>NC_137454.1:99686676-100286676 GCF_964235325.1 Thermobia domestica
TCTGTAATAGGTCGTAATGATACTAAACACATTGCCAACAACGTGAATAATACTGTCGCTAAACATACTGCAAAAAGACACTAGAAATATTAATTTTAGTGGAAATAATGCTAGTTTAGTCACTAAACAACATTTAAAAGGTGCTAAATTTCTATTCTAACAATGATAAATGAACCAATTGTTTTTGGTAAAAATATCCTTTAAAATTTCTAGATCAAGCGACAAAGTGCTACATTGGTAACACTGATCACAAGAGACAAACGACAACCGCCTCACGTTTCCACGCATGTGTATAAATTTTTGACGTACAAGTATATCATCTCAAATATTGCCCCAATGATCAAAACATAACATACTAATCCGTCAAAACTAATGAAAACAAGGCAGTAGATCATTTTGACATGCTATAGTTACTCACATTTTTATGTTCATGGCTGACATATCCGTAATGTCAAAAAAACGACATATTTCCTTATGTCCACATTAAAAGGCAATTCATTTGTACACATAAAAGTATGTCCAAATTTGAAGACAATCATTTTTCAGTCGTTTTGATTCGTTTCGGACTCTGTGTGTAGCTGAACGTCCTGAACAGTTTGAAATTCCCAAGAAATTCGCCTGCGATCTTGATGGTGCGAACGTTTGTAATCACTGTGGCGTGTCATTTTACATTCGGTGTTTATGGTGCAAGTTAATGGTTTGTTTTGAACATTTCGTGAATGTCAACGATGTCCATTTTGTGAAGTGTAATACATACATCCCAAAAAAGGTTGATCTCTGCACCTACCGGCTACGTATTTTCTGTCGCCCTCCTGACACACTTGGTGAGTCATTAGCAGCTAATATTTTTCCTGTCATCATTGTTCACACTACACTTTCAAATGAGCCTTACTAGAGATTGTACTTCCGACCTCGCACTCAAGGGGTTCCTTGTTAGTGTTGAGGAGCAAGCAGCATGGAATGCATTTCGAGGTAGGTATCATGGGGAGGGTCCTAGTTTTCTGGGGAACAGAAGAGCAGAGAACTACGAAGAACTTGTGGATAATCTTCTTCCATCTTACTAGAAGATTGGGTGTAGAATGTCGCTAAACATAGGCGCCGACTTTGGGGGGCAGGACACTTTTGGCTCCTCCAATATTTAAAGGTGGGGTCCTCGCCCCCCCAATATAATCCAGTTTAGGAAAAATTAACAAAGAAAAGTAAGAATTTCTGTCGTAAACTTCGTCGTACCTTAAATTCAATATTAAGAACAGCCTTCTTATTCGATAGAAAATGCTACTTTCAAAGTTGTGTTAAATAGAGCACTGAAGCTTCAACCAACACTATCGCATCAATGATATGACAAGGGAAGATCAATGTGGTGCGCAAACTTGCAGTGAAATTCTCAAATTTTGAACTTGAATTTGTTTTAGGCAAATTTGATTTAGGTCGTGAATTTCGCAGCGGTGCAGATGGAGCGGACCAAGATCCTGTGGGGGAGGGGCTTTCATCAAGCAGTTGATAGAAAACGTCTGAATATGATGATATATTTATTCATTGTTTGCCCCCCCCATCGGCGCAAATCTGTCTTCAACATTGGGGGGACGGGTAATTATATATATATATATATATATATATATATATATATATATATATATAGATATATATATACGATGTTCAAAACATTTATGAAGTTCAAAAACAATGCTGTGGAGGATCAGGGGAGCAGAGTTGTCTTCAGTGGTGTATAGGGTGCTATCGGGCTCAAGCTGGCTCCGTAATAAATTTGTTAGTTTTTCCACTTAGAACAAAAATCAATAATCCTTCAGAATGTCATTGACTTTCCATTTTCTTATGCTCTTTGTTCAGAAATAATACTGTTTTGCCAAATTTCATATAATGTAAGAATTGCGTCCTCTTTTTCTTTCTTTCGTCCTTTCTACTTTTCTGTTTCTTTTTCTTGATGTTAATTTTTCGCCTATCATACTTTCGACCGTTGTCAGTTGTAATTCAAGTCGGCCGTCATCAGTAACACCAAAACTAAGAGGAGTTGATAAGCGAAACTGATGTTCCACACCAACTTGCGCAGATATCAACATAACGGGACTATAGTTATTATAGCAAAGGAAAAATTATATCGTTTTGTTATTTTAAAAAAAAAGGAAATATTTCAATTAAAGAAAATCAAAACGGGGGAATAATTAGCCCGGAAAATTAGGTAGGCCAAGGGTATACTTCCTTTTTCTTCTATGGATAGAATAAAAGGTGAGATTCAGTCCTAAATTTTTGTATTATACTATATAGGACTTATCGGTCTGCAATTCTTGCCATTAAAATTTCAATTTATGCTTAAATTAAAATATATTTAATTCTCAAACTCACGTGGGCAATTGCCCACTTCCTTCCCTGTGTTAGGTATAGCCCCTCGAAACAAAATCCTAAATGCGCCACTGGTTGTCCTCAACATTGCGAGGTGGGCAGATTTGAGACTTATTCTAGGGAAGGGAGATGAAACCCATATTACGGTAAGGGGCCGCAGTGGCTCAGTGGTAGAGCGTTCACCTCTGGTGCATGGGTCCCGGGTTCAAATAATGCTCCAGCGAAGTGAACTTTGTAGTGGACAAACACCATGTGCGTGGATTTATTCGGGGTTCTCCCGTTTCCTCCCACTTTCTTCGTTCCATTATTTCATTCATTTATCATTATCATAGTCTCCTTTAGCCCAGCCAGCATAACCGTGGGACATAAAACTCAAAGATTTTCAAATTACGGTAGATGAATCTGATTTCTGAGGTGAACATGTTGTAGAGTAAATTATATATTAGGCGATGTAGATGAAGTAGTAATATTACATATCCATATTACAAATCACTGCCGTGAACACATTCTGAAATCTAAATACATGCATATTTATAATTGGTATGTTTCCAATTAGGCATCAACAATGATCCACGTTAAAATTTTGGAGAGTTGTTTTATAATAATATAAATAATGAGTTCCCCAAAACTAGGAAGAAAGAAAATTATGTATGACGCAACAATACTCTTATTTGAGCAAAATGATGATAATCTCAATAGCATTACAGGAATCGTTACAGAAATCTGACGCATGCCATATACTCTTTAGTTAACAGATGTAACCTTAAGATTACGGAGAAAAATATTCCAGCAATTAAATTCTTTTCTTTGCTTACGAAGCTTGAGTAGATGCCTAGGCTGATACTACAAATAGATGAAATGCGCGTTTACTGAAAAGATGGGTTCTACTGACATAGGATAGTCTATATACTCCTCGTGTACTAGAGTCTAGAGGAGAGGAGGAGATAAGATTTCACATCAGGTTGCATCCCGCACAGTCGCACACCTTCATTTTCATTAAAAAAGGAAAAGCCAAGAGAAATCAATTTCATCTCACTTTCCTTTAGGCAGTCGGAAATGAAATGAAATAATATCTTTAAGTTTTACGTCCCACGATTATGCCGGTTAGGCTAAAGGAGACTGTCATGATGAGATGAGTGAAATGGTGAAATGAAGGAAGTGGGAGGAAACGGGAGAAGCCCGAGAAAATCCACGAGCACGGTGTTTGTCCACCACAAAGTCCACACGGTGCAAGCTGGGATTGAACCAGGGACCCCAAGCACCGGACGAGAACGCTCTACCACTGAGCCACCGCGCCCCCTCTTTTTTATTTATTTATTTTTTATTTTTATTTTTTCATTTTTTTATTATTTTTTTAGGCAGTCGGACACAAATCATCACACTTATCTTGCAAAAAGCACTTTTCAAATCGGGTTATTGGGAGAGCCTCCAGTTCGAATGTTGGGGGGACATGTCTCCCAATTTTCCCGGGATTTGTGTCTGTGCCTACAGCTGAGAGAATTTTCCAGAATGAGGAGAGAGGCATATTCTCCTCTGGCATTTATTGCAATTTGTGCCCAAGTAGCGGATGTGGAATTAATACATATTGATGAGACTACTAAACGCACTACAGCACGAAGTTCAGTTTGAACTACTACAGAATACGATCCTTTCTAAAATAAATAAATAAATAAATAAATAAATAAATAATAAGTAAAAAATAAAAAAAAATAAATACAATAAAAATAAAATAAATCAATTAAAACAATAAATGTACCGGTAAAAGCCAAGAGAAATCAATTCCATCTCACATTCCTTTATGGCAGACGGACACAAATCATAACACTTTATCCCAAAAACAATTTTTCTCGTCGGATTATTGGGGGGACTGACCCCCCAGGTCCAAGATTGGGGGGAAATGTCCCTCTCATACTCCCGGGATTTGCGCCAGTGGCCCCCCCCAATATTTTCTTTAAGTCGGCGCCTATGTCGCTAAAACTGCATGTTCTCCATTCTCATTTGAATTTCTTTACTGACAATTGTGGTGATGTCAGCGACGAGCATAGGGAACGCTTTCATCAGCAAATTGCGACAATGGAAAGAAGATACAAAGGGAAGGGAAGTGTAGCGGTGTTAGTTAATTTCTGTTGGAGTGTTAAGAATGAAGGAACAGAAGTTAGTTACAAACGGTAAGCTTTAAAAATCCAGGAATTAAAGAAGGTAAGCCTAGTAATTCAATATTTGTAGTTTTTCTATGCTTGCAATGTTTAAGGGCTCTATTTCAGTAAGAAAACAGCTAATGTCTCCTGTACAACAAACCAAGCGTGGAGTCAGTAACTATGCTATATTTATACCAGCCATAAGGTAAAAGGGGATGCAGGACGTTAGAAAGGAAGGGACTCAACGAAATTACTAAGCTTTTCATCAAATAACAGCAATTTTAGGTAGGACCAGGGGGCCTAGTCCCCCTAAGGTTCCCCTTGACTCTTCTGGGCCAGCCATAACGTATAAAGCGATGCAGGACGTCAGTAATTTATCCAGAATTTTGAACTTAGTTTTTTTTTTTAAAAAATCTGGGGGGGGGTGCTATCTTGAATTAAGATCGTATACTATTATCATCTTTTTGTTTATTTATTTATTTATTTACAAACTAAAATTAATTGATGGTTGATGCAACGAACGATTGCATTGGAATTCCTTCCTCAGCCACAGCCAATTAGCGTCGACTTTCTCATGCTTGGTGTGACGTCGAGATGAAATCGTTGGCAATCGATTGATCGAATGTTGTTGTGACGATCACAGCCGTATAAAGGTTGATTTCCATTCAATTTTTCGTTGTGTGCTCTGCTTGAAAATTTATCATGTCGAAAGTAAGTTGTTTTATTCTATTGGCTCTTAAAAACAAGGATTCAAAATCTTTTATAAACCAAAATAACAAGATTTTTAATATTGTCTTCCCATTCTGCCTAGGCCCTCCAAGACCTTGTAGAAAATATTTTAAATGATCTTATCTTTAAACAGAACGGAAATTCCTGTTCTGCCTAATCTTTCAAGATGAGGAATTCTGTCCAGGGAGGGATTTCTTCAAGAGAATTTTTCTTTGATAACACTAGTCAACAAGGTTTTTGCCACATGAAAGAAGAATGCTGATCTTTAAGGAACTTTGGCCGCTGAATTCGAATCTGCAATCCGTTTTTCTCTATCACGCACAGTTTTCCCGTGACAGAGGGATTTTCGGGAAATTTCCCCCAAAATTTCCCTTTTTCTTCATTTTTGTACCTCTAGCTCGGGTACCCTTAGGCATATAAACATACAAATTATATTCTAGGTTAGCTTGATTTATACTTAGTAAACCCTGTAAGTTTCATCTGAGTCGCATCATTCTTCATTGAGAAATAAATATATTTCTATAAATATATGCTATGTGTACTGTCCATTTTACCATATACAATAGGTGCAGAAAAATCACATGTAACTTCCACGGGAATTACAATACAAGCAAGGTTTATACTTCATTGGGTTTGTAATGAAACATACTTTACAATGATGTATACACCATGTCCGCCTTTTTTATGAGGGAAATTCTAGAGGGATTTTTCGGAAAATTCCCTAAAAAAGTAGTTTTTTGTCTCATGTCACTGTTCATATAGTGATACAGAAACGGGAATTGCACCAGATTAATCCTATTGAAAAACTGATCTTTAACTCCAAAAGTATACAACAAAATTCTTAGTTTCCACGCCTTTTAAACGTTATTCAAGATAGTAAACAAAAAATTAATATTGACCTACAAAAACAAATATCAATAACTCACAATGGATCAAATGCACAATTGCTTTACAAAGTATGAAAATAAAACATTTGTACTTACAATTAATTCTTCCTTTTGTAGTGCTAGTCACTTTCTCTAACTAAAAACCAGCAGTAGTCGCCCATCATATGAGGATCCCATTTACCTTGATAACGTTGCTCCACTTTTTGAATGTCCCGATGGAATCGTTCCCCTTGTTCGTCACTTACAGCTCCTAAATTCTCGGGGGAAAATTCCAAGTGGAAATGAAGAAAGTGAATTTTCAGGGACATTCTACATCCTAATCTTTGATAGCTATCCAAAAGCTATTGAACCAATTGACGGTAATTTTTTGCCTTATGATTTCCCAAAAATCCATACACCACTTTACTGAAAGCTCTCCAGGCGGATAGTTCATCATTATTTAACTTTGTCACAAAGATGTTGTCCTTTAATAGTTTCCGAATTTGGGGCCCGACGAAATCCCCTCTTTTACATTCGCGTCACTAAGTTTTGGAAACTGACTTCTAAGGTACGCAAAACCTTCTCCATTCTTGTCCATGGCCTTAACAAAGTTTTTCATTAAGCCTAATTTTATATGTAAAGGCGGCAGCAGAATTTTTTCTGAATTAACTAAGGGAGAATGCTTAACATTGTGTTTCCCTGGCATATATGTTTCTCTTGGGGACCATTCTTTTTGAATGTAGTGTGATTCAGTTGCCCTACTGTCCCACAAGCAAAGAAAACAACAGTATTTTGTAAATCCTCCCTGAAACCCCAGTAATATAGCAATGACCTTTAAATCACCACAAATTTGCCAACAGTACTTGTTATAATGTATCACAGCTAACAACACAGATAAACTTTCATAAGTTTCCTTCATCTCTACGGAATATGCCATTGGAATTGATGGTTTAGTGTTCCCATTATGTAGCAAAACAGCCTTAAGGCTTGTTTTAGAGGAGTCGATAAACAACCTCCATTCTTCAGGGATGTGTTGGAAACCTAGTGCATCCATTAAACCATCTATATTTGTACATGCACAGAGGGAATTTTGCATTATATAGTAACCTGAAAATTTTTCATGTCGGTTTCTGAAAATTGAAATTCTGGTGGTAGGAGCCAGTAAATTCCATTCTTGAAGTCTCGATCCGAGCAACTCAGCTTGTTGCTTACTCAGATTTAGATCCCTCACTAAGTCATTCAGTCTGGACTGGTTAACAAGAAGAGGTGTGTTTTGGGTTGGGCTATAGTTTGGATCAAAGGAAGTTGATGGTTCGGGCAACTCATCTACTTGGTCTTCTGCTGGAGAAGATTCTTCTGACTGTGCGTATGGATCAGGGATTGGGAGTTCAGGTCCATGTGGTATGGGTTTTAGAGCGGATGGAACATTTTGGTACTCAATGTTAGATTTTGTTCGTTTAGAATGACCCCAAATTTTTGTTAGACAGAAATAACAGTCTTCAGCATGACTGGTTGGTTCTCGCCAGACCATTGGCACCGCAAAAGGCATAGCTCGAGTTTTATCGCCACTTTTCCACTTAATAAGAGTAGAATAGCATGTTACACAGCACACATGGGGAGCCCACACTTTGTCTTGATCACCCACATGACACTTAAATAGCTATAATAAGCTTGTTTTAACGTTTCTGTTAGTGCACAGCGCTGACTTTTCACAGTATATTTTCCACACACGTAACAGAAAGTGTTCGATGAGTTTATACACGCACGCCGCGATCTCTTCATAGCGGAGAAAGAAAACAAACACACACTCGCACTTACGACCACTTGTCACAGGTAAATCCAAATTAAAACTAAACCTACAATATGCATGCAGTTATACAACACTTCCTCATTTATTTGCCATGGACCTGACAATTTATCAGTAGAGTCCGATTTTGCACAGCTTTATTGCATCAGCTAAACACGTGTTGTTGTACAGCTGTATCAATGCAATCACATGCCAGGTGGTAGAAAACCACAGACCTCTTACTCCATGTCGTATACTCTAATTTTTCGTGTTTCTGCCTGTATGGGTAAATGAAATTGTGTTTTTTTTCTTTCGGTGCAAAGAACGCAACATCACGTCTTAAAATAAGTAGTACAAACAACATACATGCAGCTATATTTATTTCTCTAGAAATAATAATGCGATTGTTCTGAAACTTGCGAGGTTTCTTAACTATAAATCAAAGTTTTATATGGTGTCATTTTTGTATTTATATTTCAAGGGCCAGTGGTACGAAAATTTGGAAAAAAGGTATATTTTGAGGGAATTTCTCAGCCCCCTCCCCTTGTCACGCAAAAAACTGTGGGTGATGGAGAAAAACGGATTGCACTTTCGAATTCAGCGACCAAAGTTCCTTTAGGATCAGATGTTTTCTTTTATGTGACAAAAACCTTGTTTACTAGTGAGCTATTGATTTATTGAATTGATATAAATCTATGTTCTGGCGCAATTCCCGCTTCTGTATCACTATATGAACAGTGACATGAGACAAAAAATCTACTTTTTTAGGGAATTTTCCGAAAAATCCCTCTAGAATTTCCCTCTTATAAAAATAGCGGACATGGTGTATACATCATTGTAAAGTATGTTTCATTACAAATCCAATGAAGTATAAACCTTGCTTGTATTGTAATTCCCGTGGAAGTTACATGTGATTTTTCTGCACCTATTGTATATGGTAAAATGGACAGTACACACAGCATATATTTATTTCTCAATGAAGAATGATGCGACTCAGATGAAACTTACAGGGTTTACTAAGTATAAATCAAGCTAACCTAGAATATAATTTGTATGTTTATATGCCTAAGGGTGCCCGAGCTAGAGGTACAAAAATGAAGAAAAAGGGAAATTTTGGGGGAAATTTCCCGAAAATCCCTCTGTCACAGGAAAACTGTGCGTGATAGAGAAAAACGGATTGCAGATTCGAATTCAGCGGCCAAAGTTCCTTAAAGATCAGTATTCTTCTTTCATGTGGCAGGAAAAAAGTTAAAATTTGTTGACTAGTGTAATTGTAACAGATTCTGTAAGAAGAATAACTATTTCTTTAAGTTTTGTCATAAATTGTAGATGTTATTCTACTTTGTTCTTCTCGGAAAAATGACTAGATATAGTTCTGTTATTAACAATGTTGTTCACATCTATTTCAGTAAAAATGAATGTGATTAAAAAAACTACCTGCAGAGAAATGGAAAATTGATTAACTCAGTTGCAAAAAAGCCGTTTGACATTGTAACTGAATCGAAGATAAAACAAACTTACTTCGGTCTAGTACCAAGTCATTTCACAACAAAATTTTATTAAGTTTTCCAGTAGTTCACCCCCAACATGCTAAGGATCGCAGTCAAGGGGCTTTAGGATTTTAATTTTGGGTAGGCCTGCTCCCTCGCGTATGGATACATATGCACACTTGATTGATTAACGACAATAGGAAATTACTTTTACAGTAGTGGTTGATGTTGTTTATTAAATAATTATTTACCATTAATATAAAATGTAGAAATGTGGAATAATTTGATATTATACCGAATTAAGTTTATTTTATGTTCGTTTCAGTTACAATGTCAAACGGGTTTCTTCAACTGAGTCAATCAATTTTCCATTTGCCCGCAGGTATTTTTTAAAAAATCACATTCATCTTTACCAAAGTAGATATGAATAACACTGCTGATAAAGAACTGAATGCTCCTCATTTTTCCGAGAAGAACAAGAAGAATAACATCTAAAGTTTATGATGAAACTTGAAGAAATAGTTATTCTTCTTACAGCCTCTGTTAGAATTACCAAACAGATTATTACAAATGCAGGACAAAACTCAAGAGAGAGGAGGACTTTTTACAAATCAAATAGCATCACAGTTACTTTTCGTAATTAAAATGAATGGTCTTACTGTAATATGCTAAACATATTTCAAATGTATTAAAGATATAATAAGTAGGAACACCCAGAACTGTTCATATGGATATGTGTGAAAGTAATTAAAGCTAATCTGCCCTTTTATTATAATATTTTTACGTTTTATTGAGTTTTCAGCATTTTAAAAGAAAGAAAAAGTTATTTCAGTTAAAAAAAATACAGATAACATTTTAGAATATATGACAATTGGAAGGAAAAAATAATCATATATTGTGTGCACTGATACATCCAATAAATACTCCTGTGATTTTGTGACAGACTTTGTCCTCGTCAAATTTTCCTTGCATTTTGACCGCTTGGATTTAGTTCCCGCCCTCGTTGCTACAGCTATTTTATACGTGAGTTCCGATCTGCAGACAAACACGCTAGAAGTCAAGCTTTTTGCTGCTGCGTTTCCCTAAAAATTTCCTTCTCGCATAGAATTCCGTTTCCAAATATTAGGCAGAACGGAAATTCCCGTGCTGCCTAAAGATAAGATCATTTAAAATATTTTCTGCAAAGTCTTGGAGGGCTTTAGACAGAACGAGAATGAATCTTTTTAATATTGCACCCCCTAGTTGGAGGGGTGTAAGGAATTTATTTTCGCGGGTGTCCGAAAATTTTAGAGGGGTGCTGGGGTGTTAGGGGGTAGATTAATCACTGCAGGACGTTAGAAGGGATGGGACCCAACGAAATTATTAAGATTTTTCGTCAAATAACAGCAATTTTACGTAGCACCAGGCCCCCATTGACCTGTCTGGTTATCGACCTATGTTGCGGGTATATTTTGCCACCAATGCTGACATAATATATTAGACTGTGACGTTGCCAGACCTTGAACAGTGTTACCACACATATATATATAAACAAGTATGGGAACGCTTAGATATAACCCCCCCTTTTACGCCCAACGCTAGCCAATCGGACTTTTTAAATTTCATTTTCGTTTTCATCACCTCCAAATTAGTTAAGAGCGGGTGTTTTCATTTATGTAACAGAAAAAAAGTTAAAATTTATAGAACAGTGTAACACGATTTTAGATATACCGAAAATTTAATGATTAGATCAGCTGTTTAATCTATGACTTGTGAGCGAGCAACACTGTTCTTCATCTAAAATTTCACGCATACTTCAGAATAAAAATTTAATCAGAATTTAATTTTTTGGGTGAAAAGTAAATGGTCGCGCAAATCACAGAGTGCGTCTTCTCTTTATCTTTTAAAGGTAAACAATGAAAATGATGAAAAAAAGTTCACTGGTGTTTTGAAGGGTAACTGGAAAGGAAATTACGGCAGAGAAACCCCTCCGTACAAATGGGGTGGAAGCGTCCAAATCTTGCAGAAATATTACAGAACAAAGCAAGAAGTAAGATATGCACAGTGCTGGGTATTCTCAGGAGTCGTTACTACAGGTAAGTTTCTCTGTAATTTCTCGTATGAAGAGTTAAGATCCATCTTTATACACAACAAAATATCGAGAGTTTATCATAGGGATATTGGTTTCAATAGAGATCTATCTATCTAATATGTATACCATAAATAATGTTGACTACATCATATTCTATTTAAGAATCATAACCTTTTTGTTGATAATAATATTCCTCAAGTTGCTGGATTTTGTATATTGAACTGATTCTGGGAGTCCCTGATGACTGTAAATTTGTGTGCTAGAACATAATGTTAAACGAAATACTCTGCATACAGTAAGACACGAAAATGTCAAGTACATTAGAACTAAGTAGTTAATAAAAGGCTCGATTTTTTTTTTTTCGTTCTCATACGATTCATCATGTCTCGTTCTCAACTTTTCAGGTATAAGTTAGTGCTATAAATACCAGTAATGGTTTAATTTCTTTCGTAATGCAAAAAAATGAGTCAATCTAATTAGAAATACGGATCATATTTACTAGACAATGGATGCAAAATATAAAGCGTTACGAGACAGAATGGTTCACCTCTATTTCATTTCTTTTGAGATAGCTAAGTCTGTGAAATTCTGTTGCCTATGAAAATATATGAAGTGTTTCGGAGTTCAAAATGATTAATATGCTCATATTTATTAGTGATATAAATTAGTTCTACATATTACACATAGATGTAATTGGATATGTAATTATAATTATAGAATTTAATTAGCTGTACTAACTGTACCTTTGAAAAGTATGCTGCAGTTAGTTGCTTTGGATTTTTTTTTTTTTTTTTTTTTTTTAAGGTGAAGATATTACTGTATCGACTATCAAGGCTATCTGAACGGTGTCCTCCCACTTGCGTACATTCCCATTTCCGTACATGTCAAAATTCTTTCCAGTTGCGTACAAGTGCCATATGTCATAATTTAAAAGCCAAATAATAATTCCCATTTCGGTACAGGTTCAATAACTATTTCTGTGAATTTTTGTTAGTTTTTGAGCAGAGGGGAATATGGAATCTAAAGGTTCTGTTTCGAGTAGCAGCCACAGCGAATAAGAATCCTTGAATAGTTTTGTTCTGTAGACTGTCTAGCAGGCCAGCACAATCTTCTTTTTTGACAGCAAGAACTACAACAAACTTCTCTCTCTTTTTGTAATTCATGCAGATATTGGAAGTTCAATAGAGGAAACTAATGTGATTCCTTTTTTTTTTTTTTTTTTGCCTTCTCCCGAACATGAGAAAGCATGTATATACAAAGGCTGAAGTCCTGAATTGGAATACTGAAGTTGTAATGGTAGGCTTCAAGGAAGCAGTAATAAATTATTTTAGAACAATTTTCCCTTCAGCTTCCATAAGTGGGTGCAATTTTCACTTTAACCAGAGTCTTTGGTGTAAGATACAGGATTTGGTCTTGGTTACAGACTACAGAAACAATGATGATATATGACTTCAGGTTCGAATGTTTGCGTCATTAGCTTTTATTCCTTTAGAAATGGTTGACAGTGGTTGACTGTTTATTCAAGAAGACATCCCCTAAGCTTGAGAAGTTCTATGGATATTTTATTGACCAGTAGCTAGAAAATTCTACAGTCCCAATAAGCATGTGGAACTGTCATGAAAAACGCCATAGAACAAATGATACCGCAGAAGATTGGGATAACAGTTTAAATACTCTGTTAAACAAGCAAAATTCCTCATGTCATCGAACTAGCCCGTTTTCTCAAGTTAGAAGCCAGGACAAGTGACTATGCTTAGACAGAAAGTATCTCAATTTGCAATGTAAAAGAAGAAAGTATATATGCAGCTTTACAAAAAAAAAAAAAAAAAAAGTCTTAGGTAGTTTTGATGTTTCAAAAGATGTTAGATGATATTTGGTTACATTGTCATATGTTCATAAGCTGTTAATACTGTAAATCGTGTAATATATATATATATATATATATATATATATATATATATATATATATATATATATATATATACTGGTAAGCATTACTTATAGATGGTGGTAACAACGGTAAACGGCCTACTGCACATGGACAAAGATCATTGAAGATCCACATATTAGTTCGACGACGACTCTTTATAAAAGCCGACTTTTATATCCCTTTGATGTGATTTGTGAATTCATATCACACACATTTCGGAGATACATTGGTCGAATTTGAATTCAACGTGAAGAGTTGAGTCGAAAAAAAAAAAACTTACAACAGTATGGAAAGCATGTATGCATTTTTTCGTATTTCCTTGAGCATGCAATTCCATATCCTCCTTTGCTCAAACTTTATTAAAAATACACAGAAACAGTGTCAGTTATTAAACATGTACAGAAGTGGAAAAACTCTTATCAATATCAAAATATGTCATGCCATCGCCCATGGCGCTTTTACACATCTGGGAAGGATATTGACATGTACGCATCTGGGAGGTAATCATCTGAGACATGGATCTTCAGGCTAACCATAGCCATGAGGGAACTCTATTATTATTATTAAAACGTCTACGTATGTAGTGTTGGATTATGTTGATTACTAGCAGGAAGTGTCTGTTCTTAGCATGAACTGAACAGTATGCAACCTGAAACTCAGCAGAGAAGTTCGGGTTGTCTAACTTGAGGGAATACTATATACTTTTTAAACCTGCAGAACATATGACCACAGAATTCCCAAGTCAAAAATCGAAAAAAAAAATTGCTTTGTGCACAATTAGATCTGGTAAAGATATATCTGAGTAGAAAGTTTGGTGGCTCTAAGTGACACTGCTCTATCTTGAAATCTGGTGACAGACACACATCTACACACGCACACACACACTTCTTTTAAATAGAAGGGATCCACAAATGACAAAGTGGAATTATATAAGAAACAAGACAGTCATTGGTAGAATTTGTTTAGGACTAACAGCACTGAAATGGTACTGAAAGTAGAGAACATTCACGAGGTACAACGACTTGAAACACCACCACCAACACGTCGAACAATTGCTTGGATTCACCATAAATTAAAAGCTGATGTAACAGTTAAAGATCTGCACAAAAAAAGATCGGGCCGACAACGAACTACAAGTCCTGCGTCCAATGTTGCGATGTTGCAACATTTCATCCGGTAACTGCAAAATCGGTAAATCAGGGAACGCGCAAAAGTGAAGTGAGTCGGTCAAGTGTGAGACGTATTCTAAAGAGAACAAAATGGAAAGTGTTCATTCCAAGGCTGCTAACCGTGATGAATGAGGACGACCCAGATCAAAGGATACTGTGAATGATTTCAGCACATGGTTGGCGAAGGTGGAGAATTTGCATTGAAATTTGTATGAACTGATGAGCTCATTCAAACTCAAAGATATTGTGAATCGCCATAATTGCGTCTACTGGGCTCCTGAAAATCCTCCCGCTCATGTGGACAAGGCATTGATCTATCGTGGGTTGCTATGGGGTGTGGTCTGTCAGTGTGTGGTGTGATTCGTCCATTCTTCTTCGAGGGTATCGTGATTGGCGAGGTGTATCTTAATATGCTTAAGACAAGGATTTTGCCTGCCATCCAAAATCCATATGGTGATAAACTTTTTTCTTTTTACAAGCAACAAGACCCGAGCTCCAACTTACTAATATCATGATGTCAGGTTGTACCCTGATGAAACTCCACCCGGACTGTGGGTTGGTTAAAGAGGTCTTGTTGAGTATTCACTTCGGTCTCCTGATTTGACACCTCTGGACTTCTCTCCTGGGAGACTGTCAAGAATGATGTGCATCGACAGGAAACAACCACAATCGATGAGCTACGTGAAAATATCGTAAAATCATGTGCTGTCATTATCAGATACACTAACAGCCGTAGGTCGGTGTGAAGTTCGGTGCTATGGGCGTTGTCTAGAAGTTGCTGGTGGTCATTTCGAACAAATCCCATAATCCTCTTTCAGTGCCAAAAATTGTCATGTCAAATCAAATTTATCACGAGATATGGACTAGCAAACAGTGAGAACATTGTTTAAACCTCTCTGTATTAGTACTAGCTGTAGGCATCCGTCATTCCCGAATATTATTTCAGAACCCGAATAAAAAAGAGTAAGCACTCGTCATTACCCGATCTTAATTCAAAATCTCAATACAAACAACAGAAAACACGAATGTATTAATTTCATTGCGCGGATATTTATCCTTTACTGTTATGTAAGTCCGCAGTGCAAGGCAGTAATGTTGGTTGCATATGGGTAACACCTGCCTTCCTCCAGCCGAAAATTCAAAAGATGTTTCGTATATGATTAGATCTAGTAAAAATCAACTCGTATACCGAATTTGCTAGCCCAAGATGGCTCCTTTCAATGTTAAATTCCGTCCACAAACATTTATTTATAAGCTAGCTGAAACAATCATTCAAGTGCGGGGAGAATAAAATTTATGCAATGTTATCATATTTGAAAGTAAAGAAATGTATCTCGAAAAGTACTATAGGGGAATAAGAAATGACTGTACCAAGTTTTGTATTGATAGACGGAATAGATATGAGGGAAAAGCTTGTATACCAATACATACTTTCCCTTCATACCTATTCTCTCTATCAATGCAAAATCTGGTACACACATTTCTTATCCCCTATAGTGTTTTTTTTTTTGAGATATATTGGGATTATCTGCTTTTACCCGGGACCACTCCAGAGGGGTCCAAAGTTGATGGGAGGGATTTCTGTAGGGAATTTTCCCGACATTCTCCCAATTTGCTCTGTTCTAGTACGTTATGGTCCCCAATACACAGCATCTCTGGAAAGCTTGTTTCATGCTGAAGAGAATGAACTATAAACAATGACTTTTCAGTGAACAGTGTTGATGCAATAGCTATTTCACTGCGAGTCTACAATTTTCTTTATACTAACAAGGTTAATGAGCCCCAGGGACCGAATTTTTTGTGCATGAACATATCTTTGTTATGTTTATTCAATGGACTAGGTTTGGTTCTGATGTCCGGATGACACGTTCAAGTCTGTTCCTTGTACGATCGGTCATTCTGGATATGTTACTTTTCACTCTCTCCCCACGATGACTATGGAGTTAAAGTTGGACTTTGCATGGCATTGAGAATGTTACTATTCACTTCAGCAACCACGAAAACTATGAATTTGACACTAATGTCGGTAATTTTTTGGTTGTTGTTTACCCCTTCCCCGAAAGATAACGAAGGCTGAAGTTGGACATGAGTGGCGTCAGAAGTATTACTATTCATCTTAGCGACCCGTATCACTATCAACTACAAATTTGACACTTTATATCTGTCGGAAGTTCCCTCGTGGGTATATGGTTAACATATGCGCCTTTGCCGCGGGTGACACGGGATCGATTCCCCATGGCTGCTCATGTGATTCTGATCCTCCATTACGCTGTAGATCCACGTCTCATGTAGCCTCGATGCTGAAAGGACCCTAAACTCCAATCTTCCACTACTAATGTTCGTCGTCCCTAGTATTTATCCCTTCCGTTTATATATACATATTAACTTCCCATTAATTCCTTCCCCCCAATCGAATATCGTTCTTCTTGGGCCGTTAGATCTGGTTAGGTTAGGCCTAAGATGTATCTAAATGACTATTTGCTATGTAAAAATGTATTAACAAGCATATATATATATATATATATATATATATATATATATATATATATATATATATATATATATATATATATATATATATATAATAGAAGGATAAGGAAGATAGGAAGGTTCTGCGTTATTCTATTTAAATTAATTAAATGTATGCTTTATGACACTAGAACGTGTATATATAGGGGCGTTAAATAATTAAATAAGACCCTGGGGTAAGAGGCATACCAGGAAACAGTGAAAAGCGCCAGGTTTCCCTCCCCTCATTCACACATTTTTTTTTTTTTTTTATTTAAGTCTCTACTTCCCCGCCGATGCGTGTAACTTTAGGGCTTATTATAAAACAGGTGCTACCATTTCTTACTTTCTTTACTTGCACTAAACTTTCTTTTCGTTTCTATTTTTTCCCTCTTTTCGATATATTTCCCCTTAGTTGAAGGTGAGAGATTTTTAGCATGTTATCTAGTAAGTTTAAAATGCCTTTTTATCATTTTTTTTTTTTTACTATTCAACTAAATTTAATATTTTAAAATGTGAGTTAACTCTCACCACCACTACAACGACACATTACATAAAGAAAATATAAATAATGCAAACACCACATAACATGTACCTTACTATTCATTTTTATCTCTTTTATTTTTTCGATATATTTCTCCTTAGCTGCGGGTGACTCGGGTGAGGCACTTCTTAGCATGTTATGTATTGTGCTGCCAAAATGTCTTGAGCCGTGTCAAAAATGCGAACTAAAGCTCACACCCACGCGTTGAGTCAATAAGGTTCAACTGTTGCTAAGCGATAGAAAGCGAGTGGAATTTTTTCAGCCGATAGCAGCGCTTGCAACGTAAGACTAGGGATGAAGTGAATGTGGTATATCTATAGTAAGTTTAAGATATCATTTTATCCTTTTTGTTATTTTTTAAAATTTAATTATTTTTTATTTTAATTAATCTTCTCCACCACCACAACGACACGTTCATAAAGAAAACAAATAATACCAACACCACATAACATGTACCATAGTATTCGTTTGGTATACAGGGGGCACGGCCCCTGAGTGGTAGAGCGTTCACATCTGGCGCGTGGGGTCCCTGGTTCGACTCCAGCTCGCACCAAGTGAGCTTTGTGGTGGACAAACACCGTGATTGTGGGTTTTCTCGGGGTTCTTCCCTTTCCTTCCACTTCATTCATTCCAACATTGCATTCATTTCTCATCATCACCATCTCCTTTAGCCTAGCTTGCATAGTAGTGGGACGTAAAACTTAAAGATATAGTTTAATTTCGTTTGGTACAAGGATAATTCGGCGAGGCTGAAACCTCGTGATGTAAAATGCAAAATTTCGAAGCCGAAAATCTCGTTTTCCAAAGTTCACAGGTCAAAATCTTGCCATAACCATTTATTCAGTGCTGTTACAATATATGTATACGTATATATTATGGTGGTCCTTATTTTTCGACTTCCGATTCTTTAGATTCTCGTCATTTAAAATGGTTTCATATCAGACCAAAGTTATCCATGAGAAAAGTGAGCACAATTGAATTACACTATATTAAAAGGTACCCCAAATGATCTAAAGTTTTGAAAGCATTTGCAATATATAATATGTGGTAAACGCATGTTGTAAGTTTTGAAAAACAATTGTAAATAAGAAACACATATTTTGAAGGTAATTACTATTAAATGATTGTTGATAAGTTGGAAATAACGCCAGATGTGTTTTGTGGTGAAAAGCTAACGTAAAACTATGTCACATTTTTCCTTCTTCTTAAACATTTTGGAACTGAATCCAAGATAACATATTTCAAGGTGGGCCGCTATGATGCTATTATACAGTAATGTAGGGAACCCTATTCTATCACCATTACCTCTAGTCAAAGTATAACTTCACTCTTTCTAGTCGTTCCATACGTAATAAATACATGTGCCTCATATTGTATACTGTACATGGTAGTTAATGAACTATACCGACAAACTGAACGAGGTGATTCCTCACATTAAAATAAGAGAAAAAGTTCATATGGACCTATTGCGAAAAGTGCATAGTTTTTGGACAGCTCTAGCTTATGCATTTTCCCCCACAGATCCATAGAAACTTTTTGACTTATTTTGATGTGAGGGACCACCTCGTACAGTTTGTCGGTATAGTTCATTAACACCCTCTCTTTCTCTCTCTCTCTCTTTATATATATATTTTCAAAAATTTTACTCTCATAGTAATCTCATGATCTAATTCTTACTTTGTCTCTACTCAAGTACATTTATGACCGCCAAGTTCGAACTTGTGACGACTGATCTCTTGAGTTAGAACTACTATTGTTGAGGACGAAATACAACTGAAGAAGAAAGGGTTTACAGTGTTGAGCACTGAATTCGAACAAGCGTATTTGACATGCACAGAGTTTAATAGGAAGTAGTGACAATTGCCACGAAAGTTCTTTAACAAATCATGATGATTCCGTTGAAAAAGAAAACAAAATCGATGGTCAAATGTCGAGAGAAACCTTGCATCCGCATCAGTTTCGGATAGTATAGTGTTCCATTTATTATCACAGGATGATAAGACAGAACGGTATTTTACAGGTCGTCTATTTTTAATGTATATATGCCTGGGTATTAAACAGTGATATGATGAAGATTTTGTACTGGAGAAATAATTATAGCGAGGTTTTGTTCTTTCGAAATTTTTAAAAATGTTGGGTGGCGAAATTTTGGCCCGCGAAGTTTTGTTGCCCAATCCTCTTCGTTTAGGTACGGATTTCAGAATATGTATTTTCACCTTGACAAGATTTATCATAATGCCAAGGACTATTTTATGAAGGACTAAATGTTTGATTTTAATGTTGTTGACTGAATTTTATAAGTGACTCTTTATGATTTTGGTTTCAGTTTGCCGTGCCATTGGTATTCCATGTCGTTCAGTGACCAATTTCAAATCTGCACACACTCTTAAAGGTGATCTATCACTCCACTACTTAACGAAAGACGGAGAGGTAACATCTGGGCTTAATGGCTCATTTTGGTAAGAATATATATATGAAGAATAATTAGACAAAAATTAGTTTTACAACAAGACTAGTTATCCAAGCGTGCTTATCCACTTTTCTATATAAAAGTGTAGATATTTCGAACAATTACAGAAAGAACTAACTAACCCCATTCTAGGGACTATGGAACTCAAAGGTCCAATATCAGATTCACAAAAACTCTTCATCGACTTCTGTCCTTAGCCAACTGGATCAAGTTTCTATTTTGTATCTCTATTTCTAACGAGATTCATCTTAATATTTTCCTCCCATTTGAACCTAGGTCTTCCTACTAGTCTTTTTCCGATTGGACTTTTAGTTAAAATTTTGAAAGTGCATATTAAAGACACTACAAAAAGAACTTGCCACATTTTATGCTTTTCAATAATCATTAACTCTTTTACTTAGAATTGTTCATTGATGTCTACTACTGTCTCAATCAGATTTCCCGCAGCATCTTGGTTCACATTGGCTGTCTTTACAGGGAGCATCGAGAAATATTCTGGAAAATATTATTGAAATGAAACTTAGTTTGCATCGATTCCAATTAGATCTCAAGCAGCACAGATAACAGAACCAACAGCTTAAAACGCTAGGTTATTCAACCGCCAACGTTGGCCTCACGTTGTAGTTCACCACCTTGCCGATCATTTGCCAACGTAATCAATATAAAATGAAGTAAAATTTGTTGGATAAATGATGGCAAATGGTTGGTTGGACAACATACATTTTGAACTGCTTGGGCCAACATATTTTTCCAATCATCAATTCCCAACCACATGACCACAAAGCTACGAAGGGTTCTAACAACTGGTCTTATCCCTGTGTTCTCAAAACATGTATTTACTTCACTCTTTTCTCATAAATTGTCGTGAATGTAAAATGTGTGTGTTTCATTATTTTAATATAAAGGTACATTTATGTATATTTCTGAAGTACATCTATGTTCTGATTTGAGACGACGTTGAAAAATCGTGGAACATAAGTCGCTGTGAATTATGAGTTGAAAAGTATGTAAAGCACTGTCCTAAAGTTTTTTCTTTCCACCAAAAACATGGCTTATTCAACTAAATTTATCCCCAACTGCTATTTAGCGAATATTCGACTAAATAGATCTTGAGGCACGATAGAAGAAGCCTTATCCTGTTGTTTGGTTGTACGTCTCAATTTTGGCAACGGTCGGAGTCCTCACTGAAGTGTTATAGCATTTAGATCTTGTAAGGATGCTACTTCTCGTTGTGACAAATACCGGATTGGCTTAAATAGTTTACCATTAACATACACTGGATTCTCTTCGTTGAGCTATTGTACACAGCTGTCAACATAGAGTTTATATATATATCCCTTCATCTACACCAGTCGTCAATCTGACACTACGTGGCTTGTCGAGCACGCTACCATCTACTTAAATCACTGTGCGTTGTCGTGAGATCGGCGCTGTCTTTGGTACTTGCATTTAAATTTCTCTCTTTCACAGCTGTAACTGTCTGCCAGCAGGAAAATCAGCTCTCCTGTTTCGTCGTGAGTCAGCGTACTTCCTTCATTCACTCAGAAGCCGTTCAGCTGTACACAATCATCCCAAACGAGAAAAGGAAAAATTATTTTGTAATCTTATTTTAGACTCTCCCTGTAAATATTTTCCTTACTTTGTAGAACGTGAAGAAAAGTTCTTTTACTATAAAGCAAGAATAATTTATGAAATTTCTATTAAATTTGGCAGAAGTTCAATTCATAACCTTTTAAATTCACCTAATCTTGAAAATACTTTATTTATGTTGTATTTGTAAGAAGTGTTTGTAAGCCAGCTTAACAATAAAGGAAAACGAGTTACTGCGAACTAGCAAGCAGCAATATTTCAACACATCATTTCAAATTACTTTCGCTGACTTAAAACCTTACATGAAATTGAGACCTTGAAAGACCCTAGCTATTGGTCTGAGGGCATGACTGCAGGCAAGTATAAAGTCAAAAGTGCTGATTTTTAAATTATTGGGTTCAAACATACATTTTTCTGTAGGGTTCTAACACAAAATTCTTAGTTATTTACAAACGATAGTGTTATATTTCAAAGTACCTGTACACCAAATAGAAATACAAGAAACTTCATTATATTTATTGGTTGTTAAAGACAGATTTACAGGCCTTTTGTTATGAAGTTTCTTACATGTAAAATAGATCTTAATAGACTTCAAGGCCTATTTATCTTTAGATTTTCGTCTTTCTAGATTCATCTTTATCCCTATAATTTAAGACCAATAATACGTACCTATATTATTCTTTCAAATAGGAACTTCCATGTTTGGAATGAGGTTTGGATGAAGAATCCTAAATCGTACGATGGCTGGCAAGTGGTTGATGCAACACCTATGGAGAGAAGCAATTTCCTCTTTCAGTGTGGTCCAGCATCAGTAAAAGCTGTGAAAAAGGGAGAAAGGTCCATGAAATATGACGTTGGATTTGTGTTTGCAGAGGTGAATGCAGATGAAGTCTACTGGGAATACACGGGGGTAAACCAGCCATACAAATTTGTGAAGACCGACACTGGAAGGTATTTTAATGAGCATATATTATTGAATGGCAAATAAATAAATAAGTAAATAAAGACTTAACAAATCAGAGTGAGCTATATTCACTGAAAATAAACTGAGATAATGTCTTTGATATTGCGTTGTGATGTGAAAATCTTATGCCTCTGCTGTAGAGACATTTTCTATAATTATTTTCAGATACGGTACAAAACTGTCGAGCGGAAAATACTACTTTGCTGCGTGATAAGGGATTTAGGGATTCCTTTTTTCTTTTCTAAAGTTGTAATGCTTTACTCTCTTCCTCTATTTTTTTTAATTAAAGCTGGTTTTGCACTGAAATAAATACAAAATATTTTGTTTTTTAATGCATGCTGTTTCTAGGTCTATCTATCAGGGGCGGACTGGCCCACCCTGCTACCATGCAAATGCAGGGTGGGCCCCCCAAACAGATGGGCCCCTCTACCAATTTTAAAAAGATGTGCTCAATTAAACCTAGCACCATCAAAAATATGGCAGGGTAACTCCCGCAAACTTGTGTTTTGCATAAAAAAGACGTAAACTTTCATGAACAGACCTTATTCTTCTTCACGTTTATCGACTTGAAAAGGTTCCTTCTATGAGACAATCAGGCCCTAAAACATTGCGGGGTTTGTGATACAGCAGCTGTTAAAAACGAGCACGTTAACTACTACTTTTTTAAATATAAGAAACACAGTAGATTTCAGGCTGTTATTGGATTTAGATACCATTGCCTACTCCTGTTCTTTTACAAGCCGGCGAGTGACGATGTTTTAAAGAAACAATAGTTTCGTAGATATTATTATTGTGGAAAGTGGAGGTGGAGCCGGAACGCTTTTGAACTGCATTGTCCTCAGACCAAACTTCGAAGAAAGAAATTGGATCAGACTTCTTTGTTTTTTTTTTTTTTTTTTCAGTGCGGTAAAGCGAAAAGAAATTAGTCGCCACTATCAATGATTGTTTTATACAAACCTCAAACAATTACTATGAAGTTGCTGCCCTCGGCTTGTGTTTTATTTGTATATTACATCGAAGAGCAAATCCGATAGCAGCAATTCAATTATTGGAACACCAGTTACGTGTCGTTTGTCGTGGAAGACAGATGTGGTTGTGTCAGTATGGATGGTAGGAGTGATTGTAAGATTACTGTAAAGAAAAAATATAAAAGTGGTGCTAAAAAGCGAGAACACAAACGAAGATGTGATTTACAAAAAGCTGCATCTGACCCAAAACAACGTAGACTATTTGAATCTGTGAAGCCCCAAGAAACAAATGAGCGTGATGTGACTCATTCGAGTACTGCAGGACAGTTGCCAGTTTTTTTTTTTTTTTGTTTTGTTTTTTTTTTTTTTTGTTTTTGTTTTTCTGTCTAAGGTGTTTATAATGTATACACCACGTCTTTGGATGAGTTCAGTCAATTGTAGCTATTATGGCTATTATGGTCAATCTTTTATGGCTATTTTTACTTGAAATTACACAACTTTAACAGGCGAACACGAAATTAACTGTGAACTGTTTGCTGCCGCGTAGTGCTTTCAAACGGGTCAGATCAGGCTTTCATGGGTCAGGGGTAGAGTCAAGCCTGCTTGAGACGGGTCGGGTCAGGTCACCTACACTAGGGTCAGGACTGCTCTAGCCACGGGTCGGCTCGGGTCAACTTTCTTATGCGCCGTTTCGGCTAAATCCTTCTCGGGTCGAGTTGAACGTCAACCCGACCCGACTCATGACCCGAATAGGTTTTAGCCGAAACGACGCATACGAAAGTTGACCCGAGCCGACCCGTGGCTAGAGCAGCCCTGACCCGACCTATGACCCAAGGAGGTTCGACTCAAGCCCTGACCCGATGAAGCCTGACCTGACCCGTTTGAGAGCACTAGCTGCCGGCACTGGGCTCAGTAAGCGCTGGTGTAACTTCTAAAAGTGCTGAACCCTTATACTGTCAGTCGAATCAGTGTGTATATCGTGTAAATGTTAACTTCCCTTTAGTTATTTAAAGTTAATTTAAAATAAAAGTGTAGTAAAATGTAAAAATTATTTGTGATGTGCAAAGTAAGTATTCATATGAAAAGAGAAGTTGGGGCCAGCCGAGGAATGTGCGGACTACACTAGACGATAGATGATATCTAATCTTTCTGCGACATGAAGATGTGATATTATAACTTACTTATGTCAAGGAAAATCTTGCGTTTCGAAATCTATCGCAAATTTACCTCCAATCGCATTCTTTGTGTTGCATTGAGGCCACAAAGTTACAGCTTTTTCAAGTTTCCAGCACTGACGCCATGTCTGTTGTCTCAGCTGACACGCTTGGGGGGGGGGAAGTTGTCTGCTAAGAGCGGGGCGTACTTCCTCGAGATTATACAGCAATATTTAGACGAGTTTTTGTATGTGGGTTACAACATTTTCTTCTCGCCAAAAAGACAGGTAGAGAGAGAGATTGCGGCACATTCGCGAGCAGACTCCCGATTGAAGTAAGTGGTATTTTTCACGTATCAAGGGGGAGGGGAGCCCCAGATCAGCTATGACAAAATACGGATCTTCGTTAAGTAGGATGATTGCAGGTTTGGTTACTTAAAAAAAAGTTTCAGATATGTTATTTTACATGAAAACGCAATAAAAATTGCCTCAAAATTAATTAACGTTTCCCAAATGTCTATATCTCCTCTACTGCTTTTTTTTTTTTTTTTTTTTTTTTTTTAATCTGATGGCATTCTGAAACACCAGTCTTTATTTTGGGATTTCCAGCAGACATGGCTAAAATCATGTCAAAATTAACTAGTTTATAATTTTAAAAAATCTGTTGTTCATTCTCCGCCGGCCTTGAATAGGCTACATGCCCTTATTCCATTGAAAAACGTTTTCCGTCATGTGTAAATGGGGCTGTGCAACGATGAATCATCGCATTCCTGAACATAAATTTTAAAAATACTTAGTAGTGAAATACAATTATTAAATTTCAAAAACAATACATAAAGAACACGTATTGCTTTATTATTATTATTATTATTATTATTATTATTATTATTATTATTATTATTATTATTATTATTATTATTATTATTATTATTATTATTATTATTATTATTATTATTATTATTGCCCTGGTAAGTGATGGTTGCCTTAGTCTCGTTGAATAATGACGAGACACGAATGACAAAGACGTAATGGTTGATAAGATATCAAAGAACTGCACGCCTTATGTACAACCAATTGATGTGTTTGGATTTCGACCAATCAAAGATTATGGCAGGAGATTTGTGCATAGTATGAAACTTCTTCATTCGGACGTTATGATGTACTAACGAAACAATCAAATACAGTTCGTGTTCATACGAATCAGTTCCGATCACTGCGATCCATTGGATTGTTTCAGTTTGTGTTCTACAAGGCAGGTTACGAACAAATTATAGGCCTATAACTTTTGAATCACTTGTTGAATTTGCTTTTTGCTTTGGTTCTGCGAACTGTTCCCTTGACGGATGCAACGCAATTGCACATATAAAATGTTCATGGTGCATGGTTCATATTGCACATGTATATATTTTGGGTTTTCTAAAACATGACACTCATTTGTTTAAATAAATGGTTTAAATTCATTACATAAAAAACAATAGCACTATATAAATAACTGAAAGCACCAATTCCGGTATTGTGTGTGTTTACAATAAAAAATGATAATGCCAATTACACACTGTATGAGTTACTATTAAAATGTTCCTACTTCAGATTTTTTGTAATTAATGTTTTGCTTTTGTATGAATATATGGGATACTATTTATGGGTTCGAAGATGGACTTTTATATGTAATAAATATGAAGAATGCCAAGTACATTTTTTACATTTTTATGGGCCCTCATTTCAGTTTAGCAGGGTGGGCCTTATGGTTGCCAGTCCGCCCCTGCTATCTATGCTTTTCAATACACTGCTCAGCTCTGTATTTCCAAACGAAACTTTATGCTGATATGCTGTGGACTTTCTTGGTTACGGTCTTTTGATTTCTCATTCAAATTGATGACGTTTGAGATTGGACCTAATTTTTCGAAATGAATCACAGTCTTTTTGAATCAAGTCTCTGAGTATGTGAGTAATCATAATTATCCTTTTTTTGTGGAACAAACTGTTGTATAATAATCGCCTTAAGACTTGGGGCGTTTTCGTAAAACAGAAACCACTCAACGACAAGTTGTTGTTTTATTCGACAAAGTCTCTTCAGAAATAGTTCAAAATTTCTTTGTACTTCATCGGTCCAATCGCTGATTATCTTTGTGAATGGAATGTTTGGATCTCCAAATGCTAAGTGCAAGTGAGCAGTTAAGTATTTTATAGAGCTTTCTACATGAAATAAATGTCATATACTAATTCTTCTTTCCCTATCTCTTCACGTTGAAGGTAAGCAAAATCCTCAGACGGTCTATTACCCAAAGGCAAAGTTGGGTAGCAAGACAAGTGAAACTATATCGGTGTTGCCAAGGCATAAAATCAAATAACTGCACAATAACTATCTTTTTCGCTCTACTTTTATAGTTTCTGTGCGTTTAAGCAGAAGTTCAGAAGTAAATAAGTAACGATAATGAAAAAAATGGTGTAATAAAAGTACTTATGCCCAAGGTGACACAGGACTCGAATTATAGCGCAACGGCTTAAGTAACGTAACACCTAATGGAAAGTCAGGTTCGATTCTCCATGAAAGTTCATGTAGTTCGGATATCACGTTGAATTAAGTCCACGTCTCATGTAGATTGGATACTTGAAAGAAAGTTAATCTTCACACAAAGCTCGTTCTGTGTGTATGTTTACGTGTATGGAAGTAGTAATATATTTTTAGCTTTACAGGTAAATAGAAATGCATTTAATTATTACAGTTCGATATCTTTCCTTATGTATATTTTCTTAATTGTAGTGGCCAAATCCATATTATCTTGCGATTTTGAAATAAGTTATGCTCGTTTATACTAAATGAAAGTTAATTACTTTAGTAGTTTATGTTTCTTAAATACTTCAACGTTATCATCATAATATTATATATAGCAAGAAAGATGTAAAAACATCACATTTATTTACATACTATTCAACTAAATACTTGGTTTGCACAATACAATACTTTTAACCAAATCGAGTTTTGTACAAAGATGTTTTTCTTTATTACTTTCTGAGGTTTATCTTTTCAACACCGAGACCATATGAAACGTAGAACTATCTACAGTTTTAAAGCGCAGTTCGAATCACCATAATGTGGTTCAAATTTCAAGCTCTCCTACCGAGAATCGAATCCGGTGCTACGTGCACCAATTGCTCGCGCGCTAATCATTAGACCAGCGGAGAAGGAAACAATATGGATTAGCGTCATTCCCAAATTCCAAAATATAGAAAATTACAAAATCTGCTTAATCGAACAAGTTGTTGTCTGCAAATAGACACCTTTGTCTTCTCTCAGTCAATGATCGGGTTCCGTAGCGAAAGAAGTCTGAAGTTTAAGGTGCTAAGAAATCTTCAACCGCACAATTGCACTGCTGGATCATCAGGGAAGGTATTCCCTCCCAAGAAGTGACCGAGATGACGAAAGAATTGGAAGTTGGTGGGAGAGATATCGGGCGATTATTATAGGTGAGGAAGGGTTTCATGCTGCTGCTCATGGAGATCTTGCATCATCCTGTACGCGACATGTAGGCGAGAATTGTCAAGTAACACTATATCTATTGCCATTGCTGGATCCTTTGCGGACAAATTTATTGTGCATTTCATGCAGGGATTCCACCAGATCCCCAACAATGGGATGTGTCACCCCCAAACTTTTTGTAACACCCCCGAAGCTTCTGCGAACGAGCCTGCATAAATTATGTTTAGGTTATATAGTGGTGTTACAATGTGTGAAAATGTGAAGAACCCTAATGACGGTTCAGAGGAGAGTTTGTCAAAATATCCATAATCATCATGACTATTAAAACATTTTTATACATATGAGTCACATTGGTAAGTACAAAATTACATTTGAATTGGCTATAAATTTAAACGAATTAAGTTACCCGTACAATGTTGCGATAAATGTGCAATATCTGCAATTAGCAATAAAAATTCTAGCATATCATGTTGTTGTTTTAGCACTTCAGATATCGGATCGAATTCATCTAACCTAACCTAACCAGAATCGTCAAAAATAATTTTCCACTTTAGGCATGGCAAGTTGAAATTTAAGGATGACAAGAGAAATGATAAATTTAGGAGAACATACGACGTTTATTTCTCCATGCATACATTAATCACGAAAACTACGACGAATTTTAGTTCAACATCAGGCAAGCGAATTAATTCGAAAATATTATAACGTACCTTGATTGTATTCACGCAAAATAGGATAAAAAAAGAAACGAAAAGGTCAATTCAACATTTTCTACTTTGTTGAAGTTAGGATTGCAGTGGAAAGGTGTCATCTTTTGTGTTATTGCAGAATTTTAATAGGATAATACGAGAAAGGTAAAAATAATACAAGTTTTCTAAAAGTCAAGCACCCACACCCCACTTAAATTTTTGAACACCCTCCTGATTTTGAAATCCTGGAGGAAACCCTGATTTCATGGAGTCCAGCAGTGTAACGATCAACATTGATAGCCCCACTTCTTCTCAGAAAGACATAATGAATCACTCCCAACATGGACTGTCATATTTACGACAACATCCTCTATTTGTGAAAAATGTGTTTCTGGATTCGATTCCCAGTGGGAGAGGATTAAACGCTTTATGGTGGTTTGGATTCTACCTTAAACTCTAGGTTTACGACTTATAGCCCCGGTGGTCAAATGAAAGCGAAACTTCAACAGAAAAACTTATACCTGTAGATTAGGGATGGCCACAAAGTTCCGGTTCCGGCGGAACCGGTTCTTGGAGATCCGGTTTTCAGAACCGGTTCTGGAACCGGTTCCGGACCTGGATCCGAAAACCCGGTTCCAGAACCGGATCTTAGGAACCGGTTCCAGATCTGGATCTGAAAACCCGGTTCCAGAACCGGATCTTAGGAACCGGTTCCAGATCTGGATCTTAGGAACCGGTTCCAGACCTGGATCCGAAAGCCTCCAAAGACCCGTAAATGAGGCATAAAGATCACCTTCAAAAATAATGCAAAGAGGACCATGCGCTTGTGCCTTCCTCGCCCAGACACGCTTGTGCCCCCAGAAAAAAAATTTTGGTCCACCAGTGGGTGTTTAGCCAAATGAGTTGGCCAGTTTGCCTGTTTAACCAATGAGTTTGCCAGTTACCCAGTTTATTTAGCCAAATGAGACAAGCTGCCGCCGCCTGGGCGCCTGCCTGTCGCTTCCACCATTTCATCTAGCATACTGTTCACAGCTTGCCAGCAGCTCGGTTTAGCGTAGGGATGGTCACAAAGTTTCGGTTCCAGCGGAACCGGTTCCGCGAGGAACCGGTTCTGTTTCAGAACCGGTTCCAGACCTGGATCCGAAGAACCGGTTCCAGATCTGGATCCGAAGAACCGGTTCTAGACCTGGATCCGAAAAACCGGATCTTCTAGAACCGGATCCGTTCAGACCCGAAAACCGGTTCCACTAGGAACCGGTTCTGGCCATCCCTACTGTAGATACCGCAAAAAATACCATATAAAACTTGATGATAGACTAACCTTGCAGTGTGAACCTTTATCTGTCTCCTTCGGTGTGAAATTATCGACGACTACTACTGTGACATAAGTGATTCATTGTAAAACATTTCACTAAAGTTACTGTTTTAGTATTTTGAATCAATGAAAGTTGCTCAGTGTGTGTGTTGAAAATACCTGTAATTATTTATATAACTTATAATGTTCAGAGTTGTAAATTTTCTCCTTATTCTTCTATTTTACTTTCAGCATCGGTGAACTTATATGCACAAAGGCAATTGGAAGTGACAAGAGAGAGAAAATAACACATCAATACAAATATCCAGAAGGTATGCTTTTTGCTTTACATATATTATTATATTCTAGACTGAAAGTATTTGAGAACAAGATCCTGAGACGAATATTCGGACCCAAGAGAACCGGGAATGGCGGAACTACATAATTTATACGGTTTACCAAATATTGTTAGGGTCATCAAGTCTAGGAGGATCAGATGGGCAGTTCATGTAGCCAGGATGGAAGAAAATTATTAATGCTTTCAGAGTCTTAACTGGAAGACCAACCGGAAAACGACCATTAGGAAGACCTAGGCGCAGATGGGAGGACAATATTAAGATGGATCTCGCAGAAATAGGAATACAAAATAACTGGGTTCAGTTGGCTAAGGATAGAAGTCAGTGGAGAGCTTTTGTGAACGCGGCGTTGAACCTCCGGGTTCCATAGACCATAGAGTTAGTTAGTTAGTTATATTATTATGTTCAGATATTATAGCGTAGTACAAGAATTCGTATTTTTTTTCTGTAAATGTGTAAGGTTTATACAGTAAATCTTAAAGTGAATGGTAGCCCTATATAAGAGAAATAAAATGAGAATTGAGTCAAATTGTAATAAATATAGATTTGTACAGAACATTGAAACATAGAAACATAATAAAGAGTTGAATTTTGGGAAGTGAAGCAGCCATGAACTTTGGGAAGGGCATAGTTGTTCCATAGATGAAATAAGTTTCTCTAGTATCAAGATAGTTCCTGATCTCAACTATCCAAATCGATTCTGCCATTTTCCCTACTAAAATGGAAGAGAAGAACATTATGTCAGAGCTACTTTGCTAAGGTATCTACGAGAGTTATAATATTAAGTGAGGTCCACAAATATAGTTTCCAGCGTAGTTAGAATATCAGCTGTAAACACGGAAAGAAAATTAGTTTTAAATTTCGAAATTGTGTTATGAATAAGTATCAACTGTTTCTTATACAACTATTTGTTCATCAGTCTGTCGATAGGTATCAAAAGGGAAATGGTGTATATATTAATTTACTGTCTCGGCTCTATTGAAACCGAAAGTTGCAGAAATATCTTGGTTCTGATATTCATATTGAATTTTCATAACACAAATCTATGACTCGGAGACAATTTGCCAAAATTGAAAACGTACGTGTAGATACTGTTCGATTTCCTTAATTGTAATCTCAGCTGGTCCATCCACGTAACAACCCAAATTTCTATAAAAGTAGGTGTTGAGCTTCAATCCAAAATAACCAATATATATATATATGAGCGTATATAGTGTAAAAAGTCTTTTTCATTGGAGAAAGTTATGTACAGTACTATTTGGTCAGGAAGAGAATCTGTTATCACGAAACCTGGGAACGATTATAGGAGTCGCAAAGAAGATCGTGCCTCTTACGCTGTTGACATGCAAAGCATTTGGCAGTTTTGGTATCTATACGTTACATTAGAAAAATAGACATTATTAACAATCAAATCACACGTTTGTGGTAATCCACATTGTGAAGACTCTAATGTTGAAGTATGATTAGTAGTCAAAATGTCATTGTTTATTCAGTAGGCATTTACTATGCCTTAATCATTGACTCTTTTAATTTTTCAAGGTGTCAAGGGATAACCTAAGAAAAGATTTGAACTGTATATTTATTCTGATTTCAAAAGTGACACCAACACAAATTAAGATAATATTTTGTGTATATTTTACTTCCAGGGAGTAACGAGGAAAGAAGCGTTATGTACAAAGTCTTAGGAAGGAGTCGCAAGGATAGTTATACTGAACGCTATTTGGAAGAACAATTCCATGGTGTTGACTTTGATTTCACCGTTATTGATAAGAACATTGTCATTGGTTCTACTTTCAGGTATGGGATACGTCTCATATGCATTGTTGGTGTTAGTTTATGTACTGGTAATAATATCAACATTTTAAGCATGTTCCATTGTTTATATAAGAGCATGAGCACTGACAGCTAGCACACATAAATTCCAGTTTTTCTGTATATTATTTCCTATGGAACTTTTATATTGTTACAGATATACTGGTTAGATACAGTTAGTTAAGTCACTTGCATCTTGGAAACTAATGAAGCATTAGTTCAGAAGTAGACTTACATACTGAGTTTACTTTGTTCATTATGTATTTATCTATTCATATTTCTGAGCATTACTTGCATCTGTAGCCTGACGTCCCTCGGTGAGCACATTATCCGGGGAAGGAAGAAAGAAATGGGAAAGAAACGAAGCAGCCTAGGATCTGTATGTTAGGTACCATCCCAGCATTTATGCCTGGTGTGAATGAGGAAAACCAAGGGAAAACCTCATTCAGCATGGCTGGCCTAAAAAAAGCTATTACATTTTTCCGACCGAGTGTTCCCACGGAAAATCGAACCTGGAATCACTCGCACCAAAGGTGACAGTGTTTACATGAGATTACATTGTAAAAGTAGTACTGGTGGTAGCGTTTACAGTAGACGTGAGCAGATTATCTTCGACGATCATGGAACGAGTGGCTCATACAATAATCCCAGTTTAATTGCTGTAGTTTCTGAACGCAGGAAACACATTGTTTTATGATGAAACGCACTAGTAAAAAACAAGAACGAAGAAATCTACATCAAGAGCGTAGAATATTGTTTTCAATATATATATATTGACACATCTGAAATCAAAAATCTCATCTCCTTTAGAATGTGTGGTCTTCTGCTTGGGGAAAACAGTGTCTAGTATACATCCGTTATGACTCTATACTAATATTCACGCTGCACTCTGATGGATAGTTTAAGAATTATGAGCCTTGTCCATCTTACCCAGAGGGTTCATCTCTATATCAATTAGGGTCTACTATATAATTGGACAAATCTCACACACAAATATATAAATACTCCGATCTAAGATCTGAGTTATGAATCCATATAAGAATCATTTGTCGCTTCCTATTACAATTTTCCCTCTATGGAGATCAGTATTAAACCCGGAGGTAATAGCAAACTTTTGCAACTTCCGGTTTTAGCGCATGAATACGAGTAGAAATGGTATCTTTCCTTGCTATGCTGAATCGATTAAGAAAGTACTTGTCGCTATCTAGGGATGCACGCGAGACGCGAGAAGTCTCGTCTCGTCTCGCATTTGCGAGACGAGACACGAGACGAGACTGAAAATTTTATGCGAGACGCGAGACGAGACTAAACCATGCGAGACGAGACTAAGTTAAGTCTCGCACGAGAAGTCTCGTGAGACTTTTCGCAGTCTCGCAACATTTATGAATTACATTTAATTGTATATTTAGTGATTTTACATTTATTGAGTTGTCTAAGTTGAGCTTTAATGCCTCCAGGAACAAAAAAGTGATTGGGGCAATAGACATTTTATGAGATTTATTATTATTCAAGGTTGATTTTCAGAATTAAAGCCTTCCTCAGTTTCTAAAAAAGAAAAGCTTTGTAAATTGGAAATTTATTACAGCATCGATTTAGGACTTTATTTTGCGACACAAACACATACACGCGGGCGCGCACGAATACATGAACTTCTGTTATTGGTCTAAAAAGCGAATAAGACTCCCTATTGCTGCGAAATGTGATATTTCTGTTGTTTCTGTCTTTTTCACATTACTACTAGCGATTAATATTGGGGGATGGGGAGAAATCCCCTCTCGTCAAAGTTTGTCCCCGGCCCGGCTAGCAGAAATAACTTGATATTTTTACATGGAATAAGTATTTTTTGGTTTAGTTTACGTAATTGTGTTTAGTGTTGTTTAGTGTAACTGCAACTTCAGTCCCTGCGGAGAGGTTGTTCTCTAAAGTTGGACTTGTACTGCGAAAACAAAGAAACCGTTTCAGCAACGAGTCAGCCAAAAGTCTGATATGTATAAATTCTTGGGTATCATCAGGAATGTCAGTTACCAATACAGGGTAGACTTTGCGTGTTTGTCAAAAATGATTGCCTAACATTTTTGTTATTAATTCCCTGTTCTCTTATGTTTAAGAGCAAAATTGTAAAATGAAGTACAAATGTTCATTTTAGTGTTTTTTTTATATATATATACAAAATGCAAAAATACCAAAATTATGGTAGAATTTTTATTATATTTGGACATTGACGCAAGGTAATAAATCAAGTTTAAATATGTCTAATGAAAATCAATTATGCATTTCGAACCGAACCCCGATTACTTTCCAGTTTACAACAACGAAATTTTACAAATATATTAATCATAGAAAAGTTGTAATTTAATTGGATAGGTCGAGGATAAAACTTAATAAGTAAGAAAAGGCAGTTTTTAGAACAACTAAAGTATAGTTTTTCTTGCTTATTCTTAAAAAAAATCCTTATGTCCTGAGTCAGATTGATCGAAATCCGAGAAGTCATTACCACTATCATTGTCTAAGGTTTCTGTTAGAAGCATTCCAATTTATTACATTATCCTAACCATTGTAATAAGTAAATGTAAACAACATGATAATAAAATAGAACGTATAACTTGACCAAACAGAAAAGCATTATAGGCCTGAGCAGTAAACCGCAAAATTACAAATGTCACTATTATTCTTCACCACTAACGGCTCAAATACACTTACTTTAAAATAATAATAATAATAATAACCTCTCATTTGAGTAACACGAACACTGGCGCCTAGTCTGTCAGACCCAACATTTCCTTTTCTCCGGATAGAATGCCTCTCAGCAAGCGATAAAATGCGGTCTACAACCAGTGTTGGGAAGTAACGTAACGCAAGTAACGCGTTACTTGTAACGCGTTACTTTTTAAGTAACGTTTCCTAGTAACGCGTTACATTTGTTCCAAAGTAACTGTAACGGTAACGCGTTACAAATTTTTAACTAACGTACCTAGTTTGCGTTACTTTTTTCGCGTTACATTTCGGATAAGTAACTATAATGTACCGTATGTATATTTTTTTCGGAAACAATTGTTTCTTTCCTGTAAGTGAATTTCTCACCCCCCCCCCAAAAAAAAAATCGAGCGACCAACAGTCACAGACACACAGAGAAACAGATAAGTTTGTAGTGCCACTTGCTGTTTTTTTTTTAAGATGAGGACAACCTTAAGGAAATCACGTGTACTGATTGCAAGCAGCCGGAAGATTTTGTCGAAGATTTTGACAGCTCCAAATCAATACATTCAGTGATTGAACTAAGAGTGCAATGATACCGGTAGTCTATTTTACTTTGATTGGTGTTGTTTTTATAAAGATGGAGAACGAAAATATTTTACCGTTCGAACATTTTACTCAGCTCTTAAGAATACTTTTTTCTTATGAGGATGATGGTGAACAGAATTTAAAAGTAAAGTGTCTGAAGTGCCCCGGCGGAAAATGTTTATCAACAACTAGCGTGCTATAATTAACGATTTACAGTAAGGGGTTAATATGAATAAACTGTGTTCTGATGAGCAGGCCTACTTTATTACTAGAAAAATAGTTTGCTGATGGTATGTAATATTGGAGTTCTTTCAGATCAGTTTGCTTATCCTAGAGTCCCGTTAATTATTGAGTAGGGTAATGTTTCTCTATATTCTTTATTTTTAATTTTACATAACAACATTGTTATTATTATATAATTAGTTTAGCAGAATAATAATAAGCAACCATTTTTTTCTAACGCTAAGGGATGAGCACGAGTCAAGCGAAAACTCGACTAATTATTATTATTATTCAAGTCGAGTTTCGAGTCAAGTCAAGGGTAATATCCTCGAGTCGAGTTCCGAGCCGATTCAGTTTTTCGCGTCGAGTTTCGAGTCCAGTCGAGTTTGATAAATGACTCGTTCGTTTTAAGTCGTCTTGAAATCATGACCTGATTACACTGGAAAACGAAAGCCATGAGAAATGTAAGCTAAACAGTAATATGGAATACTTTTAGTGTTGCTCACGAGAGGGGACACTGCTTGTATCTCGTCTCGTCTCGATAGCGAGACCACAAGAGATTTTTTATAACAAGCTCAGCTCGGCTCGGCTCAACTGAGAAGATGGCTCGAGCCGGCTCACTTGGGATGAACCATCGGCTCGAGCTGGCTTGGTAAGGATGAGACATTTGCTCGGTTCGGCTCAACTGAGCCGAGGGCTCTAGCCGAGTCAGTTTTGTGAGCTGTTGGCTCGGCTCACTTCTCGGTTCGGGTCGATAGTGAATGAGCTGTGAGCCGAGCTGCTCGAGTCATTGACAATTCTAAACCCAGGCCGAGCAGTTTTAAAGATATTTGGCCAGTGCCCTATAACTTTTAACAGTGTTTGGCTCGAGCCCGAATACTCAAAACCGTCAACCCAAATTCAGAAGCTCGTGAACAATGTCCTTGACTCCTAGACTTCACGGCTACCGAGGTTGGCAATCAACTAGTTTTTTAGTATTCAAATACAAACCGCCTATCTTTCTTTTTATATACAATGTTGTTATAATTAATAATAATAATAATAATAATAATAATAATAATAATAATAATAATAATAATAATAACAATAATAATAATAATAATAATAATAATAATAATAATAATAATAATAATAATAATAATAATAATAATAATTTGTGGTAGTAATAGTGTAATTGATAATTGTACTGTCTATGTAATATACTTGAAACTACATACCGGATTTGGCTCGAGTTGACTCGAAACTCGACCCCAATTCAAGTCGAGCTGGAGGAAATTTTTCGAGTCGAATTCTCGGGTCGAGCTCAAAGATGTGTGTTTCTAGTCGAATCGAGTGTCAAAGAAAACTCGCTCGTGTCCATCACTACGAGTAACGCAGTATGGCATTTTATCAATGTTACATTATATGAAAATGTTCATATATCAAGTAAAAATTTGTCCTTGCACTTACATAGAGCGATTCAGAACGTGCAATAATAATAATAATAATAATAATAATAATAATAATAATAATAATAATAATAATAATAATAGCGATAGTAATAGCAGTACGGAAAATTGAAGCCATATTTTTTTCGCACTTTTAAAGTTTCGGACCTAAAAGTAACGCGTTAGTAACGCGTTACTTTCGAAGTAAAGTAACAGTTACTTTTGGGGGGCAAGTAACGCGTTATTAACGCGTTACATTTAAAGAAAAAGTAAAGTAACTTGTAACGCGTTACATTTTTACAAGTAACTTACCCAACACTGTCTACAACTGAGGTGTTGAAGTAGGAAGTTACACGAAACCGCGTTCTTGTAAGGTCAGCATTTTACTTAGCTCAGGATCAAAAGACATGTGTCTGTGTCTGTGTGGCTTGACACCAGTGCTGTCGGGTTAACCAAAAGTTTTCAGGTTTTGATATTCTGGCAACACTCCAGTTAGTTCAACTGTATGATCTGGAAATTGATCCAGAAAGCTTTTTTTGTATCAAGTATAGTTTGCTGGATATTTTGTTTCTCGCAATTGTTAGCATATTGCGTTATCCACAAGTCCGTTGACACAAGTAATGTTATTCCTTGGTGGTTGGTGTAAAGAGAGATAGGGGACAATAGATGGCAGCACTGTTCTCCTACACAAGTAACGTATTTTTATATTTTCTCTGCTGCTTCCACAAATTTAATGCTAGAGAGTTTAAACTTTCTGAAAAGAAAGTTCAAACCTATTCTAAGGGAACAATTCGTGTCAATTTTGGATATTGGGACGTTAGAGTATTCCTCGGACTAGAAGCAGGCAAAGACAAGGTTGAAATCCGGTTAAATAAAAATGAAGAAATTTACATATAGGTATAGTAAAAGGATCCGGGTTTGGTTCAATGAGTTCAGAAAAACATATACTGAAACGTTATATTCTTTATATCCTAATTACATTGGCGACTTTTTTTTCGGGGCAAAAATGTGCCCGCATGGCATACTGGAAAATATTGCTGGAGACCTCTAAGCTGGAAAACAATGTTGGATCCAGCAACAATTTATGCTGGTTTTGCTGTAAATTACGCTATTAATTTGACGAAAATTAATGGTCCAGCAATCAAATTCCAGCTCAACTTTTCTTTTAATTTGGAGCGGAAGGGACACAAGTTCGGATACCATGTTGAACTCTAGGTCCCGTCTCCTTAGGATTTTTTAACATTCATCTCATGGAAAGCAATGGCAAACCACAATGAATTCACCTTGCCAAGGGACTTTTAAGTCAAATACCTGCCTTCGGACAGAATATCACATTATCATTCATTAACAGCCATAGAATAACACATTGCAAAATTTTGATTTAGAATATATGCGAGACTGCGAGACCATGCGAGAAAGTCTCGCGCGAGACGCGAGACGAGACTCAAAATTTTATGCGAGACGCGAGACGAGACTTCACATTTGCGAGACGAGACGAGACGAGACTTTTCCATTTCTCGTCTCGTCTCGTCTCGCGTGCATCCCTATCGCTATCTATTACCGTTCTTGTTCTGTGGCGATCAAAGTTGAAACCAGATAAAATTGATTTTTATCACTTCCGGTTTGAATAAAGAATTAGCGGAGGAAATGGAACCTATTCTTGGGATGACTTAATCGATTCAAAAAAATTGCTGATCGTTTTTGCTCTTTGGATATCAATGTTGAAACTGCAAGTACTCTTTCATTTTAGTAGAGCATTACGAAGTAAGATGGTATATTTTCTTAAGACCTAAATCGATTCCAAAATAACACTTCTCGATATCCCTTATCTTTTTTGATCTGTGGAGAACAATATTGAAACAGTAAACTAATAGTAAATTTCTGTCACTTCAAAAATAGTTTCAAATTTTGCTATAACTAATGTAAAAATTCTATTGGATTTTCTATACCCTGAAGTACAATTTCCTCTAGGGGGGCAAGCGCCCCACCTTGCCCCCTGATGGGCGCCCTTGTCTACGAGGATCACTTATACAGAGGTTATTTTGTCTTTTTAATATGACTCTGATCCTGGAATTTCACACCATATACCACATATTTCAAAGTTATCTACATGGTAAAGATCGTAGAGTTGGTGGGAGATGGACAGATTCCCTTCCTCCTAAATGATATTGTAGAAGGCATGTTGTTCAAACAATTGGATACAGGTAGTGCGGGATTAAGGAGGCTTAGGAAGCTATAGCCCCGGGACTGCAGGTGGACACCGATCAAAACCTCAACTGCTTATCTAAAAAGAATCATGAAGATACAATCATCATCATAAAATAAACTGTGACAAAAAATATGAAACATATTCCCTTAACTTTCCTTCTGTACTTTCACTGAAATGTATTAGGTGAAGTCAGAAGGGGCTACAAATTTTTCTAGATGGGCTAATCGAGCCCTGGATCAGGTATTCATTACAGACTATAAGATGTAAACAGCAGGATATAGCGTATTGCTACGTTATAGAGTTCTGAACCTAACCCTTTATGAATTATCTCATGTAAACGGTAATACTATATAATAAGCACGTCATACAAGGTTGCGACATTAGGAACTGTATGTGGCTCATATTATATGATAACACTAACGCAATTTTAACAAATAATTTCGAGCTAGAAACAGCTTCTTCTGTGAAATTAAATATTAAATAAAGTTACAAGAATAACTGAATAATAGTTACTATTTTGAAAGTTACTTTAAATTAATTTTGGCTACATTTCAGTCTGGAGCTTAAGATTAAGAACAACTGTCCTGACACAGATCATAGAGTGACTTTCAAAATGATAGTTAATACTCAGAGCTACACTGGAAAGTACAAGGAGGAGATTAAAAACTGGAAGCAGGCTCGTAAACTAGTTAAATCAGGACAAGGTAATGTTTTTCTTATTAGGCCTATATAGTATGCATATTATAATGAACATTATGGGTATAATATTGAAAAATATATTTCATTTATAATTGTTCTATCTAGGTTCTTATTCCGTTTTGACATGTGTAGTATCTCAAAAGTTCCTTGTTACATCACTCCTTATTGAATTTCCTTTCAGAATGCCTACCGTGATAAATAATTTCTCTCACATGTTAATTGTATATATATTGTATTAGTACACCTAACATTCGTCCAATGATGATTTCAGAAGGTCTCTTCCATGGAAACTTTCAATATACGGAGTCCGAACAACTGAAATTAATACTGAAAATAAGATAACCGACGTTGAACACAATCAAAGATATAGTCCTGCAGGGAACTTTGTAGCTCAGGGAAGAACTCCCCCTCCCCTTGAGTCATTCTATAAAATCCTTTATTATCATTTTAATGAATGTTTCTATATTTTAAAAAATGTAGCTAAAGGTATGTTGGTATAGATATATACATAGGGTTTATATTCGTATAGATGTATACATAGGCCACTTTTCACATCTGCAGAATGATTTTTTTTTTAAAAATAAGAGCTTGTAAGATCTGTGAAAATTGTCTAATTTTAATGCAGTTTGTTGCAAATGCCGTAGAAAGAATGAAAATTTTATTGCACCTTTCGTTGTGATAGTATCCGGTGTATACAAGCAATCTGGTAAACGGAAAACAGCCAACATAGAGTATTGTTTATTTATTTATTTTAGAATGTGTGGAATTCATTCGGCCATAAGATCTCTAAAAATTGTTCAATTTTAATGCGGTTTGTTACAAATGACGCAGAAAGAATGAAACTTCTATGTAGGAAGGATGATAGTCACTTATTCTCAAAGCAGATGTAGGAAATTACCTCTATGTTCTCTTAGGTACCTTCGAAACCAGAATTGAGGCGACCCGTGGCCAAACATGTAAGGAACTGGGAATGTAATTCAGTGTGAATGGAGAATCCATTCGGCAGCACCTCCATCAACTTGGGAAGCACTACAAGTTGGGTCGATGAGTCATACATGATTTGGCTCCGGGCCAGCAGACACTGTGTTTCTTTGCTATCTCGTCTGAGAAAGGAGCCATTTCTGGACAAGGTGTTGACATGTGATGATAAATGTGTTCTGTACAAAACTCCACGGCGCCATCATCATTGGTTAGCATCAAATGAACCGATTCCAAAACAGTCGAAACCAGCACTGCACCAGAAGAAGGTCCTCCTATGTGTTTAGTGGACTGCTCGCGGCATCGTTCATCAGGAACTGCAACCAGCTGGTCAGAGCATCAATGCAACTGTGTACTATCAGCAGTTGAGCCGTGTTCAAGAAAAACTCAAAACTTTGGAGCCAGCACTTCTGAATTACAAAGGGGTCCTCCTGTTACAAGACAACGCTAAGCCCCATGTGACTGGGATGACTCGGGACACCATTCTACGCTTTCGATGGGAAACACTATTGCATCCGCCATACTCCCCGGGAATTGTACCGTCCGATTATCACCTGTTCCATTTCTTGGACAATCATCTTAGAGGACATCACTTCAAATCCCTCGTAGAGGTACAAAATGCACTTGACGACCCACTAATTTCTACCGCGATGGAATTCATGACTTTCCAGAACGTTGGTAGATGGTCGTCGGCTGATGGGGACTATTTTTGATCTTCCAAGTATGTCTTAGGTGACCTATCGATGTTCGAAGGTGGTAGGTGAAAAAGCGACAGAACTTTTTTGGTTGCCTTATACATTTGTGTACGCAATGTTATGTCAGTGTTCTTTGACCCTTTAACCCGTGTGAACATAAAAAATCAAATGAACAGCAACATGAAAAAGTAATTGAAAATATTAATTAAAAATCTAATTACATTGTTATACAAATAATTTAAGTGATTAAGATTTCAGGCGACTAATTTTCAGCCAAGGCCATAGCCTAGGACATATTTCTGGCCTTGGTGCTCATTTTATCTTCTTTAATAACTTTGTGTAGATTTTAGCAACAATGGAAAAGTTTAATTGTTTATATCGTTCCACGGCATGTGAGTCCGATGCATATTTCCTTGCCCATTAATCTCTGGTTCTGGAAATGAGAATTTTAAGTCATATACGTAATAGTTTAACGTAAAAATGGCACGACTCTTTTGTTATTACTGAAATCTGAAAATAGAAAAGGCAGTGGTGTAGACAAGAGAGGGTTTCCGAGTTTTACTAACAAGATATTATGAAAAGTAAACACCATATTAAGGCATGTATGCAGATGACCTAAGAGGAATAAAGCTTATGAGTCATGCAATGAAGGCCTGGGAGAGAGTGATAGAAGTAAGATTGAGGAAGGACATCGAAATAATTTGGTTCCATGCCAAGACGGCCGACAACGGATGCAATATTTGCACTTAGTATGCCAATGAAAAAGTACAGAAAGCACCAGGACATCCATATTGCATTAATTGACCTAAAGAAAGCTACAATAAAGTGGCACGGGATCTTATTTGGTGGACACTGAATAAAAAGTTTATTCCGACCACATACTTCTGTATAATTCAAGATAAGTATAGTGGTTGTAGGACAGGAGTGAGGAGCGTGTGTAGAATATCAAAGGAACTCATAGTTAAAGTGGTAGGTAGTTGATTTAGATTTCTGGGCTTTCAGCATCTATGGTCATGCTATCAAGTCACGCGTGAGGGATGGCGTGTCTCGGTGATCACGCTATCCGAGGAAAGGTAAGAAATGATTGGGGAAGGACGGAAGCAGCCTGGGGCCTGTATGTTAGGTACCATTACAGCATTTGCCTGGTTTGAATGAGGAAAACCTTATTCAGGATGACTGGCGTGAAAAGCTCTTTACACTTTTTTGACCGAGTGCCCCCTCCAGGAATCAAACCCGAGACCGCTCTCACCGAAGGTGAGTTAAAGTAGAACTTTATCAAGGATCGAGTCTTTGTCCATACCTTTTTGCAGTTGTGTTGGACGAGCTTACAAAGAATATCCGAGAGTAAGAACCTTGAAATATGGCATTTACGGACGATGTGTTGTGTGGAGTGCAGGGGGAGAAGAGAGAAATCTCCGTATTGAAATCATATGTAAATTTCTCTCTTACTACCCCTTTACCTACAGGAATGTTGTATCATCCAAATTTCAAGAAAATTTAATGATATGCCAAATAACATAATAGAAATTAATGAAATTGAGGTAAAATGTCTTTAGAGCCAAAAAAAAACTTTGTATAATTTCTATACTACCATTCCTGTAAGTGTGAGTTCCTTATTTAAAGTCCTGTAGTCCCTTTCTGACTTTCTTTGATACGTGGACTTACGCATGAATTATCTGCCACCTTACTAGTTTCAAACATCTGATATTGAAGAACATGGAATCCAGCAAGCCTGCAAGAAACAAACAAATTACCAGGCGAAATTCTGTTAGGGAAGGTGGTAACTCAATGTGGTTTAATAAACACTTTTATTTTTAACACAACATTTATTCACTTAAACCAAAGCACTTAATTTATATCGATATACTCTATGCACACAATTGAACCGACAGAATTATTTTATGATTTTTTTTATCACTACTTCATAGTTAGTAACATATATTTATGTCCACTGCACAATTCATCTTCTTTAATTTTCAGGTAGGTATGTCCGTTACTTCACAGTCTTAATCCCAATTTTAGTGTATCTTTTTCTTGGTGATAATTTTCTTTTAGAACGGTTTTCGTAGCATCCAGACGTAGATTAAGCCCTTGGTGCCTGATTATAACTTTAATGCCACTACCTTTTAACCACTTGAAACTTTGTTTTAATTGCACTTATATATATATATATATATATATATATATATATATATATATATATATATATATATATATATATATATATATATATATATATATATATATATACAGTAAACCCCCGTTAACACGAATTCCAAGGGACTGAAAAATCAGGAGTTCGTGTTAAAAAAATTCGTGTTAACCGGGGACCCAAATTTTATTATTCGAATACATTTTCTCTATACATACACACTACAGTATACAGACTATACATACCACTACAGTATATTATGTATATCATAGAAAACACTAGAGATGGTATCGAGACGAAACTGAGTAGTCTCGGTTCCAAATTCGAGACGAGGCCAAGACTATTCTCCGTCGTGATACCATCCACAGAATCGTATCGAGACGAGACAGATTCAATCTCGTCTCGATTTCGAAAAGCACGGCTCGGTCTCAAATTCGAGTTAAGATCGAGATCGAGACTAGTTTCGGTCTCGGTACCGTCCTCTGAAAAGTGAAAACACTACAGTAAGGTTATTATCCTATCTTCGAAAAAAAAAAAAAAGTTTCCACGCAGAAAATCCAGGTCAAGTTATAAAATTGATAACTCCGCTAGCAGGTTGGGTACCGCTAGTAACGGAAAGGTATTTATAACTGCTGTCACCAGTTTGAAGTTACAGGGGAGAGAAGAGGTTTTGTCTCGAGCTGTCGCCAGCAGCTCGTCTGCCAAGCACCTGCATATTCCGTGCTTGACGGAGGACAGAATCAACACCTCATAAGAGAGGAAAGATACCTGTTTCTGGTTTTTCTCTTATTTACAAGGCAATTTTCGTCTGTATAAATACTGTATGGCAAAAACTGATCTGGAGAGAAATCTGAAATAAGAAAAATGATCTGAAAAAAAACAACAACAACAACAAAGAATTGAAAGTTCGTGTTAAATGAAAACCTTTACTGACTCAAGGGACTAAAACTTAGTTCGTAATTCGTGCTAACCGAAATTCGTGTTAACCGATAAAACTTCCCATAAAATAACGTACAGCGATGCCGGGTCCGAAATTTTGTTCGTCCTAACCGAGTGTTCGGCTTAAGCGAGTTCGTGTTAACGAGGTTATACTGTATATATATATATATATATATATATATATATATATATATATATATATATATATATATATATATATATATAGAGAGAGAGAGAGAGAGTTGTTTGTTGCTGCAGACGCTAGATGCTTTATTTTGTTGGCAGTATTGTCAGTTTGGATCTCAACATCCATATGGTCTGAATTAAAATTGTCCTGAACATTAAAACAGTTCATCCAACTTATTTTTAACACTAATAATGCAACTTCTCGTGCTTCCTTAAACTCAACTTGAATATAGATATATTCACCTATCTTCAATTACAACTAGTGTTCATGCTGAAACAACTATTGTCACACGAGCAGCAACTGCACAGCACTCAATCTAACCGCCAACTGCCTTGTTCTCCAGATTTTCGGTTTTGTAAAAGGGGTAAGACGCACAAGAGTCGTGTCTCGCTACTAGCTTTTCAATGGATATACCTTTTCTATTGTGTATCTACCTGCTAACGGAACTTTGGGAGGAAGTATGCCTATTTTTGTTTACATTGACTTTATACTCAAATAATCCACTTCTTATAGATTGTCGCCTCGTTTCGAATCAAGTACTAAGATCTGCATGCTTTGGCCTTTCATTAGATACCAAATATGTTATAGTCCCCTTCTGATATAACTTTAAAATTTTGCATTTAAAATAGGTCGGTTAATATGTTTTTCACCACCTGGCATATTCCTTTCTTATATTTGTCTAGTCACTGGTGCCCTCTAGTGGAAGAATTCAAAATGTCGCTGACAACCTTAACACTTCGGAGTTTTCTGCTTCCGGGTGACAATTTTACAAATTATTAATTATAGAATGAAATTAAACATACATCTACTTTACCTACAAGTATATACATATCTTTGCTACCATATATATATGTGATATGGAGTTGTCGTTCTCTATTAACTTTATTTGAATCAATTTCTTAGGGTAAGGATTACCAGTCTCCATCTGTCCCCAACAGGAAGCCAAAACTCCACCCATTCCAATACCAGACAGTACTTTTTTTTTTTCTCGCAGAAAGAAAGTTTTATAATACGGAAGGACGGAAAAGCTAAACAAACAATAAGGGTACGCGTAGCTTTCCAAGACATAATTGACTCTTAAACAATAATTCTTACATATTTTAATTATTATTATTATTTGATATTACAAACTGCTTCATATGGTAAACCTGGAACGAATTCACAGCCTGTTTTGATAGATTCGCTACGGCAGCTAGAATTCTTGTGAAATCGGTGATTATCCCTTGGTTTCCACACCTCTTTGTCCTTCTGTTTTTATACCTATGTATTAAATTTTGACAATAGACAAATATCCGTCTTTCTGTCGCCTTTTCGGTAGTGTTACAACTCAGGGTGTTTTATAGTTTTTCAGTTCTATATAGTGTTGTAAAAAAAACGTTTTCTTTTCTGTGAAGTTTTTTCAATAAAAAACGTCGTCCTTTTTCGTGTTTTTTTTCAAATGTCTGTTTTTTTCTGGCAACTATTATTTATTGATTTATGTTGCAGACTATTAAAGTAATCAACAAAACTTGAATCGAAATCTTCGTAACTTACGAATCGTTTGTTTCTTTGTACCTATACGAGCAAAATTGTGAGATTATTCCTTTCGGACCCAGGTCATTTTTGTCGTTTTCCTACATTTTTAGTTAGTGACTTATTTTTCAAAAATCATTTATTCGATTGATATGGTAAAGACCTTGTTTTTTAGAAAATGGATGTGGCTATTTTTTGGTGTAAGCATCATTGCAGTGTTGTCAACGGGTGGGAAATTATTGAGGGAAATGTAGGGATGAAAATTTACAAAAAAATTCCTACCCGAATTTTATAATTTTTTGTATCTAGTACCACTGTTGCCATATGGGTTCAAGTCACCTATAAAATTCTTTGGTGTATTGACAAGGTACAGTGAAATCCTGAAGTCGCCGATTTCCATTCAAAGAGGGAAAGAAAAAATTCTCTGTCATCATATACATGAAATTTTGACCCTTTTTACTCCTCAGAAGCAAAAATCAGCAGATATGAAGGGACTACAGCTTTTTTAATTATCCTAATGAAACCTTTTATGATGCGTTCTGTAGGCCAAAGAGAAAGCTTTCTGGTAGTGGTACGTTTGTTTCAATCTAGCCAGAAAGAGGGAAATAATATAGGGGAAAAGGGAAATTTTCCGAATTTTTTACCTAAAATCGGGAATTAATTCTTTTAGCTGGAAACGCTGCCATCAGACAGACGACACCTATCTGAAAGTAAACTTTGGTACCCCAAGAACATATCCTACAAGTATCATGACGATATCTAACAAAGTAAGCATGAAATTAAAAAAAAAGAATCATTCTACCTCAGAAATTCACCATTTTCTTACCATTTACAGAACATTGTTTATTATAAACCTCAACTGTACTTCCCCTTATTATTCTAGTGAAACTATTTATGGTGCACTGTGTAGGCTAAGAACGAGGCTTTTAGACACTGGTACGTTAGTTTGAATGTAGTCAACAAGAGAGAAATAATAGAAATAAAAAAGGAAATTTTTCCAAAATTTCCCCCTAAAATCTCGAATTAAAATTTTCTGTAGCTGGCAACACTGTTGTCAGACACACACACAAACTATCTTAAAATAAGCTTTGGTATCCCTCTAATATATCCTACAAGTATTGTGACGATATCTAATAAAGTAAACATGTCAATAAAAATATCTCATTCTACCTAAAAAAAAATCACAGTTATCTTTCCAATTAGAGAACAAGGTCTACTGTAAACCTCAACTGTACTTCTCCTAATTATTCTATTAAAACTTTCTATAGTGCGTTGTGTAGGGCAAAGACGAGACTTTCAGATACTGGTACGTTTGTTCCAATGTAGCCAACAAGAGGGAAATAATAGGAGAGGGAGGAGACAAAACAGATAATTTTCCCAAAAATTCCCCCTAAAATCTAAAATTAAAATTTTCTGTAGCTAACAACACTGCTACCAGGCAGACGCAAACTATCTTAAATTAAACATTGGTACACCACTAATATATCCTACAAATATCATGGTGATATTTAAGTATCATGGTAGAACAAAGCTTCTAATTACCAAAAGTATATTACGGTAAACAGAAAAGTAGGAAAAAAACTAGAAAAATCAAGGGTTGGAACCTAAATACAAATATTTCGTGCGCCCTCTAATTACCCGATTGTAACGATCTGTACTCGCGTTTGTTCAGTAAGGACAAATGTTCGACTGGCGTTAGTTGACTTGCACTCGGACGTATAAGTACGGATTTATAAACAAAAATTTCGATTTTTTTTGCCGAAATTTAGGGAAATTGTAATTTCCCTAATTGGCAACACTGCTCGCAGGCCCGTCCAATTAATGTCAACAATTTTGTATGCATCCGAGGTATATGTCTGGCAAGTCTTAAGGAGGTCTCTCTACAGCGAAGGAAGCTGCAGGGGAAAAAGTAGTAAAGGAAATTCGAAATTAGGAAAATCTCGTATTTTTGACTGGGGTGAAATTTGAGAAGGAAATTCGACACCCAGAACAAAAAGAAATATGATAAACTATGGGCCAATCATATTTGGCAAAAATAATATCCCGATATCTTAATTAGTGTCCACACAGGAGCGGATTAAAAAAGTGACACACCCGTGTGTGCCACTTTGGCCACCTGGGTCCGAAAGGGTTACGAGTGTACATTTGATTACATTTAGTCTCGACTAATAATTATATCATTGTTGTAAACAATAACTTTATAAGAAAAATTTTCTCTCCTTTTCATATCTTAGTTCCAACATTGTTGGTGAGAAATGCAGGGTGTTTGAAAATGAATATCGCGGTTTTAAGTCTTCGTAGTACTTTTTACGTTTTACGTACAATTATAAACAATACACCAAGTAAAAGAACACCTCAAACAGTTTTTGCTATAAGTGTTCAATGTGAGCTTTATTCGTCACATGGCACACATCTAGTCGATAGGTGAGAAAGGCCCATAAACTTTCCGCCGTATGGCACAAAACACATTCAATTTAGGGGAGTCTCGTTTCAACTGTACCATCTCCTGAGGATTTGCTGACCGCCAGATGCGAACATTATGAGTGTTCCCATTAGCTCTTTAGTAAAATGTCGATTTATCACTGAAAATGACACGATCCAGAAGATCTTGTTATGCAGCAATATTTCACTTGCGAAATTGGCACGTAAACCGTAGTATGTAGGCTTTAGACCTGTAGCAACTGCAAACGATAAGGACATAGTTGCAAGCGTCTCCTTAATATTCTTCGCACAGACGGTTGCAGTGTAACTACAGATTCAGTCCTTATTAAAACACAAAAAGCTTTCTGCTCTCTAGTCTCCATCTTTGTTTCTTGCTTTGTTTCTTGCTCTTTCTAACGGCAGACAGAAGAAACAATGCATGTGCATGCCTGCGTACAAAACTGTTCGAGTTGCTCTTTCATTTGATATAATATAATTGTAAGTTAATTGTAATAGATATTACAAAGTTTCAAATCACTAATATTAATTTTGAAACACCCTGCATTACTTCAAATTGTGTCATCCTATATTCCTGTCTTGTATATACATATTACGACCGACCCTATTCAATTTGTCGCCCCGTGCAATGGCATAATTTTCCGCCTCCCCCTTTCTCCAGAACGAACAACTCTTAAAAGTCACGATTTTAAGTATGCTACTCCAGCATGAACAACGAAGGGAAGGTTAAGTGCAGTCGCACTCAGAAAGACTTAAATACTTACTAAAAATACAATCTCGTTGTGTCTGTTTTTTCTTTAAATATTAATCTATTATATTAGTGAATGATAAAGCAAACACCTGCAGAGGAAAGATGGTAATCCTTTTTACAGAATTCACTATCGAGCTTCAATCTCAATGTATCAGTTTGCAATTCCAGTGCAACTAGCTCTTTATCTTTATTTCTTGATTTTTCTTCTACATTTGTTAACATTTCTTTAAAAAAATACTTTCTATCTTCAATTATAAGGAACTTGTTTGTGACAAAAACATGACTAGTTGTCATATCAAAACTGCGATAACTTACTAAATGGAACAGATATTCGCTACTATTCGAGAATTAAATTCTTGAATTTGATAATAATCAAGCAATTTGTGCACGGATTTTTTGATCATTTGCTTTAGCATTATCCATATGACCTTAAACTAATGCAACCTAAACATAATGTACGAATGTAGTATTCAAGTAGGTCAGCTTGGTAAATGTAACTACCATCATCATGAAGTCTGTTTCCAACAAGAAATATTTAATTTAAATAATATACTTATGACAGATTTTACCGGACTCTTCAAACTTTCTGCTCTATGCAAATGCATGTGTTGCACTTTGCACATATGGTAGAGCCGGCTGTGCATACCATATATATCTAGTCGACAAATTATTTATATATGATATTTAGAAAAATACTAGTAAGCAAATTGTATTGCTTACTAGTATTTAGACAAGTTGTTTGAATTTTATACTGTTCGTGACATTATTTTCGTACTTATTAAAGGCCTGCTTTCACGAAAAAACAAAATTTCATTTCTACTTTTATTTCTTAGTTGATATTGATGAAAACTGCTGAAACCCGAATTGTTAGTAGGTATGCTATTCATATAAATTGTAAAATATTTCTAGTGTATCAATATCTAGTGTTTAATTTATGTTGCATTTTACGGTGATTACAGGTACATAAACATATTTCATACTTAAATAGACGTAAGATGCATTAAAAATGACTATTTGATTTGAAAAAAAAACAAACGAAATTTAGAAAAAAACGAGAGGCAATGTTTTTTTCTAAAAAAAACGTACATTTCTGAAAAAATACGAACGGTTTTTTTTTTCTATTTACAAGACTAGTTCTATATAGTATTCTTATAGCTGCTTAACAGAAATAAAACAGTAATTTTTAGTTTCAACTCACAATATAGTTGGCAAGGCTGACCAAGCATAGGTGACTGACCTTTAGAGCGTAGTTGTCTTCTACAAGCCTGACTTAAAAAAAAAAAATTAACTCACTAGAGTCTATCTTTCTATATACGAAATCCAAAATCTGTCGTTACATCCTCGATATAAACTTGAATATTACCAATACTTATGAAATAAAAATGAATATGATTCTAAGTTTAATAATATAAATAATATATGAAAATAAAGAAAACCATTTCCGTTTTGATAGGCAAATTAATGAAAAAGTCTAAATCTACTACTATATAAAATTTATTAATAAAAATAATAAAGACTGCGTGTTACATTTGGTGAGTGAGACTAAGACAGCACTGCAAGATAAAATAGATACATGAAAAGGAATATTGGAGAGCAAAAGGCTTAGAGTTAGTAAAATCAAGATAGCATGTTTAAACTGCCCATTCATATGCAGGAATAGAAAAATATAAAGAGTTCAAATTACAAGCTGTTAGATAAAATGGAGAGAAGCAATAGAAGTATTGCGCGAGGGGAGGACTCCAGGTAGGATTAGAGGAGTCAAAATTAAAATATAGTGAACTATATTGCTAATGGGATATGCAACCCAACCGTTTTACATGTGCTGCAGGTTGAATAACTTTCACACTTTTGCCATGCTTTGCATTAACCTTATTCCTGTGAGTAGAGCGGGCATAATAATTGGCTCAGGAGTCAATAGAGCAATGTCGAAGGGATTGCTCTTCGTTATATATTTCACTCATTCCTGTACTTTTAAAGATATTTTTTGTATAAACATTATTTTTCCATTACGATATCGGGTACTTCTGCTAGTATGAAATATTATGGTGTGCAGAGCTTTGGTTCTCGAGTTGTAGGCTATCAAAGTTGGGGATTAGTCTTAGTTATATTTTTCAAAAGAAATCTCTGATTGCTATTTTGAGCAGATATATATGGAAGAAATCTTTTTAAACATAACAACATTTAATTTGAGGCATAATATGGTACATAACGAAACGGTTGACTAGCTATGTTGTAAATGCAGTCTGTATTTACAACAATGATTTACTTTTACGTTGATTAGTTATGTTGTAAATGCAGTCTGTACTTGTAATAAAGGTTTGTTTTTACAGTTGACTAGCTATGCTGTAAATGCAGTCTGTACTTATAATGAAGACTAGAATGTAACTAGCTAGGGGCTCCGCCCCCAGACCTCCGCGTTTGCTCGGTCTACAGACTCGCATCTCTTATGTATCAGCCTTTGCATCAAGAGTGAATTTCATGCATTTGCTCTTTAATTACATTTGCTGAATTTGGTCCAGCTGGAGGCTTCGCACCTAATCTCCCGCATTTACTCGGCCTACGGCCTCGCATCTCTTAAACACACAATTCTACGGAATTTCAAGTTTCTTTTGCTATTTCAACTATCGAGAAGATATTTTGTATCCCAAGGAAAAACCTATTTAAATAACATGAGAATTTTATTTTTTCTTGTAAGTTAGTCCCGGAAGGCTACAACTATCATTTTAATATTTTGGGGTGTTTAATATTTATAACATGGGAAAGATTTTTCAGTTCTCCATAAAACCACTCTACATTTAGAAATGTTTATTTGTAACGATTTACGTACTTAACGCTAATGAAAATGTATAAGCATATCGAATTTCAAGCTTTTATTCCAATTCCAAGTACATAGAATATGAGGTTATAGGTAAAAATAAAAGTCCCATTTAAATAACATGGGAAATTTCTTCACCCCCCTTTAAATCCCCCTAATACTTAAAAATATTCACTTGTGGCAATCTTCCTGTCGGCTAGTCCCGAAGAGCTACAAACATGTCAAATTTAATCATTGTAGTCCTACAGGAAGTGCCCAATAATTTTGGGATGTAAAAGGTGTCCCATATAAATAACAAGGAGAAGATTTTTCACTTCCTCATAAAACCACTCTAAAGTTAGAAATTTTTACTTTTAGTAATTTTCTCAGATAACGCTAACGAAAACGTATAAGCATACCGAATTTCAAATTTTTATTCCAATTCCAAGTACCTAAAACATGAGATAATACGTACAAACAAGATCCATTTAAATAACATGGGGAATTTCTTCATACCCCCTTTAGACTCCCTAAAAATAAAAAATATTCACTTTTGGCAATTTCCTGTGGGTTAGTCCCAGAAACCTACAATTATACCAAATATCAACTTTCCATATCAAACGGAAGTACATCTTTATTTTATGTCAGTTCATGTAGCTTTATACATAGTTAGGATTTACTAGCTATATTGTAAATGCAACCGTAATTATAATAAAGATTTACTTTCAAAAAGTCAATGAACAATGCTATTTGTTGCATAGAGGAACTTTCGGTTTCACAACTCACCGCATCTTAAAACGAATATATAAAGAATATTAATAATTATCGCATTATTTTTACCACTTTCAAAATTAAATTAAGATAAAATATTAAAATGAATTACTACAACTATTGCTATATAATAAACTATTCAATTGGTATAAAATAAACTACTACTACTTTATTTATTTATTTATTTACAGAGAAGAAGATACGAATGGATGTTTTATTTGATGAATACCACAGTGAATGTGAGGATGGATGTCTTTTTAAAATCTCTTGTTGGGCTCATGTTCATGGAACAGACAAGAAATATTTTGCATTCGACGACTTTGAACTTCGAAAACCTGAAATCAAAATTGAAGTAAGAACATTGAAATATTATTGAACAAATTTAAACGTTTTCATGAGCTTCTCCTCTATTAATGCCAATTGAGTTGTCCGTGATAAAGAAAATCATTCTTCCTTTACACTACTACACGTGATCGAATCTAAAATGATTTTTTTTTTTACAATAATGGAACCTAAATTAAACAAAAAAAAAAAATGTTGGAAGACGAATTAGTGACCAGTATAAGATTGAGCATCTCAGTTTGTGACCCATAATTTGCTTTTAGCCTATAGTCGTAGAGTACATACTAAATATACTGAACATGGATTGTTACATATTTCACTGACATTAGATTGCTGAGTTAATTTGTTGGAGTTTAGCGTCTTCTTTAGCACAGAGGCTATATGAGACATGCTCTTACGGCTTAATGTGGGAATCACATGAGCTCTTACCGGTAATCGAATCCGTGCCTTCCACACTTAAAGCGCTAAACATATAGTCATTAAGGCATTCAGCAGTAGATTGTATATATATGTACAGTATATATACACTAAGTGATCAAAAGTATCCGGACACCTGGCTGAAAATGACTTACAAGTTCGTGACGCCCTCCATCGGTACTGCTGGAATTCAATATGGTGTTGGCCCACCCTTAGCCTTGATGACAGCTTCCACTCTCGCAGGCATACTTTCAATCAGATGCTGGAAGGTTTCTTGGGGAATGGCAGCCCATTCTTCACGGAGTGCTGAACTGAGGAGAGCTATCGATGTAGGTCGGTGAGACCTGGCACGAAGTCGGCGTTTCAAAACATCCCATAGGTGTTCTATAGGATTCAAGTCAGGACTCTGTGCAGGCCAGTGCATTACAGGGATGTTATAGTAGTGTAACTACTCCGTCACAGGCCGTGCAGTATGAACAGGTACTCGATCGTGTTGAAAGATGCAACCGCCATCCCCGAATTGCTCTTCAACAGTGGGAAGCAAGAAGGTCCTTAAAACATCAATGTAGGCCTGCGCTGTGAGAGTGCCACGTCAAACAACAAGAGGTGCAAGCCCTCTCCAAGAAAAACACGACCACACCATAACACCACCACCACCTCTGAATTTTACTGTGGGCACCACACATGCCTTCCTACCATATACCGTTGTAATTATCTCACAGTTTACAATACGAAATGGTACTCCAATCTCCAAATCTCGCATTTTTGTAAAGGGTACCATTGATGGCTTATTAAACTTATCTAATAAACTCATTGACGATGACATCTTTAAATTTGACGTTTCTGCTCACCGGGCATTCGACATACCGACACCCTGCCATCGGATCGCCACATTGTGTACCGTGATTCGTCACTCCACACAATGTTTTTCCACTGTTCAATCGTCCAATGATTACGCTCCTTACACCAAGCGAGGCGTCGTTTGGCATTTACCTGCGTGATCTGTGGCTTACGAGCAGCCGCTCGACCATGAAATCCAAGTTTTCTTACCTCACGCCTAACTGTCATAGTACTTGGAGTGCATCCTGATGCAGTTTGGAATTCTTGTGTGATGGTCTGGATAGATGTCTGCCTATTTCACTTTACGACCCTCTTCAACTGTCGGCGGTCTCTGTCAGTCAAAAGACGAGGTCGGCCTGTACACTTTTGTGCTATACGTGTCCTTTCACGTTTCCCTTCACTATCACATCAGATACAGTGGACCTAGGGATGTTTAGGAGTGTGGAAATCTCTCGTACAGACTTCTGACACAAGTGACACCCAATCACCTGACCACGTTCGAAGTCCGTGAGTTCCGCGGAGCACCCCATTCTGCTTTCTCACGATGTCTAGTAACTACTGAGGTCGCTGATAATGAGTACCTGGCAGTAGGCAACAGCACAATGCACCTAATGTGAAAAACATGTTTTTGGGTGTGTCCGGAAACTTTTGATCAGAAAATGTATATCTATCTATTTCTCTCTCTCTCTCTCTCTCTCTCTCTCTCTCTATATATATATATATATATATATATATATATACATTACTTTTATGGGAGAACTACTGCTTATGAAAAACAACTAAAAATTGGTAGGTAGTTGGTAGGGCGATTAATAATTTGCAAGTGCACTTGTTACCTTCCAAAGGAATAAGTATGTTATAATTAGCAGTAATATTGAGGTGTGACAAAGGATAGAATATAGAATATAAGAGGAATTGTTAAGGTAAAACCCTGAAGAGATCAAATCAATGCGAAATTAAAATACCACTAATTTTACAGTAATTATGTGATATTTTCAAACAGAGGAAAGATAATAGAAATGTGGAACAAGAGCGCGGTAGACAATATATATATATACACTATTGAGTAGCAGATTATGTTCATTATTGTTTGTCCACGAGCCCGAAAAAAATAATAAAAAAGAAATTTCTAGCAGTGATGATTTCGTGGTGTAGTACCCAAGTTTCACACCTGTATGCAGATTTTTTTCAGTGTGGTTTAAACAAACAAAAGTTAATATTTATAGGCAAAGAGGATATTGAACTTAAATAATGAAATTCGTTTGTTGGCACGTCATTGAAAAAAAAAAGGCATAAAGGGAAAGATGTACACAAGAAGTAAAGAAAGACGAATGGTCTTAAGAGGCCTCATCCCGGCGAAATTAAAATACCGCTAATTTTCCAGTAATTATGTTATATCTTCAAATAGACAAAGATAATTGAAATGTGGAACAAGAACGCCCTAGACAATATTATTTTGTGTGAGGTACCGTTATCACAAGTCACCTAGTGGCTTTCCGTTTCCAGCCGTTTAGAAACGCAAAAATAAATGCCGATTTTCAAAATGGCCAGAAATCGAAAGCAGGTAAGTGGGTCGTAATAACGATATCTAATGTAAAATGATATTGTCTAGGGCGGTCTTGTTCAACATTTCGATTATCTTTTATCTATTTGAAGATATCACATAATTACTGGAAAATTGGCGGTGTTTTAATTTCGCCGGGATGAAGGAAGAAAAGGAAAAAGAAAGAAAGAAATAGCATTCTTTGAAACTATGCCATATACAGTATATCGCACTGTTAGAAGTCGAAAATACATATTTGGAGGAACATTATTTTTAAACTTTGATATTCTATCAAAATCACTCTCTGGAATACTGATATTTCTGCCATCTAGAGGTTAATTTGTTTAGTGAGGTTTCAGCAAAAATGCCATCAGGTAGAGCTCGCCTCTCTTTCTTAATTCACTTTTAAGCGATGATAACTAAAAATTATGTATGTATGTATGTATGTATGTAAAATTCAAAGGCAAGCAACAAATAGTTCTTTAAGAACACCAGCCAAAAACATTTCAACAAAAGCTCAAGGCAAATAACTCTTAACTGGCTTCATGTAAATCCAAATCCTTAGTACATATAATTCACGTAATGTTTCGGAGAAAATTTTGGCTTTTACAATCAATTTTTTTTATGTCGTTAATTATGATGCGATTCTACCAAATTTGTCAGAATCCACGTGAAGGAATGTCCTTTTCTGTTGGCACTTACTCTCTCGGAAAGAGATATAGGAACGTTTGTACCCCGTAAGAGCTGTACTTCATTTAAGTTATTGGAAATTTATAGATATTTGCATAACGATAACTACACCTTAAATGTAATTTGTTCTCACAACAATTCAGAGTAAAGAGTATTGTCCTTTCTGCTGAAACTATGTCAACTTAAATAATCACAATTTAACATGGGAAATGTAAATAGTCACTGATACTGCAATCAATATGTTATATGTTAATTAAAAAACAAGAGAGAAAAGAAAGTCATATACAGTTTCTTATTTTCTTTAGATCATTTTGTAATCTAAACTAGCAGCAGCAGCTTCGTGAAAGATATCGCACCAATAGTAAGAGAGTTACAGTATTTTTACACTGGCAATACAGCCAATATCAATGGTTTCAGGTTTAGTTACACTAACATGTTTTTTGCTCTCCTGAAAACCTGGCATATAATATCTTCTAGTATCAACATCGAAGTATCATGGATCACATATAATCTTGTAGAAACGATAGCTACTTACGATCCTGTAAAGAATATGCATTGATATATAACCTATATATTAGCATAAATTGCTGTACATATACATGTATTAAACTAACAGACAAATTCTGACCAAAGCATATATTAACTAATAAATAACACCGTTACAGTTTCGGCAAATTAACTTTGCCTTCATCAGACTCATTTGCCTTCATAATGTGTCTGATGAAGGCAAAGTTAATTTGCCGAAACTGTAACAGTGTTATTTATTAGTTAATATATGCTTTGGTCAGAATTTGTCTGTTAATTTATACAAGAAGTTCCAAAGCTAGAATGAGTGATATGTATTAAACTGTTCTAAACTTACTTTTTTCATAGACTATTGGTGAATTAGTCCAAGAGAAAGAATTTTCAGTCACTGCATCCTTCGTAAATCCATTGCCAATCCCTCTGACAGAAGGATGTTTCACTGTCGAAGGGCCTAAACTAGGAGAACCACTGGAACTCACATTGGAAAAGTAAGTATACAATTTTGATGCCATATTCTAAGCAGTTGTGTCTGGGTTTCATGTCCATTACATTTTCCTATCTATATTCTCTTAGCATATCTCCTCCAGAAAGCAAAACCATTTTCAAATTTACGTAATGGCTTTGAATTCTAAGAACCTCCTGTTGGTACGACTTTGTTAACACTTTTTTTTCTTTTATAAATTTGCGCCATTTTTTCGTATGTCTTTTACCCTGACACATGTGTATCCTGACTGGCCGTGGGTTTAATTTCGAAACGTTAACGCAACTCAAAATTTTACGTTTCAATTTGCGATAATCGTCATAACAGTTATAACCGTATTTTGCTTCTTCTTCTTCTTCTTCTTCTTTTTTTTTTTTGCGCAATGTGTCATGCTCCGCAAATTTTGCGAGCTGATGCGAAATGAAATCAATCTCTCCAGGAGACAAAACATCTCAAAAATTACTTGATGGATTACCATCAATTTTGGCCAAGACGTAAAGAGTCAAATTTGGATATGGAATTCCTTGATGGTAGTCATTCATCCACCGAAAGTGGTAGACATCAAGCACTTTCGGTTGATCACTATACAGGAAAAATGATAATGGATAGTGAGAAGCTTTTTTTTTTCTTTTTTGGTAATCAATTAGGCATCCCAAAATTTTGTGTACACTGTGATAAATCAAATTCCTTTAGGGAACCCCCTGTGACACTGCTAGTAAACATAGAGCCGAATTATTTTATAGTGATAGTATTATTAACAAAGAATCCTTTCTGCAAAATTGTACAATGAAAATTTGCTACATATTTTAACATTTTTGTCAATTGAAGATAGAAAACACACAGCCACACACACACATACACACACACACACACACACACAAACACACACACACACAAATAAAAAGCTCCGTACAGCGGACCACAGGGATTCCATGTATTTTGTTATACAGAATCCAAATTTTGAAACCCTAGGACTATTGATTGTGTCGATTTTGTTTTATGGAAAAACGGAGTTCGCTGCTCAGTTTTTTTTTTTTTTTTTTTTGTATTGCTGTGTTACGTCTACTCTCCCTATCAAAAATCTCTCAAATTTTACGCCCATAACAAACAATTGACACGGTTAATCGTTACGGGTTTCACAATTTGGATTCTGTAAAACAAAACACATCGAATTCATACCCTGGGACCCGATGCACAGAACTTTTATGTTTGTGTGTGTGTGACTGTGTAATTTATAGTTGCATATTGCTTCAAACTAGAGGCACGATAACGAAGTAGGTAAGGCCTCTATCTGCGAACTTGGAGGCCCGGGTTCAATCTCCATTGCAGAACGGAATTTATTCTCACTATACTCTCGTTTCAATGCGGCTCTGAAGTTCATACAGCCTCTTTAAAATTGGGTACCTGGCACAAAACGGAGAATTAAACGAAGACCAGAAAACCAGAGTGTATCACATTCACTGAATCATAAAGTCAACAAAGTGCGAACGTTATCTTATCCTCTACACACAGCCCTTATATTCCCGATAGGAAAAATGTCCTTTACTTTGCTTTGTACTGTATTGCTTCAAATTTTGATAATCTTTTGAGTAATTATTAGACGATCTTTTCAAAATTTTTGTTAATTTTGTGAATAATCTTTAGGCGTTTCTAACAAAATCTATTAATCTCTGAGTAATTCTTAAATGATTTTAAACAAAAGGTCTTTATCATTTGAATAATACTTAGATGATTTTTAAGAAAATTTGTTAAGCTTTTAAGTAATTCTTAGATAACTTTTAACAAAATTTGTTAAGGTTTTAAGTAATCCTTAGATAATTTTTAACAAACTTTGTTAAGCTTTTAAGTAATCCTTGGATAACTTTTAACTAAATTTGTTGAGCTTTTAAGTAATCCTTACATGACTTTTAACAAAATTTTTTAAGTTTTTAAGTAATCCTTAGGTAACTTTTAACAAAATTTGTTAAGTTTTTAAGTAATCTTTAGATAACATATTAACAAAATTTGTTAAGGTTTTAAGTAATCTTTAGATGACTTTTAACAAAATTTATTAAACTTTTAAGTAATCAGATAACTTTTAACAAAATTTCTTAGGTTTTTAAATAATCCTTAGATAACTTTTAACAAACATTTGTGAAGCTTTTAAGTATTCCTTAGATACCTTTTAACAAAATTTGTTAACTTTTAAGTAATTCTTAGATAACTTTTAACAAAATTTGTTAAGCTTTTAAGTAATCAGATAACTTTTAACAAAATTTGTTAGGCTTTTAAGTGATCCTTAGATAACTTTTAACAAAATTTGTTAAACTATTAAGAATCCTTAGATAACTTTTAACAAAATTTGTTAAGCTTTTGAGTCATTTTAGATGATCTTTAACAAAATGTTTTAATCTTCTTAGGTGATAATAATTCTTAGGCGATTTTAACATAGTTTGGTAAAAAGTTTGAAGAAAAAGTGCAAAATAAAGGATTATTTGTGTCGTCTAAAAGTGTTGGATATGTATGTCCCTTATGTAACTTTTCCTGTGAAATGTTCATTGCATTCTTATAAATACATAAAAACAAATGTTGCACTCCACGATATACACAAACCATTTCCTTTTTAATACTCACAATTCGTTCTGCATTAGTGACAAAAGAAAGTATGTGCGATGGGTGTATATACTTACCCTAACGATGTACGTACTTGAATTATTTCGTAATACTATTAGCACGGTGGCTCAGTCGTAGAGCACTTACGTCTGGTATGTGAAGTCCCTGGTTCGATCCCGCCCAAGTAAGTTTGTGGTGAACAACCTCATGGCCGTGGGTTTTCTCAAGCTAATCTCGTTTCCTCCCACATTCTTATTCCACTTATTCTTCCATCATCATTCACCTGCCTTAATCATCCCTTAGCCCAAAGGACTTAATCATAGGACGTTAAACTAAAGATTTAATTTAATTTAATTTCTTAATGCTGAGCGTGTTTTCAACTTCTTCTTTCTCTTACAGTAACGTACCACCAAAGGAAATGGCAAGTGTACAGTTCAATCTTACTTCTAAGGCGTGCGGACAAAGAGGTCTTGGAGTAAAATTCACATCCAAGGAATTGAAAGATGTTAATGGCTCCTTCATTCTTGATGTTCAACCAAAGGATAACTGCTTTTGCACTTGCGAGAATGTAGACAATGCTTAAATTAGAAGAGCGAATTGCATTTTTTACTTATTATTTTTACATGAACTTCTATGTTACAGGGAACAAAATACAGTAAGATATCTCATAACCAGAAATACCAAAGTAACAACACTTGTATTCTTTGTCCATTTGCCTCGGACATTCAAATCCAGGACGACGATTATACAATAACTTACTCCAAGAGGCTATTGGCTAAGAAAGATCACATGGCTTCTTTTCTATGAGATCGCCCAAAGAAGTCAGTCGCCAATATTTCAGTATGTTAAAATTTTCCTTCACGTGGTCCCGCTGTGCCTACTCCCACAAATGCAAGAGAAATGTTCTCACAGTTTTAAAATAAAACTTAAATTCCTGGAGAAAATGAAGTGAGAAGTGAGCAGATCGAAATTGATGACAGAATATAAAATTTTGTATTATATATCCAATTATACGACAAAATCGTGTATCCGGAAACAGCCAGATCTTACTGCAGAATGTGTTCTATGGGTCACTTGTAATTTTACTGCTAATAGTAAACAATACTAATAATTATTGGTTTCTATAATTTGAAATTATAATGTTCATTGATAATTTTATGAAACAAAAGAATCTTATAACTCCTGTATGTAACCTTTTACAAGATGCTTAAAGCACAAGGGTTAAGTATAATTTAAGTCGAAGTTTAAGTATTTCCAAAAACATGTGATACATTTAATTTTCTTGAATATAAAGTTACAAATTCCCTAATACATGATGATATAAAAATGATAAGTGATGTCCATAGCAATTGGAGAGCTCATATTATCAAACTGTTAACTATATGCAAAATAGAATTTTAAATGATTATTACCTAGGTATATATTGTGTTACTATTTTTTCCTTGAAATTTATTCTTTCATCCCTTATACATGCTTTAAGTCTCCCACATTCTTTTATGTATGCATACACTAGCTAAATAAAACAAAAAGAAGGAAAAATGATTTTATTCTGTGAAGTACTGTATATCTTTTTTACCTTATCTATGTTTATCTACTCAAATAAAAGAAGTCAAACATATTGTTTTGAAAGAAAAAGATAAATTATAAATATGATATGGAATATCTGTGAAATAAATATTTATATAAATAATGCAATAAATATTTATACAACGACTTCCTTTTTTTTAAAAAAAAAAAAAAAAAGACATTCAATCTGCTTTGAGTAAATTAACAGCATTAACTAGAACAATCTAAAAGCTTGCAAAAAATAGATAGCGATTGTATTTTTGGACGTCTTTGGATAAATTAATATTATGTTGAATATTTTGAAACTTATAGCACATAGATAAAAACTCATTGAAAGATAATTTTATTCAGCCTCCTTGCTAACATAACAATATTAAGTAGAATATTCTAAAAGCTGCAATATTCAGTTTTTTCTTCCCTTAGGTAAGTAATTCAATCAAGGCCCACATTACATTCCGACTTGGTGAACTCAACGCAAAATTTATGATAATCGATGGGGTGTACCATGCATTGATTGTGTGAATTAGCAATATGACGTTAATAACACAAATTTAGCGTTTTGCTCTCCTTTATTTTACACAGCTTTTTTCTCACAGACTCACTGCTGCAAAAGGGGATCTGAAAAGGTAGGGGAACGGTAGGTAGCGGCATGACGTCACGCCGTCCTCTGCCTATCTTTGCCCATTGTAATTTTTTTAAGAAGTCGGGGTCACGTCGTGCATATTATTTTGGAGGTGGAGGATGGCGTCCCCCGCGTCACCCCGCACTTTTGTCCCTGCGTATATTGCATTGCAGTTGCAAATTTTGCAAAGACTGATACGTAATGAGGTTTCTGTTTGAATAAATTGGAAAGTTGCAATACACAGATAACTACTCTCATATTAAGGGACTACAGCGAAATTAAAGAACCGCTAATTTTAGAGCTTTTCTGTAATATCTTCAAGACAAGCAAAAATATTTGAAAAGCAGAAACGTAGTAAACTAGGCAATACGATTTTGCATGTGATACCGTTATCACAACTCACCTATCTGCTTTTGATTTGCAACTGTAGATAGATTTAGCATTTTTTGCGGGTTCTGTAAATACCGGCATACCAAAAGCAGATAGATGAATTGTGGTAAAGGTATCACATGCAAAATCGTATTGTCTAGTTCACTATGTTTCTGTTTTTTGAATATTTTTATTTGTTTGTAAGATATTACAGAAAAACTCTAAAATTAGCGGTAGTTAAATTTCGCTGTAGTGAAAACCCTTAAGACAACCTTCATTCAACCTTGCTTGGAAAATAATCAAGATCATTTAGAATATCTTGAGCGTTGTTACATACATAACAATTATCTTTCTATAGCATTTTATTTGATTTTATTTCTGTGGTTTGATCAAGTTTGGCAAACAATTTGACAATCCTCCTTTTATTCAAATTCGTTTTTTTTTTAACTTATGCATGCATGTAAATTTCTGATTAATAATACAATATTTTTTCCAATCCCAATTCAGGTTCTATTCTTTAATTGTGTAAAATTTATGTTTCTTCAGTAGCGAACACAATCATAAATTAGAAGGTGTTTAGGACTTACTTTTTTATGCAAACTAGATGTTTGCTCCAAGCCTTCGGTTCGTCTATTAAAAATATAAGCTATGTCATAAATATTTCGCCTATATTTTTATGCAACTCGTGACTTAAATATTTCGTGGCTTGCATAACATTGTAGGTATTAGCTTAACAGGCAGCTGAAAATATTTTTGCATTATAGTCTACGTAAGATACTCATTACCTCCATTATATGATGTTAATATTAATTTGAATTAAACTGTCCTTATATGGCCTTCCTCGTGGCTCAGCGATTCGCGTACGAGTTTGTGGCGTGGGAGGCTTAAGTTCGATTTCCGGCGGGATATGTGGTTTGGATTCCATGTAAAACTGTAGATCCACGTCTCATATAGTCTCGCTACTAAAAGGGATACTAAATTCAAAATAAATCAAATCAGACAACAATTCATATGCTCATTAAACTATCAAACCCAACCATCATTTCAGATACAATCAAGTGAAGGTCTTTGGTTCTCGAATTATTGGTCATCACGAGGCGCAATCGATATAACACATCCGATCTTGACCAAATTTTGCGGAGTGGTAGACCTTTATGACCTTAGTATGCATGTGAACATGAGGCGAGCCATCTTCTTTTCTTCCGGAGACGAGAGCCTTAAAGACAAGCCTCGTGTTGGTCGTCCATCAACCCACGACCAAGTCCAGCTGAAGGAGGAAATCAGGCAGAATCCTCACCAACCCTGCCAGGGGCTTGCACATGGGTTTGGAGTATCTGACGAAACCATTCGATCACATCTTCATGAACTTGTAACAACATGGAAGCTAAGCAACAGGGACGGCGCCAGAAACGCTTGATGGGGTAGGCGGAAAGAGGCGGACCTAGTTGCTGGGTGGGCGGACAACGAAAATGAGAACTGGGCAATGTAGACATTTTTTGACAACAATTAAATTTCAATCTTTATACTCTTTAGTTAGTTAAGGCTCAGACCGAAATAGGGGAGAAACAAGGATGTGGAAAACAGTTGTGTTGGCCTTATAGAAGGTGCCATTCCAGCATTCACCTGGTAAGACTGAAGAAATGCAGGACTTAGGATGGGCTGCGGGAGTTCGTGGCAATATGCTCGACCTACCGAATTCCGCGTGGCACACACACTACCTCTACTTTCAGCTTTTTAAATAATACCTAATAACGGTGTGTTCTGTGTAGTCGAAGAAGTTCAAGACTGCTTTAACTCCTCTCCCTCCAAGAATGCACATGAATGCATAGAAATAAAAGAAGGTTCAAACAACGCAGACTAACAGATAATACTCTACTTTTCGTTAATAACATAAAATACACAATAAGTTGGTAAAGTAAAACAAGGATAAAATAGGCTGCTGCAAACATTTTTATCTTTGAAGTATTTATTACAAGAAAGCAAGAGACAAAAAATATAAATGAGTAACTTCAGAAGCAATGCTGTCGTCTTCGCTCTCTCCAACATCTAGTTCATTTTCACTTTCCTCGAAATCGAACACTTCAAATTGCGAATCCTGGTTGTCACATGTATTTGTACTTTTTGTCTTTTTCCCCATTGAAGAAGAAGGATTATCACAAACATCAACGGATTGAAAATCGCGCTTCTTTGAACACGAGAAAGACACCGAGCCTGAGAAGAAATCGCTAATTTTTTTCGACATATTAGCTGAACAAGCACCGACCGCCAAGACTTCTGAACGCAACAGAGATCAACTCAACAATGCTATAATAAGGGATTTTACAAATCTGTTTAATGTCACACGGGTAACACATGTGGTACATTGCTGTAAACAATTGCAAGTTGGAACCCTCTTATAAGAAGCTATCGCGCCAACACAAAGCAAGGGCGCCGATTTCTCTGTAAATTGAGGGGGGGGGGGGCATTCAGATGCAGAAGGCATGCATGAGGATTTTAAGACAAATTGAATTCAAATTATGCCAAATATTGTATATTCATAAATAAAATGCGGGGGCGCACATGGGCTTTGGGGAAGCCCGGGCCCCCTTGGGCCCCCAGGATCGGCGCCCTTGACACAAAGCACTACTCTCCTCCCTCTCTTTCTCAAAATGAGACAATAGATAATACTGGCCAGCTCTGTCCATTATTTAGTTGGCTTTTTAGAAAGCACTTTTTTTTCAGTGCAGCACATACAAACACTGGCGTTTCAATAGCACGATTGTGCGTGTGTGTTAAACTTCAATTCATTAATCACGACTTTTGGCATCATTATATTACTACAAGTATCTGTCTTAAAATCATTGTCCATTGCAGAGTTAAACACAGTCATAAAACCTATTACATTACAATCGAAAGTAATACCTATTGCTTGTGAAGTACAGGATGTCACCTTCAGTGCCGGATTTGCGTATAAGCTAAACAAGCTATAGCTCTCTTGAGGGCCCAAAAAATTTTAAAGAAAAAGTGGCTGTAATGTCATTTCCAAATAATAAGAAAAAGCAAATAAGATAAAACGCAACAACAACGGTGTTCTGTACTGTTATGTATTAAGCTCTCATGAAGCAAGTAATAGGGCCCTGTTTTCCAACCCGCCTGCAATGGAGTCGCGTGAAGTTGGCCCAACCACATCGTAGAAATAGAAAAAAAAATATGTCAAGATTTAGTGCTTAATTAGTGCTAATTAGTGCTCAAGACCGCAGAATTAGTGCTCAATTGGTTTTCGAGATATATTGATTATTAAGATGGTTGGGCCAACTTCACGCTTTCTAAAAGTTGTTTCAAAATTCAATTTAAACGATATAGGTAATTAGTGCTTAATTAGTGCTCTTCATCCCACATGGTCCCAGAATTAGTGCTCAATAAATAAGGGTATACGGGGCATATGTATTTTTGGGGTAAATGTGAGTTGGCCCAACCACTTCGAAAGAAATCAAAAATTTTCATGTCACGAATTAGTGCTTAATTAGTGCTTTCAATCCCGCATGGTCCCAGAATTAGTGCTCAATTTATTCTCGAGATATATTGATTATTAAGATGGTTGGGCCAACTTCACGCTTTCTAAAAGTTGTTTCAAAATTCAATTTAAACGGTATAGGTAATTAGTGCTTAATTAGTGCTCTTCATCCCACATGGTCCCAGAATTAGTGCTCAATAAATAAGGGTATACGGGGCATATGTATTTTTGGGGTAAATGTGAGTTGGCCCAACCACTTCGAAAGAAATCAAAAATTTTCATGTCACGAATTAGTGCTTAATTAGTGCTTTCAATCCCGCATGGTCCCAGAATTAGTGCTCAATTTATTCTCGAGATATATTGATTATTAAGATGGTTGGGCCAACTTCACGCTTTCTAAAAGTTGTTTCAAAATTCAATTTAAACGGTATAGGTAATTAGTGCTTAATTAGTGCTCTTCATCCCACATGGTCCCAGAATTAGTGCTCAATAAATAAGGGTATACGGGGCATATGTATTTTTGGGGTAAATGTGAGTTGGCCCAACCACTTCGAAAGAAATCAAAAATTTTCATGTCACGAATTAGTGCTTTCAATCCCGCATGGTCCCAGAATTAGTGCTCAATTTATTCTCGAGATATATTGATTATTAAGATGGTTGGGCCAACTTCACGCTTTCTAAAAGTTGTTTCAAAATTCAATTTAAACGGTATAGGTAATTAGTGCTTAATTAGTGCTCTTCATCCCACATGGTCCCAGAATTAGTGCTCAATAAATAAGGGTATATGGGGCATATGTATTTTTGGGGTAAATGTGAGTTGGCCCAACCACTTCGAAAGAAATCAAAAATTTTCATGTCACGAATTAGTGCTTAATTAGTGCTTTCAATCCCGCATGGTCCCAGAATTAGTGCTCAATTTATTCTCGAGATATATTGATTATTAAGATGGTTGGGCCAACTTCACGCTTTCTAAAAGTTGTTTCAAAATTCAGTTTAAACGGTATAGGTAATTAGTGCTTAATTAGTGCTCTTCATCCCACATGGTCCCAGAATTAGTGCTCAATAAATAAGGGTATACGGGGCATATGTATTTTTGGGGTAAATGTGAGTTGGCCCAACCACTTCGAAAGAAATCAAAAATTTTCATGTCACGAATTAGTGCTTAATTAGTGCTTTCAATCCCGCATGGTCCCAGAATTAGTGCTCAATTTATTCTCGAGATATATTGATTATTAAGATGGTTGGGCCAACTTCACGCTTTCTAAAAGTTGTTTCAAAATTCATATTAAACGGTATAGGTAATTAGTGCTTAATTAGTGCTCTTCATCCCACATGGTCCCAGAATTAGTGCTCAATAAATAAGGGTATACGAGGCATATGTATTTTTGGGGTAAATGTGAGTTGGCCCAACCACTTCGAAAGAAATCAAAAATTTTCATGTCACAAATTAGTGCTTAATTAGTGCTTTCAATCCCGCATGGTCCCAGAATTAGTGCTCAATTTATTCTCGAGATATATTGATTATTAAGATGGTTGGGCCAACTTCACGCTTTCTAAAAGTTGTTTCAAAATTCAGTTTAAACGGTATAGGTAATTAGTGCTTAATTAGTGCTCTTCATCCCACATGGTCCCAGAATTAGTGCTCAATAAATAAGGGTATACGGGGCATATGTATTTTTGGGGTAAATGTGAGTTGGCCCAACCACTTCGAAAGAAATCAAAAATTTTCATGTCACGAATTAGTGCTTAATTAGTGCTTTCAATCCCGCATGGTCCCAGAATTAGTGCTCAATTTATTCTCGAGATATATTGATTATTAAGATGGTTGGGCCAACTTCACGCTTTCTAAAAGTTGTTTCAAAATTCAATTTAAACGGTATAGGTAATTAGTGCTTAATTAGTGCTCTTCATCCCACATGGTCCCAGAATTAGTGCTCAATAAATAAGGGTATACGGGGCATATGTATTTTTGGGGTAAATGTGAGTTGGCCCAACCACTTCGAAAGAAATCAAAAATTTTCATGTCACGAATTAGTGCTTAATTAGTGCTTTCAATCCCGCATGGTCCCAGAATTAGTGCTCAATTTATTCTCGAGATATATTGATTATTAAGATGGTTGGGCCAACTTCACGCTTTCTAAAAGTTGTTTCAAAATTCATTTTAAACGGTATAGGTAATTAGTGCTTAATTAGTGCTCTTCATCCCACATGGTCCCAGAATTAGTGCTCAATAAATAAGGGTATACGGGGCATATGTATTTTTGGGGTAAATGTGAGTTGGCCCAACCACTTCGAAAGAAATCAAAAATTTTCATGTCACGAATTAGTGCTTAATTAGTGCTTTCAATCCCGCATGGTCCCAGAATTAGTGCTCAATTTATTCTCGAGATATATTGATTATTAAGATGGTTGGGCCAACTTCACGCTTTCTAAAAGTTGTTTCAAAATTCAATTTAAACGGTATAGGTAATTAGTGCTTAATTAGTGCTCTTCATCCCACATGGTCCCAGAATTAGTGCTCAATAAATATGGGTATACGGGGCATATGTATTTTTGGGGTAAATGTGAGTTGGCCCAACCACTTCGAAAAGAATAAAAAACTTTCATGTCACGAATTAGTGCTTTCAATCCCGCATGGTCCCAGAATTAGTGCTCCATTTATTCTCGAGATATATTGATTATTAAGATGGTTGGGCCAACTTCACGCTTTCTAAAAGTTGTCTCAAAATTCAAATTAAATGGTATAGGTAATTAGTGTTTAATTAGTGCTCTTCATCCCACATTGTCGCAGAATTAGTGCTCTATATGAAAATTCATAGGGGACATATGTAGGGGGGTCTATACGTTTGGAGTAAATGTGAACTTGGCACAATCACTTCAAACACAAAGTGAAAATTTACGTACGAGGTTGAGGTCCAATGCGTCCAACATGGCTCTGGAATTTGTTCTTAATAAATAAAGCAATATAGCGCATATTTATATTTGGGGTACGTTATAAGTTAATCCAACCACTTCGAAAAAATGACAAATTTTCATGTTTAAAGCTTTCGATCACACTTACGTCCAAAATTAATACTTAATATATATTGTGATGCGTGGCATAATTATGTTTGAGATATTTGTGATGTTGGCTCAAGTAGTTTTTTTTTATAAAATGTAAATATTTTTCCGCAACCCCAAAATCCTGGGAGACTTACAAGAAGTGACTGAAAGAATGTGAAATACAGTGTTTGATTCATATTGTTACTCGCCTAAGATTTTTTTAAAATTTAATATAAAAAAAATAATTTGCCTTTCAATAGAAACCGTGCTCCCCTTATGGGGATAATAAATGGATAGTATATTTGAATGGTCTGTCAGTAAGAATCATACGTATGTAATCTGAAATAACGACAGTATTGCTCCCTTTATTTTCAAAACTAGATGGTAATATAAAAGAGAAGTAGGCAGGAACGCATTCTCGTGTTGGGTTCAGCGACTATTGATCTCCAAATTTCATAACAAAAATTTGTGCCTAAAAGTTTGATCGTACACTTTTCTCGATTATCTCTTCTCTTATAAAAGCCATTAAGTTACATATTTTGTTCTGAGAATTTGGGTTCAGTACTTAAAAGGTACTTATTGTCTTTATGAGTATAGAATAACATCGGCTGAATGCTAAATAAGTGCAGTGTCTCGTATTATTGGACCTCAAGATTCTCCCAACAAAAATTTGTGGGTACACGCCTGTACATAGGGTTATACATTTGGTGCCTTTTCGAAAACTTGTCACTAAAAAGTGCCTAAAAAGAAACAGAAATGACAATTCAGCTTGATACGTTAGCATACCTCTCGTTAGCCTTTGTCGTGGGAAACTCGACTTCTATTTCCCGGGTTCGATTCCCGGTGGAGGCACTCGGTCGAAAAAGAGTAAAAACGTCTTTTCAGCCAGCTACCCTGAATTGAGATTTCCCTGGGTTTTCCTCATTCACACCAGGCAAATGCCGGGGTGGTACCTAACTTATAGGTCCTAGGCCGCTTCCTTCCTTCTACAATCCTTTCTTCCTTCCCTTTCCCCAGATTGTGTGCTCGCCAAGGAACGTCATCCCTCCAAACCTGAAGGGTTAAATGGCCTTAGATGCCGAAAGCCCAGAAATCTAAATCCTAAATCCTAAATCCTAAATCGACTTATATTTCCAGCAGGAAATCATGTGCTTCAAATTCCACGTTAAGCTATAGACACACATCTCGTAAGCCTTACAGTTTAAAGCGACGCTAAACTCAAATCAAACGAAAAACAATTATTCATGTTTGCTATCTTAGGCGGTGTTTTTCCGCTCAAGAATGTACCTGTTGAATCAAAACGAGGTTTAGCCACACCGAAAGCTTCAGCTATTCTTTTTCTACCTCTTTCTCCGCAAAAACAATTTCGGCTGCTAACAATGCACTAACAATATTGAGTAGAAACCCTATCACAGGCGGATCCAGGACCAACTTCTTGGCCGGTGGGTTGTAATACTGCTACTTAGAGCTACTTTTAAGAGCTCCAAACTCTGGAATGGGTTTTATTTATATATAAAATAAGAAAGTTTCCTCTTCTGGGGGAGGGGTTTTCGCCCCGATCGTCCCTACCTGCATCCGCCCCTCAACCCTATTTTATTCTTATTCTAATAGTATTCCGTTGCATGAAAGACCATTTGAGACTGAAACCATGCAGTATAAGAGACTCAAATTATGTATCATCATTTGAGACATGGACACCAATTAGTTGTATGAAGTAAAGTATGTGTATGAAGTAAAGCGATTTGGAAAGTAAAAAGGCCTCCTTGTCTTGCACAAGTAAAACGATTTTCGTATTATGTGCCTTCTTTTCCTCAAACAATATCTTATAATATTAGATTTGGTTTTATTAAGAACGCTTGAAACACCAACAGTATTAAAAAAAATTAATGGACCGAAATCAATACTATTTTAAATACAGGTATACTTTGATTTTAAGTTAAATAGTTATATACCGATAATTATCAAACGAACTAAATCATTGTCGAAATTCTGAGCTCTTAAAAACTAGATACCTGTGATCGTAGCAAATGTTGCTCAACAATAACGTACTATTAATAAATAATATATACCGGTATCTCATTGTTTGGAATTGAACAACGTCACCTGATACGAACTTTTTGTGTATTTGTGTGTGTGTGTACTGTCTGTATTCTAAATGTGAACAAAACAGTAGTAAGTATACCAGGATAGTGCTTTGACGTTATACAGTCCTGTGACTGAATTTTATCAATTCAAATTTTAAATATATTGCTTTGCTGAAAAAATATTGTCTGAACCATTTTCGTCGATATCAAAAGAAGCTGAAGTAGGCCTAGATTATCTGAATTCATTACAGAATGTGGAGGCCCTGGATAGAAGAGGACGATAAAAATGAGCAACAAACAATCAATAACACGGTAAGTTGTGTACTTTAATTCCTCATTGATTGATTTCACCCTTAAGTATTTTTCCATGAAGTGAATAATTACGAAATTAAATACGCCTTTGTAGTTAACTCTGCTCAACTTAATTTTTAAAGATTTAGATGTCAATCGTTTAATCATCAGTTGACCACTTTTGATCCGCCAATTCAAGGTGTGATTAACTTTAATAAAAGAAATAAAAGACATTGTCAGAAGTCATATCACAAGTCCTGAAACACGAAAGGTTGCTGTTGGGTTGTGAGTCTACATTGACCATAGATTATGTTTGGGGGTTTGGTCAAGCTCAAGAACATAAATTACTACATGCGACAGATGGTTATACAGGGTGTTTCAAAACAACACCGACAACGTTTGGGAGATGATTCATGACACCAAGATAAGAGGAAAAGTAGACCAACCTGGGTGCACAAATGCTTCCTTTCAGAGTGATAGGCTGCCGAAAACATGAAAAAAAATGAACTTTAAAGATCCATAGCTACAAAACTATGGGACCTACCGTAGCCGGGTCAAGACTTCACTTAGGAACTACTATGTACCCTATCCAAATACCCATGCTTCAGAATCCTGCGGTATTTCCACAACACTTACTATTGAGGTAGTTGGTGAGTACTTCAAATTATATGGTATAGCCAAACTCCCTCTATAAAAATTGTTGCGTATCAGAGGATTCTGAAACATGTATTTTTGGATAGCGCACAGACTAGTTCCTAAGTGAAGTCTTGACCCGACCACGGTATTTCCCATAGTATTGGAGCTATAGACCTTTAAACTTCACTTTTTCGTGTTTTTGGCAGCCTATAACTCCGAAAGGAAGCATTTGTACACCAAGGCTGGTCTATACTTTTTGTCTTATCTAGGTGTCAGGAATCACCTCTCAAACGTTGTCGGTGTTGTTTTGAAACACCATGTATACAGTTTCATAGACAATATTTTGAGCTAGTGGGCTGGGGTGTAATTAGCCTTTTTACGCTAGATTCGAAATTTTTCGATGCTGAATATTTCATAGATGTTTGCTCTAAGAAGATAATCAACCATTTGCAGTGTTTATCGGATTTATTAAACCGTTCGGACCCAGGTGACCAAAATGTCACACGTGGGGGTCTCAATTTTTAAACCCGCTCCTGTGTGGAAACTAAGATATCGGTATTATTTTTTTGTCTAAATATGGTTCGACCACAGTTTATCAAATTTGTTTCTTTTCTTCTGGATGTCGAATTTCCTTCTCAAATTTCAGCCCAAAGACAAAAATTCAAGAATTTTCAAATCTCAAATTTGCTTTTTTCCTTCTTCCCCTGTAGCTTCCTTCGTTGTAGAGAAATCTCCTTAAGACTTATCAGGTATATACCTGGAATGAATACCTAATTGTTGATATCAATTGGATCAGCCCGCGCGTGGTGTTGCCAACTAGGGAAATTAAAATTTCTCTAAATTTAGGCAAAAATCGAAATTTTCGTTTATAAATCCGTACCTACACGTCCGAGCGCAAGTCAAATTACACCAGTCTAACATTGACCCTTACTGAAGCAGCTACAGATCATTACAATGGGCTAATTAGGGGGCGCAGGAAAAATTTGTCTTTAGGTTCTAAGGATTTTTCTAGTTTTCCCTGCTTTTCTGTTTACCGTAATGTATTTTTTGTAATTAGAAGCTTTGTTTCTTGATACTTGTAGGATACATTAGTGGTGTACCAATGTTTATATTAAGATAGTATACCTCTGTCTTGTAGCAGTGTTGCCAGCTACAGAAAATTTCCTATTTTAGGATAAATTTAGGAAAAATCCCATTTTTGTCTCTAATATTATCCTCTTCTTGTCTACATTCGAACAAACGTACCATAGTGTGAAATCCTCGTTCATAGCCTACACAACGCATTATAGAAAGTTTCAGTGCGATAATTAGGGGAAGTAGAGTCGAGGTTAATAATAAACCATGTTCTGTAAATGGTAAGAAAATGGTGAATTTCTGAGGTAGAATGAGCTATTTTTAATTTCATGCTTACTTTGTTAGATATCGCCATAATACTTGTAGGATATATTACTGGAGTAATAAGGTTTATTTTCAGATAGTTTGCGTCTGTCTGATGGCAGTGTTTCCAGCCAAAAAAAATGTTTCACGATTTTAGATGAGAAATTCGGAAAATTCCGTTTTCCGCTCTCTTATTTCGCTCTTGCTAGCTACATTAAAGAACACGTACTGCTATCTAAAAGTATCCTCTTTGTACTACGGAAGAAACTATAAAAAGTTTTAATAGGATAATTAAGGAAGCTGCAGTTCCAGCATATCTGTTGATTTTTGCTTCTGAGGTGTAAAAACTGTCAAAATTTCATGCATATGATAGAGAATTTTTTCTTTCTCTTTTTTATGGCAACCAGTCACTTCAGGTTTTCATTGTACCTTGTCAACACACCAAAGAGTTGTTAGGTGACTTGAACACATGTGGCGACTTTGGTGCCAACTGAGAAAATCTTGAAATTTAGTAATGGAATTTTTTGTAAATTTTCACCTCTACATTTTTCTCAATAATTTTCCTCCTGTTAGCAACACTGCAATGTAACTTACACGAAATTAGCCACTTATAAAAACAAGGCCTTAGCAGTATCAATCGGGTAAATAATTTTTGAGCAATAAGTCACTGACTGAAACTGTAGGAAAACGCCAAAAATGACCTGGTTCCGAAAGGGTCAACAGAAATGCGTTAGCTCACCTTACGCTAGGTTGAAATTTCAACAATTGCCAACGTTTGATTGACTTTAGTTACAAAACTACAAACTATTTTGAATGTAACTTGTCTATACAAAATAAAATATGCAAAGTATTATTAAAATTTACATTGAATATAGAAAAATTCGTACGAGTGTTCACACGTGGAAATTTACCTAGTTTTGCGTCTCACGTGCTATTTGCATCTTATTCGTTTATTTCCACTGAGTGAGTGCCTCATTGATCAACGCACAGGCCAAACAAAAACTTCAACTTTTTTAAAAGTATATATATATTTATATATATATATTATGACCTTAATATTTAACCTAAAAGGGATAAAATGGAGTGGGCAGGAGAAAAGGGTGGGAATATTATAACAATATAGTTATACCTCAAAATCAATTAAAGTTAGAGACATGAAAGATGTTTGGATCCTTTATTTAAAATAATTAAATACGTATTTAATTTTTTTAAAAATATTTGCCCTAAAAAAAGGTGAGAATAAAAAAGCAAGTGTTGGAATTATTAGTGTATTTTAAAATGTCCATCTGTGTTCAGACTTTTAATCTGATACAATGGTGGGTATAAAAGCGGCCAGAGATTATTATTAGACTCCGCAGGTATATAAGATGTCAGAAGTATTGTCCGTCCGTCCGTCTGTTGGTCTTGTCCGTCCGTCCACATAGAGCATAAATCTTATATCAAGAGGTTTCTTTTTGGTCGATTCAGCGTCCCAAGAATATGTTCCATCTTCGTTCACTCTCTCTTCAAACCGAAAGTGGTTAAGTTAATTATCCAGCTTGAACGTTTATCACCATAGAACGAAAACGATAACAGATAAAGGGAAGCAGTTTATTGAAAACGATTCGGAGCCAACGTACCATGACTATCCTGAACATTCTATCAAAACCAAAAGTGGTAAAAATTTAATATTACTTCCGGTTTCCTTGTCTTGGCTCCTTGTAAAGTATAATTTTAATAACTTTCTGTTTATTACAAAATAAATACAAATATTATTTAAAAAGTAGTTAACAAGGAGCCAAGACAACATGATAAGTCATGAATTACCGTTGAGTTCATTTTCCTAGTCGCTCCTTAACCTAGAATTTTGGGAAATTCATATTCTGGTCAACTATAATTTCAATGATAACACTGAAAATCCTTCTGATTCGTATGTTCAGGTGTAGAATAACATTATCTAGTATTGTGGTAAGTTACATTTCATTATCTCTTTCCACTTACGAAAAACGGGCAAAAGACAAATGATTAGCTTTTGTAACATTTCTTGTAGTCCCCCTTAACAGCATAACTCTATCGTCAACAAATTCGTCTTTCACTACCTTCTCTTTTAAGCGCTTACCAAGAATTATTCCTACGCCATTATTAATGCCCTTTTCATTACCTCAATAAAACATTCTATATCCTTCGCTGTTCAATACCTCATTACCTTTCCATCAAACTTCACTCCTACCAGATGTAGATTATTTTGTTTCATTTCCTCTTTAAGATTTTCTAATTTTCCTTCTTGTAACATGGTACGTACGTTTCATGTTCCTATCGTAAACCTTTTGCGGGGGCACGGTGACTCAGTGGTAGAGCACTTACCTCTGGTGCGCTCCCTCGGTGGTGGAATCCCTCGTTCGATCCCTGGCCAAGTAAGTTTGTGGTAGGTAATATCGTATCTATGCATTTTCTCGCGGTATTCCCGTTTCCTGTCATTTTCCCATTCCACTAATTCTTCCATCACCATTCACTTGCTTTATCATCGCCGGTCGTTTACACTTCCTCAACATTTTGCTCTAGCATGTTTTTCTTTCCCTATTTGTTTTCCCCATGTTATTACTTTCTCGTCTAATAGTCCTTTCCAAGACACCCTTCTCATGGAAATCCGAATGAGGATATTTTACCTCCAAAACTATATTTTGTTCCTTGAAAGATCATTGTACATATGTTCTCTTTCTGCTGTCAGCAAACTAGGGGCAATAGAGTGGTGGTTTCTCATTGCCTTCCATCCCGCAGTATTCGAGCCGTTAAAATCACTCTGACCATGCCTGGAACTAATGTCCAAGTTGCCGTACCAATTACTATAATTTTCGCTAACTTGGCTATTGAGAAATTGAAGCATTCTCGGAGAACAATCTTCATCTGGCTACTCAATTTAGACCAATTCGGTAGGGGTGGCTCTTCTGGTACTGAACTACCATCTACATAGCTGTAAATTTCACTGTAGCACGCAATCCTTCCCACTCGACACATAAATGTCTTCGTAAAGATGGTGTTTATCAAGGAGGATGGCACATAATCTGTAAGCAAATACTATATGAGAAGTTGAATAACTCATGTAGCGCAAACTTTACCAACTTGATTATCATTTAAATAAATAAATTGCAATTTCAATTTAGTAGTGCAGGAAGGGAATAGAAAGAGTAGAATTTGGTCACGTTATCCGTATGCTATATAGGCACTGCCCTTAAATGTTATATCATGCCGATGCAGGATGTCTGACATCTAACAGTCTTCCTTATATTACATACATACACTATATGATCAAAAGTATCCGGACACCTGGCTGAAAATGACTTACAAGTTCGTGGCGCCATCCATCGGTATTGCTGAAATTTAGTATGATGTTGGCCCACCCTTAGGCTTGATGACAGCTCCCACTCTCGCCGGTATACTTTCAATCAGGTGAAATCTTGGGGAATGGCAGCCCATTCTTAATGGAGTGCTGAACTGAGGAGAGGTATCGATGTAGGTCGGGAAGGCCTGGCACGAAGTCGGCGTTCCAAAACATCCCAAAGGTATTCTATAGGATTCAAGCCAAGACTCTGTGCAGGCCAGTCCATTACAGGGATGTTATGGTCGTGTAACCACTCCGCCACAGGCCGTGCAGTATGAACAGGTGCTCGATCGTGTTGAAAGATGCAATCTGCATCCCCGAATTGTTCTTCAACAGTGGACAGCAAGAAGGTGCTTAAAACATCAATGTAGGCCTGCACTGTGAGAGTGCCACGCAAAACAACAAGGGGTGAAAGCCCCCTCCAAGAAAAACACGACCACCTCCAATTTTGGCCGAAAATATTGTTTTGCTATGTTCGCTTCACAAAATTAAACAAATAAATGAACTGGATTAGGGCATATTTGGCTACACTATTAGATAGAAGATTGATATTAGTGTAAAATTAAATTATTCTGATTTTGTCGGAAAAATCAAGTTCACCTCGTGGACCGTACAATGTCAATCTCCCTCTCGTTTACGGCAGTACGAATTCTGCACATAATAAAAAGTTCCATATGGGCTCCTTCGAAACCAAATACCATCTTTAAAAATCTGTAGATCACAAGGTTAATGCTTACTTTAAAAAAAAATGATTGCCATAATGTTTATTATTTTCTGTCCACCTAAAACAGAAGTCAATCAATAATAATAATTTCCATTGTCATTGTTACCGTAAATGTTACACAAAAATCATAACTTATGATGCAAATTTCTATTTGTTTTGCAAATTATCACGAAAAAATACAAAACCTAAAAAATACTGATATATATATATATATATATATATATATATATATATATATATATATATATATATATATATATATAGCGTTTCGGACCTGAGTTGACCATGTGTGAGTTTATACAGATATTTGAGGTCACTGATTTTATGACGAGTGTCAGGTAGTTGAATATTTAGTGTTTGTAACATTCATCTTTTGTCATCACACGTGTGCGAAGTGCTCTAAGTCGTTCTATTGCAAGGAAGAAGTTTAGAACTGAGTTTAGCCGGGATAGGTTTGCAGGAGCTGTCATTGTCCAGATAGGTGAACAATATTCCAATTTAGGAGAAATTATTGTCTTGTAGAAAGTTGTGAAGGAAGAGATATTCCGTATTTCTGTTAATCTGTACAGAAGTCCTAGAAGACGCATTGAGTGCTTAGTGACAGTATTTAAGTATATGTTCTGTGAAAGCTAGTTTTGTGTCAAAAGTAACTCCGAGATCCTTATGACTATTTACTCTCGTAATGGGCAAACCATTTATGTTGTATGAAGTGTGTACAATATTTTTTCTTTAATGAAATTGTCATGAATTTACTCTTATCAGGATCTTTTAGGAGTCATATGTTACAACAAAAGGAAAAAGTATCTATGTCGTTTTGAAGTAGCTCAAAATCTTCTATACCATTCACTTCTCTGCAGTATATATATACTAGCAAATGTCTCTCCCCCACGTCTTAATGTAGGCTATATTTAGCGGTCTTCTGCATCTTTCATACTGAATTTGTTTGAAATGTCTCGCGAAGCTCCTTCGTGAATATATGGTTAGCGTAGGCGCCTTTGGTGCAGTAGACCCGTGTTAGATTTCCGGCGGAAACTCATTTGATTCAGATCCTACGTTAAGCTTCGCGTCTACGTCTCACATAGTTTTGCTGCTCAATGAAACGCAACACTCAAATCCAACTAATTATCCATCGAAGTCTCGCATAAAATTCGAACGGCTTGTATGGGCATCTTAGGGAAGTCCCCCATCCCTTCTTCTTCATATTAAATTCTTTTAAATGAAGGATCCAAACACCAAATGTAAAATCTCTAACCTTAAGATATTCCGTGATATAAACATCTTATAAGCCCACCTCCTTTCTCTTTTTTTCTGTTCCTTTTTTTAAGGTCAAATAGAAAACGTTGAAACATGTGTCTGATTATTTTAAATGATCTTATAATATTCCGAGATATGGACATTTAAATATAATGATGGTCACCTGCGTTTTCTCCCTTCCTTGTCTAAGCCTTTCGAGACAGGATCGGGAAAGTAACACACAGGGGTGTGCCACTTTCTTAATCCTCTGCTGTATGAACACTAGTTGAAATGACGGGATGACCATATATGGATGGACCATAGTTTATCCGGATGGTATCTTTTCCTGAGTGTCGAATTTCCCTCTCAACTTTGAGCCCAAAGTAAAAAATTTGAGAATTTTCGAATTTCGAATTTTCTTTTTAAGTTTTTTTTTTCAGTGTAACTTCTTCGTTTTACAGAAATCCAGTTAGGATTTGTCAGGTATATACCTCGTAAGAATACCTAATTTTTCTGACCAATTTGAACAACTCACATCAGTGCTGCCAACTAGACAAATTAAAATTTACCTATTTTTCGGTCAAAAAATCGAAATTTTCAAAATTTATGTTTATGAATCTGTACCATCTACGTACTAACTCAACGCCAGCCGATCACCAGTTCGTACTGAACAAAAGCAAGTAAAGATCGTTACAATTGGATAATTAGGGACGCACGAAAAATTCGAATTTAGGTTCTAAACCTTGATTTTGTTTTACTTTTCTGTTTGCCATAATCTATTTTTTTTTTTTAATATTAGCTTCGTTTCCTAGATATCGACATGATACTTATAGAATTTATTACTGTGTGCCAAAGTGTATTTTAAAATAGTTTGTGTCTGTCTGGCAGCAGTGTTTCCAGTTATAGCAAATTTTAATTTCCTATTTTAGGACAAAATTCAGAAAACATCCCATTTATGCCTCTATAAATTCCCTCTTATTGGCTACATTCAAACAAATGTACCAGCAACTGAAAGCCTCATATCTGGTCTTCACAACGCATCATAGAAAATTTCAATTGGATAACTTTGGGAGGTACAGTTGAGGTTTACAGTTGACCTTGTTCTCTAAGTAGATAGAAAATTGTAACTTTTTAGGCAGAATATTTTTTTAATTACGTGCTTAGTTTGTTAAATATCAACATGATACCTCTGGGGTATATTAATGGGTTACCAAAGTTTATTTTATGATGCATTTATCTAGTATCTATATATCCAGGTACAGAAAATTTTAATTCTTGATTTTAGGTGAAAAAGTCTTAAAATACCCCACTTTTCCCTCTATAATTTCCATCTTGTGGGCTACATTGGAACAAATGCACCAGTATCTGAAAGCCTCATCTTTGGCCTACACAATGCACCAGTATCTGAAAGCCTCATCTTTGGCCTACACAATGCACCATAGAAAGTTTCAATAGAATAATTTGGGAAGCTGCAAACCTGTATAACTTAATTTTTGCTTCTGAGGCGGAAAAAGTGTCAAAATTCCGTGTGTACGTTGAGAGAGATTTTTTTCTCTCTGTCATTGTATGGCAGTCAACGACTTCGCGTTTTCACTGTTCGTTGTCAACACACCAAATAAGTTTTTGAGGAAACTTGTATCCATGTGGCAACAGTGATGTCAGCTCCATAAAATCTTAAAACTTTGTTAAGGATTTTTTTTGTGAATTTTCACTTCTACATTTCCCTCTCGTTTTCAACACTGCAATCAACCTTCTTAACCATATCAATCGAGTAAATAGGCTTTCAGTTATAATTCATTAACTGAAAGTCTACGAAAAGGCCAAAAATAACCCTGTCTCGAAAGAGCTAATTTTCAAAATCCTTCCCCAGTAATACCTTAAGTCACAAATTCTATGTACAAATTTGAAGTTCCTGGCGTAAGTGGTTTCGTCAGTAAGTTGTTCAGTCAGTCAGTAGCTCACTCATCCTGAACTTCTTTTGTATATAGAAATGGGAAAAAATGAAATGAAATCTTTGAGTTTTACGTCGGTAAAGGAGACGGTGATGATGAGTAATGAATGAAATGGTGGAATGAAGAAAGTGGGAGGAAATGGGAGAACCCCGAGAAAACCCACGCACACGGTGTTTGTCCACCACAAAGTTCACTTGGAGGGGGCTGGGATCTATATAGAAATGGATAAACTGAAATATTTTAGACTCACCAACCATGCAGTATTGTCTTGCTAGCTTGTTTAGTAGCTTATAGTATATTCAAAGTATCAAGAAAAGAATGCATTCATTTGAGCTTGATCTTCTTTCTTAACAGATATCAGTTGGACGGCCACGAAAATATTATTCAAAGGAAACTGTTCATGAAAAAGTTTTGTTATTTAAAGAGAAGCTTGTTCGGCAAAATAAGATTGTTGGACCAAGAGATAATGTTTGGACTGAAATTCAAACAAAGTTACCATCAATGACAACAAAAGCAATTTACACTTACGTGCTAAAGACAGCAAAGAAGGATGAGACATTTGCACAAGCCATTAATTTTAATAATTATGAACGTCAGACTATATGGAATGAAGAAATCAGGAACACAATTGAAGAAGATGTCTGTAATGACGGATCAGACAGCAGTGATCAAAGCAGCGATGCATCAGAAGCTAGTTTTGCTTTTGTTTTACAATTGACTGATGACGAGTGGTCAAAAATTAAACCAGAAGCAAAGTTGTATAGAAGAACTAATAAAGAACGAGAATCCATGGCTGTTAGGAAAAATCTTGTACTACCAGCAAATGCATGGACACATATAATTAATCAGAAGGTATGGGAATCAACGAAGTGTCCTTGTTTATGGGTATTTAAACGTGCAACAGTTACTGAAAGTGGCAGTAACTATGTAACTATATATGCAAATTGCAAACAGTGTCAAGCCAAGCTACATCTTAAACTGGAAATAATCCCTCTCACTGGACCAGTACAATTCCTTGGAGAAATTCACAATTTTCACGAAAAGAAACATAGTCAGAGCCAAAAACGACACTTAAGGGGTGAGGAGAGGAGATTATTAGCTTCAGAATTAAGCAACCAAAATACACCTGCTAGTAAATGGCGATGCATGGCTGCTAACAATTTAATGGAATTTGGAGATAAGGAACCTGCTCAGTTGTACACTTTAGAACAGTTGCGGAAAGCAAAATCGGAACAAAGAGTAAAATCCAGATTACACAATGATGCTTTACAGGCTATAATAATCGCAAAACATAGTTCAGATTTATACTCTTGCATACACCAAATAGGTGCTGATCCTTTCTTTGTGCAATATTGGAGTGATGAGCAAATTCTTGTTTGGAACGAATATGCAAAATCCAAAGTTAGTGTTTTACATCTTGATGCTACTGGCTCCCTTGTCAAAAAATTAATGTATTCTAATGGAAGGAAATCCGGGCACATTTTTCTTTACCAAGGTGTAGCGAACAATAAAGGTGCACAATATCCTGTGTTTCAGATGCTGTCTGAAAGACATGATACAGTTTGTATTCAGTCATGCTTATATGATTGGATCCAGAGTGGTGCTTTGGTGCCTAAAGAAACTGTTTGTGACTTTTCATTAGCACTACTAGGAGCATGTGCACGAGTTTTCGCACGTTCCTCAAGTTTAGAACGGTACCTTGATGTGTGTGGACAGATAATTTTGGAAAACAGAGCAGACATAGAAAAACCAAGCTGTTTTATTCGGACAGATACTTGTCACCTAATGAACATGGTGTCAAAGTGGAAATGTTTGCAAGGAAAAGACAGAAAGCGAGCTCGTAAGTTTTATATGCACTGTATTGGACTAATGATTTTTTGCACAAATGTGGAACAGTTAAGAGCTATTTTACTGTCTACCTGCATTGTGGCTCTGAGTGAGACGAGAGGTTGTACTCAAACAGAAGCCGTGACAATTGGTGAAATTCATAGGAATTTCTTAAGAAACAAAATTGCAGAAGGAAAGTCTTCATTACAAGATATCGATGTTATGAATGCTCAAGAATGTGAAACCGAATGCAACCCAGCTGAAGTTCATGAAAGAGAGCAGTCTGTAATTCAATGTCATGCGTGGGAAGTTTGGGCCTCAAATATTGTTAAAGAAGCAGAGCGTACATTAAATGAAAATGATGAAGGTGAAGAAGATAATGGGTTGTATTTACCCCAATTTGTAGATAGTTTACAATCCCTATGTATGAAGATTCCACTGTGGACAGGTGTAATGATACCTATTTTTGGTTATGGTAAAAGTTATCAAACTAATGGACCTGTTGAAGGAAGTTTTAGTGATTTAAAACATCGCATTCTTCATAATGCCGACAGACATATGCGTGTTGATGAATTTTTAAATACTCATTTGAAGTCTCTATCGGGAATTTTGAAAATGGCTGCAGCAAAAGAGGGAGAAGAAAATGAAGAAGGAGAAGAAAATGAAGAAGAAGAAAATGAAAGTGCTCAAAACATTACTCTTGTTTTAGATAATGATTATGACATAGGTTATGAAGGAAATGTTGAGGAACACAATAGCATGTTAGCAAACTTAGATTCAGAGCAGAATGAATGGAAGAAAAATAGTAAACTTGGTGCTAAATTTGATAATAAAAGAGTTGAATCTCCTTGCCCAATTTGTGAAGCTGGAAATTTCCCAACTGGTGGCCATACTTGTGTCATATGCAAAAAAGCAGTTCATGTTCTTGAACCATGTTCATATTCAATTTATTCAACTCAAGAAGAGGAAGAAGAAAACGAAGGCTACGGATCTAAACGATTTTGCCAAACATGTTTTCTTCAAAGAAAGGAAGAAGAGAGACAAAAAGAAGAGATCTCTGCTGTGGAAAACTGGAAAGGAAAAGCTAAAGGACACCCAAGGAAAAGATGGAAAAAATCATATTTAGAACCTTGTCCTGAAATGAAAACAATTGATTTAGATTGCAAATCTTTAGCTGTACCAATAGGAATTTTAAAAAATGGTAGTGGCTCAAAATTGAAACCAATAACCCTAGGCCATGAAAAGCTTATTTTCGCAAATACATGTGCGTTTGATGCACTAATACATAGTATTGCTGCAGCATACATAGACAGTTCGAATTACTGTAAATTTGTGAATGAATCAAAACAAAATTCTTACGTATTTACTATAGCCAGTCAGTTAGCAACCACAGGGCCGAACAAAAGCACCTACATATTAAGAGCAAAATGTCTGCGTCCAATTTTTGACACGGAAGACAGACCTAATGACTTAAAATTAGTAATGTGTGACACAACAATATCACATTTAGTTCGGAAATTGATGTCCCAGTTTCCTAGTTTAGTTGAGGTAAGTTCATGTTCGTCCTCATTTTGTGAAAAAGTAAAAGTGCAAAGAAATGTTGTGTTGGTGCCATTGGATCTACATTCTTTTAATCCCAGTAAAATGGAAACATTAGAGAACAGTATAAGTAGTGGCTTATTTAAAGAAGCAGTACAATGTCCTTACTCCACAGCGAACAGCAATGAACCACATACTAATAATTTGTGCTTAGGAATAAGAACTCCAGCTGAAACTCAATTGAAAAGCCATTTATTTATTGAATATGGTGAAATGCTTGATTTTGGTGGCAGAAATAGTATTTCTCAAGTGTATGACAATTGTACTTACGAAAACCCAGGGAAAGTTACACTGAAAGATATTCCCGAAAAAATCACAATTCAAGGACGCATTTACTACAGAAGAAGTGTAATTGCTTTGAAACATTCAGGCAAATCAGATACCATAGGACATTATGTATCATATTGTTACCGAAGTGACAATTCTTGGCAATGCTATGATGATCTCTTAAGTGGTAACAAGATGAAGTCTGTTTTTGTAAAAAATACACTGTCTGTTGTGCCACATATGCTTTTTTATACATTGTAGTATGGTAGAAAAATGCGAACTATGTACTTTGCTATGAGAAACAGGAAATTACTTTCTAATGTTTTGATTAATGTATATTCAAATCTGTGAACAGCATTCCATTCTGTCTTGTATATTCATGATTTCGTACATTTGCTTTAATAATTATTCTCACTGTGAGACTGATATTTGTGGTAGAAAAAGCGATACATCAAAATGAGGCAACCAATTACATGACTATGAATTATAATTATATATTCAACGTTATCATGTAGGTTAATCCCATGCTGAATCGAAGTCTAATTTATAATTTGTCTGAGAATGCAATGACTTTTGATACGTTAGTTCTGTCCATCAAGCAAACGTAGAATGCTCGTCTGGTTTTTTAGATCAGTACTGTTTTTTCATATAATTTATTGAAAATCACAAAAAAATCCTTTTTTTTTACGCTCAGTCAATTATACAAAAATCACTCTTAGAAAGATGATATAGGGCTCATTTTAAAGCTCTTACAAATTTATTTCATTTGATATGTAATATTATCATATATTTAGGGGAAACTTTTGATGTGTTTGTAAATGTAAACATGTTGAAAATCTAAAAGCACAATGTATTTCTTTTTATTTAAAAAACCTACATTGTATGTTAATTTTGAAGTAATGTGCCAGCAAAATATCAAACTGGGATGGAAATGGAAACGTTTCTTTAAGTATTGAAATTAGTGTTGCAGCATAATTTGAGACTGTTTGTGGAACATAATTTATTGTAATAATTGTATAATTAATGGAAGCATAGAAAATTGTAAAAAATGTTCATTTGAAGTTACTACACAAACACTTAGAATCTATTTTTCACTTTATCATTAACTTGAACTGAATCAACAATGCTTTTTCTTAAAAGTACATAACCTTTCTAAAACAAGAGTACAACATAGTTTTCTTTAGATAGGAAATATAATTTTAACATTACTTGAACAAATTCTGCTCTTCACGAAAATTTGTATTGAATTTGATATACTTTAATCTTGTGAACTGTCAGTTCCATTTTCAAATAACCACTCATCAAATAAGTTTGATTGTAATTTTATTTCATTCTCTTAGTGTTATGTTTTTCACTAATATGCTATCCAATGTTTTCGTCACGTGCTGGGGACTCACCAATAAATCACTAGGGTTTATTAATAAAATCGAGCACTATTAGTTCCAATGTGTTCATTACATGTATCTGTATAGGGATCTGCTATTTCACATTCCACTTAAATTGTTTGATGTCCTAGATTTTGACAAGCACACCCTCTTTCTCATTCTATCCTACCACGATTTTTAAATTAAATACGTTTTGAATGTTTACTCAGCAAAGGGACACTCTGTTCTTGATGCCGAGGTTAAACGTAATGGAGAAATAAATTTTCTTTCTTCATTAGTATGAAATTAACAAATAAATGAAACAGGTTTCTTTTTTATCAATCAATCAAATTATGTAGATGAATTAATTTAAACACACTGTCTGAACATTTTCTATATTTCCCATTAATATTTAAGATTCAATTTAATTTTGCAAATATGTGTTTTAAGTGCAATTTATATTCTATTTTGGAGCGAATATATTAGTAGTATTAAATAGATTTTTTTTACCTAGTGCAGAACCCATCAAAAAAAATTATATTTCCATAAGCCTAATATTTACTTTATATGACACTACGAGATAGTCAGTCAGTAACACTGAACAGTATCATTCATATCCTTTCTTCTTCTTCTTCTTCTTTGATTTAAGTAATTGAATATTGTCATATTAAGTGTATCATTGCATATCCACGTTGGAATCTTCAAAATTATAACTGAGAATTATGTCTGTAATATATAAGCAACCAAGCAGAAAATTCACAAATAGAACAAAGCATAGTTCAAAATTTATCATATAACATTAAGAGAAAGTACTTTTAAAGATGATGTTTTTAAAGTACAATCTTTCAAAGAACAAATGTCATAGTATTAGAATAAAAGGGTAGACGTTTATTACGATTGTCCTGAATTATTACTTAACTTAAAAGTGTAAAACAGAAAATATTTATTTTTTTATATGTTTTAGTAACTTTGTAGTAAAATGTAGATACAGTGAATTTCAGAAAGGAATATCAATGACATTTTCGATGTGATACAGAATATATAATTTTATCCTGTTGAAATTCAATGCTATCCTATAAATTTTCTCAACACCTAAGAAACTGTAATAAATATTTGCTAAGACGAAAGTGGAATGTTTGAGAATAATATTCCAGTTTCCAGAATATTCCAAAACTTGTGAAAGCACTTTAGTTGATAGTCTTGAAAGGAAATAAATTTTCAACATAAATATATGCCCATAGGAATATATTCTGTTAGCATTGCCAAGTAATTACTAGTAAGACATATTAGTTATCTTAAATTTATAATGTATACAAAAGAGTACTCGAAAATAATAATACAATACTTTAGTATGCACTAATGTAAGTATACAGAACTTGTTATTTTTCAAGTTAACTTGAAATTAAATATTTCAATGTACACTATGGAAAGTGATAAACATGTTTATACAAATAATAGTATTGTGTGTTGCAAAAGAAAAAAAAACAGTTTAAAAAGTCTTCCAGGAAAAGATTAATAACAATGTATGCAATTTTTACAAAAAAATAAAACAAAAAAATGTTAATATCTAGATATTGGCAAGTTCAGAATTTGTTCAGTATATATATATGAGTTGAAATGTAAAACAAATAAATATAATTTCAGTTCAATTCTATCTGTAAATATAATATAATGTGATACCTGAAAGTAAAAAAAAAACAATAAAAAGAAAAACCAGTTTCTACAGCATAGGAGAATATGTGAGCAGCTATGGCCCAGCACTATAAAAAATTTCCTAACATTGATTGTACTTGATATTACCGAATATACTCTAGAATAGTGGTTCTTAATCACTGCGTCAAGACACACTGCTATACGGTGAAATCCCATGGGACATCATAAACATAAAAATTATGAAGCACTTACTAATTAATTAAGTTGATTGATTAGGATTGAATAAGTACTTATTAACAAATTATCTATAAAGGTTATTTTGGATTTTGAAACAACTTTTAGAAAGCTTAAAGTTTTCGTACCATATTAATAATCAATATATCTCGAGAATAAATTAAGCACTAATTCTGGGACCATGCGGGATTGAAAGCACTAATTAAGCACTAATTCGTGACATGAAAATTTTTGATTTCTTTCGAAGTGGTTGGGCCAACACACATTTACCCCAAAAATACATATGCCTCGTATACCCTTATTTATTGAGCACTAATTCTGGGACCATGTGGGATGAAGAGCACTAATTAAGCACTAATTACCTATACCGTTTAAATTGAATTTTGAAACAACTTTTAGAAAGCGTGAAGTTGGCCCAACCATCTTAATAATCAATATATCTCGAGAATAAATTGAGCACTAATTCTGGGACCATGCGGGATTGAAAGCACTAATTCGTGACATGAAAATTTTTGATTTCTTTCGAAGTGGTTGGGCCAACTCACATTTACCCCAAAAATACATATGCCCCGTATACCCTTATTTATTGAGCACTAATTCTGGGACCATGTGGGATGAAGAGCACTAATTAAGCACTAATTACCTATACCGTTTAAATTGAATTTTGAAACAACTTTTAGAAAGCGTGAAGTTGGCCCAACCATCTTAATAATCAATATATCTCGAGAATAAATTGAGCACTAATTCTGGGACCATGCGGGATTGAAAGCACTAATTAAGCACTAATTCGTGACATGAAAATTTTTGATTTCTTTCGAAGTGGTTGGGCCAACTCACATTTACCCCAAAAATACATATGCCCCGTATACCCTTATTTATTGAGCACTAATTCTGGGACCATGTGGGATGAAGAGCACTAATTAAGCATTAATTACCTATACCGTTTAAATTGAATTTTGAAACAACTTTTAGAAAGCGTGAAGTTGGCCCAACCATCTTAATAATCAATATATCTCGAGAATAAATTGAGCACTAATTCTGGAACCATGCGGGATTGAAAGCACTAATTAAGCACTAATTTGTGACATGAAAATTTTTGATTTCTTTCGAAGTGGTTGGGCCAACTCACATTTACCCCAAAAATACATATGCCCCGTATACCCTTATTTATTGAGCACTAATTCTGGGACCATGTGGGATGAAGAGCACTAATTAAGCACTAATTACCTATACCGTTTAAATTGAATTTTGAAACAACTTTTAGAAAGCGTGAAGTTGGCCCAACCATCTTAATAATCAATATATCTCGAGAATAAATTGAGCACTAATTCTGGGACCATGCGGGATTGAAAGCACTAATTCGTGACATGAAAATTTTTGATTTCTTTCGAAGTGGTTGGGCCAACTCACATTTACCCCAAAAATACATATGCCCCGTATACCCTTATTTATTGAGCACTAATTCTGGGACCATGTGGGATGAAGAGCACTAATTAAGCACTAATTACCTATACCGTTTAAATTGAATTTTGAAACAACTTTTAGAAAGCGTGAAGTTGGCCCAACCATCTTAATAATCAATATATCTCGAGAATAAATTGAGCACTAATTCTGGGACCATGCGGGATTGAAAGCACTAATTCGTGACATGAAAATTTTTGATTTCTTTCGAAGTGGTTGGGCCAACTCACATTTACCCCAAAAATACATATGCCCCGTATACCCTTATTTATTGAGCACTAATTCTGGGACCATGTGGGATGAAGAGCACTAATTAAGCACTAATTACCTATACCGTTTAAATTGAATTTTGAAACAACTTTTAGAAAGCGTGAAGTTGGCCCAACCATCTTAATAATCAATATATCTCGAGAATAAATTGAGCACTAATTCTGGGACCATGCGGGATTGAAAGCACTAATTAAGCACTAATTCGTGACATGAAAATTTTTGATTTCTTTCGAAGTGGTTGGGCCAACTCACATTTACCCCAAAAATACATATGCCCGTACACCCTTATTTATTGAGCACTAATTCTGGGACCATGTGGAATGAAGAGCACTAATTAAGCACTAATTACCTATACCGTTTAAATTGAATTTTGATACAACTTTTAGAAAGCGTGAAGTTGGCCCAACCATCTTAATAATCAATATATCTCGAGAATAAATTGAGCACTAATTCTGGGACCCTTTAGGGATTGAAAGCACTAATTCGTGACATGAAAATTTTTGATTTCTTTCGAAGTGGTTGGGCCAACTCACATTTACCCCAAAAATACATATGCCCCGTATACCCTTATTTATTAAGCACTAATTCTGGGACCATGTGGGATGAAGAGCACTAATTAAGCACTAATTACCTATACCGTTTAAATTGAATTTTGAAACAACTTTTAGAAAGCGTGAAGTTGGCCCAACCATCTTAATAATCAATATATCTCGAGAATAAATTGAGCACTAATTCTGGGACCATGCGGGATTGAAAGCACTAATTCGTGACATGAAAATTTTTGAATTCTTTCGAAGTGGTTGGGCCAACTCACATTTACCCCAAAAATACATATGCCCCGTATACCCTTATTTATTGAGCACTAATTCTGGGACCATGTGGGATGAAGAGCACTAATTAAGCACTAATTACCTATACCGTTTAAATTGAATTTTGAAACAACTTTTAGAAAGCGTGAAGTTGGCCCAACCATCTTAATAATCAATATATCTCGAGAATAAATTGAGCACTAATTCTGGGACCATGCGGGATTGAAAGCACTAATTAAGCACTAATTCGTGACATGAAAATTTTTGATTTCTTTCGAAGTGGTTGGGCCAACTCACATTTACCCCAAAAATACATATGCCCCGTATACCCTTATTTATTGAGCACTAATTCTGGGACCATGTGGGATGAAGAGCACTAATTAAGCACTAATTACCTATACCGTTTAAATTGAATTTTGAAACAACTTTTAGAAAGCGTGAAGTTGGCCCAACCATCTTAATAATCAATATATCTCGAGAATAAATTGAGCACTAATTCTGGGACCATGCGGGATTGAAAGCACTAATTAAGCACTAATTCGTGACATGAAAATTTTTGATTTCTTTCGAAGTGGTTGGGCCAACTCACATTTACCCCAAAAATACATATGCCCCGTATACCCTTATTTATTGAGCACTAATTCTGGGACCATGTGGGATGAAGAGCACTAATTAAGCACTAATTACCTATACCGTTTAAATTGAATTTTGAAACAACTTTTAGAAAGCGTGAAGTTGGCCCAACCATCTTAATAATCAATATATCTCGAGAATAAATTGAGCACTAATTCTGGGACCATGCGGGATTGAAAGCACTAATTAAGCACTAATTCGTGACATGAAAATTTTTGATTTCTTTCGAAGTGGTTGGGCCAACTCACATTTACCCCAAAAATACATATGCCCCGTATACCCTTATTTATTGAGCACTAATTCTGGGACCATGTGGGATGAAGAGCACTAATTAAGCACTAATTACCTATACCGTTTAAATTGAATTTTGAAACAACTTTTAGAAAGCGTGAAGTTGGCCCAACCATCTTAATAATCAATATATCTCGAGAATAAATTGAGCACTAATTCTGGGACCATGCTGGATTGAAAGCACTAATTAAGCACTAATTCGTGACATGAAAATTTTTGATTTCTTTCGAAGTGGTTGGGCCAACACACATTTACCCCAAAAATACATATGCCCCGTATACCCTTATTTATTGAGCACTAATTCTGGGACCATGTGGGATGAAGAGCACTAATTAAGCACTAATTACCTATACCGTTTAAATTGAATTTTGAAACAACTTTTAGAAAGCGTGAAGTTGGCCCAACCATCTTAATAATCAATATATCTCGAGAATAAATTGAGCACTAATTCTGGGACCATGCGGGATTGAAAGCACTAATTAAGCACTAATTCGTGACATGAAAATTTTTGATTTCTTTCGAAGTGGTTGGGCCAACTCACATTTACCCCAAAAATACATATGCCCCGTATACCCTTATTTATTGAGCACTAATTCTGGGACCATGTGGGATGAAGAGCACTAATTAAGCATTAATTACCTATACCGTTTAAATTGAATTTTGAAACAACTTTTAGAAAGCGTGAAGTTGGCCCAACCATCTTAATAATCAATATATCTCGAGAATAAATTGAGCACTAATTCTGGAACCATGCGGGATTGAAAGCACTAATTAAGCACTAATTTGTGACATGAAAATTTTTGATTTCTTTCGAAGTGGTTGGGCCAACTCACATTTACCCCAAAAATACATATGCCCCGTATACCCTTATTTATTGAGCACTAATTCTGGGACCATATGGGATGAAGAGCACTAATTAAGCACTAATTACCTATACCGTTTAAATTGAATTTTGAAACAACTTTTAGAAAGCGTGAAGTTGGCCCAACCATCTTAATAATCAATATATCTCGAGAATAAATTGAGCACTAATTCTGGGACCATGCGGGATTGAAAGCACTAATTAAGCACTAATTCGTGACATGAAAATTTTTGATTTCTTTCGAAGTGGTTGGGCCAACTCACATTTACCCCAAAAATACATTTGCCCCGTATACCCTTATTTATTGAGCACTAATTCTGGGACCATGTGGGATGAAGAGCACTAATTAAGCACTAATTACCTATACCGTTTAAATTGAATTTTGAAACAACTTTTAGAAAGCGTGAAGTTGGCCCAACCATCTTAATAATCAATATATCTCGAGAATAAATTGAGCACTAATTCTGGGACCATGCGGGATTGAAAGCACTAATTCGTGACATGAAAATTTTTGATTTCTTTCGAAGTGGTTGGGCCAACTCACATTTACCCCAAAAATACATATGCCCCGTATACCCTTATTTATTGAGCACTAATTCTGGGACCATGTGGGATGAAGAGCACTAATTAAGCACTAATTACCTATACCGTTTAAATTGAATTTTGAAACAACTTTTAGAAAGCGTGAAGTTGGCCCAACCATCTTAATAATCAATATATCTCGAGAATAAATTGAGCACTAATTCTGGGACCATGCGGGATTGAAAGCACTAATTAAGCACTAATTCGTGACATGAAAATTTTTGATTTCTTTCGAAGTGGTTGGGCCAACTCACATTTACCCCAAAAATACATATGCCCCGTATACCCTTATTTATTGAGCACTAATTCTGGGACCATGTGGGATGAAGAGCACTAATTAAGCACTAATTACCTATACCGTTTAAATTGAATTTTGAAACAACTTTTAGAAAGCGTGAAGTTGGCCCAACCATCTTAATAATCAATATATCTCGAGAATAAATTGAGCACTAATTCTGGGACCATGCGGGATTGAAAGCACTAATTAAGCACTAATTCGTGACATGAAAATTTTTGATTTCTTTCGAAGTGGTTGGGCGAACTCACATTTACCCCAAAAATACATATGCCCCGTATACCCTTATTTATTGAGCACTAATTCTGGGACCATGTGGGATGAAGAGCACTAATTAAGCACTAATTACCTATACCGTTTAAATTGAATTTTGAAACAACTTTTAGAAAGCGTGAAGTTGGCCCAACCATCTTAATAATCAATATATCTCGAGAATAAATTGAGCACTAATTCTGGGACCATGCGGGATTGAAAGCACTAATTAAGCACTAATTCGTGACATGAAAATTTTTGATTTCTCTCGAAGTGGTTGGGCCAACTCACATTTACCCCAAAAATACATATGCCCCGTACACCCTTATTTATTGAGCACTAATTCTGGGACCATGTGGGATGAAGAGCACTAATTAAGCACTAATTACCTATACCGTTTAAATTGAATTTTGAAACAACTTTTAGAAAGCGTGAAGTTGGCCCAACCATCTTAATAATCAATATATCTCGAGAATAAATTGAGCACTAATTCTGGGACCCTTTAGGGATTGAAAGCACTAATTCGTGACATGAAAATTTTTGATTTCTTTCGAAGTGGTTGGGCCAACTCACATTTACCCCAAAAATACATATGCCCCGTATACCCTTATTTATTAAGCACTAATTCTGGGACCATGTGGGATGAAGAGCACTAATTAAGCACTAATTACCTATACCGTTTAAATTGAATTTTGAAACAACTTTTAGAAAGCGTGAAGTTGGCCCAACCATCTTAATAATCAATATATCTCGAGAATAAATTGAGCACTAATTCTGGGACCATGCGGGATTGAAAGCACTAATTAAGCACTAATTCGTGACATGAAAATTTTTGATTTCTTTCGAAGTGGTTGGGCCAACTCACATTTACCCCAAAAATACATATGCCCCATATACCCTTATTTATTGAGCACTAATTCTGGGACCATGTGGGATGAAGAGCACTAATTAAGCACTAATTACCTATACCGTTTAAATTGAATTTTGAAACAACTTTTAGAAAGCGTGAAGTTGGCCCAACCATCTTAATAATCAATATATCTCGAGAATAAATTGAGCACTAATTCTGGGACCATGCGGGATTGAAAGCACTAATTAAGCACTAATTCGTGACATGAAAATTTTTGATTTCTTTCGAAGTGGTTGGGCCAACTCACATTTACCCCAAAAATACATATGCCCCGTATACCCTTATTTATTGAGCACTAATTCTGGGACCATGTGGGATGAAGAGCACTAATTAAGCACTAATTACCTATACCGTTTAAATTGAATTTTGAAACAACTTTTAGAAAGCGTGAAGTTGGCCCAACCATCTTAATAATCAATATATCACGAGAATTAATTGAGCACTAATTCTGGGACCATGCGGGATTGAAAGCACTAATTCGTGACATGAAAATTTTTGATTTCTTTCGAAGTGGTTGGGCCAACTCACATTTACCCCAAAAATACATATGCCCCGTATACCCTTATTTATTGAGCACTAATTCTGGGACCATGTGGGATGAAGAGCACTAATTAAGCACTAATTACCTATACCGTTTAAATTGAATTTTGAAACAACTTTTAGAAAGCGTGAAGTTGGCCCAACCATCTTAATAATCAATATATCTCGAGAATAAATTGAGCACTAATTCTGGGACCATGCGGGATTGAAAGCATTAATTAAGCACTAATTTGTGACATGAAAATTTTTGATTTCTTTCGAAGTGGTTGGGCCAACTCACATTTACCCCAAAAATACATATGCCTCGTATACCCTTATTTATTGAGCACTAATTCTGGGACCATGTGGGATGAAGAGCACTAATTAAGCACTAATTACCTATACCGTTTAAATTGAATTTTGAAACAACTTTTAGAAAGCGTGAAGTTGGCCCAACCATCTTAATAATCAATATATCTCGAGAATAAATTGAGCACTAATTCTGGGACCATGCGGGATTGAAAGCACTAATTCGTGACATGAAAATTTTTGAATTCTTTCGAAGTGGTTGGGCCAACTCACATTTACCCCAAAAATACATATGCCCCGTATACCCTTATTTATTGAGCACTAATTCTGGGACCATGTGGGATGAAGAGCACTAATTAAGCACTAATTACCTATACCGTTTAAATTGAATTTTGAAACAACTTTTAGAAAGCGTGAAGTTGGCCCAACCATCTTAATAATCAATATATCTCGAGAATAAATTGAGCACTAATTCTGGGACCATGCGGGATTGAAAGCACTAATTAAGCACTAATTCGTGACATGAAAATTTTTGATTTCTTTCGAAGTGGTTGGGCCAACTCACATTTACCCCAAAAATACATATGCCCCGTATACCCTTATTTATTGAGCACTAATTCTGGGACCATGTGGGATGAAGAGCACTAATTAAGCACTAATTACCTATACCGTTTAAATTGAATTTTGAAACAACTTTTAGAAAGCGTGAAGCTGGCCCAACCATCTTAATAATCAATATATCTCGAGAATAAATTGAGCACTAATTCTGGGACCATGCGGGATTGAAAGCACTAATTAAGCACTAATTCGTGACATGAAAATTTTTGATTTCTTTCGAAGTGGTTGGGCCAACTCACATTTACCCCAATAATACATATGCCCCGTATACCCTTATTTATTGAGCACTAATTCTGGGACCATGTGGGATGAAGAGCACTAATTAAGCACTAATTACCTATACCGTTTAAATTGAATTTTGAAACAACTTTTAGAAAGCGTGAAGTTGGCCCAACCATCTTAATAATTAATATATCTCGAGAATAAATTGAGCACTAATTCTGGGACCATGCGGGATTGAAAGTACTAATTAAGCACTAATTCGTGACATGAAAATTTTTTATTTCTTTCGAAGTGGTTGGGCCAACTCACATTTACCCCAAAAATACATATGCCCCGTATACCCTTATTTATTGAGCACTAATTCTGGGACCATGTGGGATGAAGAGCACTAATTAAGCACTAATTACCTATACCGTTTAATATGAATTTTGAAACAACTTTTAGAAAGCGTGAAGTTGGCCCAACCATCTTAATAATCAATATATCTCGAGAATAAATTGAGCACTAATTCTGGGACTATGCGGGATTGAAAGCACTAATTAAGCACTAATTTGTGACATGAAAATTTTTGATTTCTTTCGAAGTGGTTGGGCCAACTCACATTTACCCCAAAAATACATATGCCCCGTATACCCTTATTTATTGAGCACTAATTCTGGGACCATGTGGGATGAAGAGCACTAATTAAGCACTAATTACCTATACCGTTTAAATTGAATTTTGAAACAACTTTTAGAAAGCGTGAAGTTGGCCCAACCATCTTAATAATCAATATATCTCGAGAATAAATTGAGCACTAATTCTGGGACCATGCGGGATTGAAAGCACTAATTAAGCACTAATTCGTGACATGAAAATTTTTGATTTCTTTCGAAGTGGTTGGGCCAACTCACATTTACCCCAAAAATACATATGCCCCGTATACCCTTATTTATTGAGCACTAATTCTGGGACCATGTGGGATGAAGAGCACTAATTAAGCACTAATTACCTATACCGTTTAAATTGAATTTTGAAACAACTTTTAGAAAGCGTGAAGTTGGCCCAACCATCTTAATAATCAATATATCTCGAAAACCAATTGAGCACTAATTCTGCGGTCTTGAGCACTAATTAGCACTAATTAAGCACTAAATCTTGACATATTTTTTTTTCTATTTCTACGATGTGGTTGGGCCAACTTCACGCGACTCTGCAATGGGATTTCTGTTGCCCAGCCCCGCTTATAATGGAACCCTCGTTTCCCAGCTCCGCTTGTAATGGGGATTTTGTTTCAGAGCCCCATTTGTAATCGGGACCCTGTTTTCCAGCCATTACACTTAGCTACTTTAATAAGACTTCACAGCATAAGTGATACAGTATCTTGTATGCGGATAGAACCCTAGTGCTACCCTTTCTTGTACTATTTGGAATTCGACAAGAAATTGAGTCTGGTAACAGCGGGTGCTTAAGAAGGCATGAAACGACAAGCTCGCGAGATAATAGTAAAATATAAAGGAATTACAGCCCTAAGCGGCAATAATCTTTACATCGCGAAATTATAGCTATTTTATTTCGCTGTATGTAAGTATGAAAAGTAGTTTGCAGAAGTATTTTCATAACTTTCAGAACTTGGCACTGATTTTCATAGTGATCTATAGAGTTGAGTTGATTTTGAGTTTAACGTCTCTTTCAGCAGCGAGGCTACATGAGACGGGACCTACTGATTAACGTGGAATCCGAACCACATGAGCTCCCACCGGGAATCGAACCCGGGTCTCCCACGCCAAAGGTGCGTACGCTAACCGCTTAGCCACGGAGGAGCTATTATAGTGATCTATATAGTGCAATAATGGATCACTAAAGGCAGGGGCGGATCCACCCCCCTAAATACGGCACTGGTTACTACATAGCAAGGCAAGGTACCAACATCAGTAAAAAGATGCTACCTACATTTATAGGTCTTATAATAATTTTAGTGCAACAGTTAGGTTTTTTAACGATGTTTTTATGATTTTCAGCCAGAGACGTATCTAGCCAGGGGCCGGAGAGGTCTACGATCCCAGTTTTTTGAGTGACAAAAATAATTGAAGCCATTACTTACATATTTTTGAAAGTTTAGAGTAAACTCACGATATATCTATCATAATCTGGGTTTTAGTTGCCCCTTCTCCAGTTTTAACCTTCTAAGTTCGCCTCTGGTTCCAGCGAATTTGTGTCGTATTACACCTTGTGTAATCTTCGAGGGTTGCATTTTATTTTGAGTTACTCCAGTAACCTGACCTGGATAAAGCTCACACGATTAGTTGAGCTTCAGGCAGTAATTACCAACCCTGGATGATATTTAGACTGTATTTACTCACACGGATCCCTGGAAACGTTTCAAACTTTACCCAACTGAATAGAAACAACTTGAAATGAGAAATGATGCGGTCTCCACATATTGTAGAAGCATGGCGTGGAGCGTTGATCATAGTTGGTGCAAAAAGATCGGCAAGGGACTTTATTGGTACCAAATTAAACTACCGCTAATTTTACAAATTTTACAGTTTTTCTGTAATGTATTCAAAACAGTAAGTTAAGTTAACGAAATATACACGAAAACGTATTTACTTAATAGATATGTATTAGGTCCATAAATTACCATATAGCATATATTCAAACAGAAAAGGCGAAATTTTGTCGCTAAAAAAGAATGCTAGAAATAAATTGGCCCCATTATCTTCAATAGCTTAGGGCTCCATCAAACCTAAATCCGGCACTGGTCACCTTCATTATTCTACTTCTGTTGCAGGGGTGTCATTTCAAACTTCGCTTGAGGGGGCAAGAACACCAACAACATAAGACTTTCACAGTTTGCACTAGTATATTAGTAGACAATCGATAAAGTATATGTATTCCTCAAAATCTTGCGGGGGGCAATTGCCCCCTCCTGTCCCCCCTTAATGACACCCCTGTTCTGTTGGGGTGGGCGGATGGGTGGGCGAGGCCATCCATCGGGTGGGCGGTTGCCCACCCCCGCCCACCCTTAGCGCCGTCCCTGCTAAGCAAGTAGGTTCCTCATGTCCTGTCCGAGGGAAACAAGCTTCAACGGTCAAACATCTGCTTGTCGTTGCTGTCGCGTCATAATAAAGCCTCGTTCCTGGATCAAATCTTGACATGTGACGAAAAATGGATCATGTATGATAACCGAAATAGGAAATATCATTGGCCGACTTTTGGTTCGTTTTCATTGGCCGCTAAACCGGATATTGACCAAAAGAAGGTAATGTTGTGTGTTTGGTGGACCAGCACTGGCATAGTCCACTATGAATACTATTTAGAAAGCGGAAAAATCATAACAGTCGAGGTCTACTCGTCACAATAGCAAAGAGTTTCAGCTGCATTGCTCCAATAGCAATCAGCACTGGTCAACACGATCCGACCAAAGCTGATACGGGAAAAGCGACCAAAGAGGTGATCAAAACACTGAGCTGGGAAGTTATGTATCATCCACTCTATTTCCTGACCGTCGCCTTATCGGACTATTAGCTGTTTTTGGCCTCCCGGAAACGCGACAATGTCACAAAGACTGTATCACAATTTTTTGGACTTCAGAAGAAAGGATTTGTGTCTCAAAAAGGAGATTTATAAGCTTGTGTCTCGTTGGGAACATGTAATAGAAGCCAATGGTGATTATTTCAAAGAATAAAATACGTGTTTAAGATTTTTGTGGGCCATGTTTGATTAGTGACAAATACCGCACGAACTTTCTTGGTTACCTGATACTTTACTACCCGAAATTCTCGAGCAGTATATGGTGGTGAGTCATAGGGGCGAGTAATAAGCGAAGGGTCACTTTACAACCACAGTGTGGATCAAGAGCTTAAAGGGCATAATTTACTCAAAGATTTGATATCATTTTAAACCTATATCTATATATATCTCACGTACTAAACAGAAGTGCGATATTTTATTCTTAGGCTCATCTAACTCTACCGTTCTTCCTGTTTGAAAAACTGCTGCTTTACACAATAATTCACTTTTGAACTTTTCAAATTAAATTATCAAGATGAATGGGATCCCAATACATTACTGATAATCTTTCAAAAACCTCCCCTAAGACTTAGATTTCAGTTATTATATGAAGTTATTAGTATTATACAAACATAGCATTACATACTAGCAGTGCCGTGCCGTGAGGGCTGCGAGCGGGACGACGGCCCCGGGAGCCAAAGTAAGAGGGAGAAATATTCGGGGAGGGGGAAGAAAGATATACATAAAATGGAAGGAAAGCAACAAGAATTTTAGGAACGATCCCAAAAAATCAAGAGAATGCGATCTTGGAAAATAATTTTAGGAATGATAAAAAAAAAAAGCTCATCAAAAGATTGCAATCTTGGCCAATAATTAGTTTTTGGATCAGGTGCCACAAAATTTTTGAACGGCCCCTAAATCTAGTTTTCGTTTTTTTTTTTTTTTTTTTTTTTTTTACAGAATAAGCAGGTCATACTGAGTTAAGTGTAGGGATGCATTCGAGTCGAGTCGAGTCGAGATTCAAGCCTGTCTCGACTCGTCTCGAGAAAATGTTGTCTCGACTCGTGTCTCGACTCGAAAATATGTTTCTGTATCGACTCGTGTCTCGACTCGACAGTCTCTGTCTCGACTCGACTCGAATTCGAGTCGAGACGTCTCGAAATTCGAGTCGAGACAAAATGTACGAGTTAAAATATACGCACACATCAGCCAGACCATCATGACTACCTACCTAATTGTCAGTATGTCGACTTTTGGCATGGATAAAAACGGCGACACGTCTTGGCATACACGCAATGATCCTTGATAGGTCGCTGGAGAGAGCTGGCACCACATGTGCTAAATGGGTCACCTAATTCCAGTAAATTCCGGGAAGGGGGGCGATGTGTTCTGACGTCACGTTCAATCACATCCCACAAGGGACATCACTCAAATGTCCGGCTCCAATTTCAATGAAACTTTTTTTGCTGATAGAAGGCATGTATGCATCATTACTTGTGATGACAAATTTTTGCCATGGTGCATGTTTTCTATTTTTTTTTATAACTTTTAAGAGTTGTGATGTGGTTATTAGAGATTACTACAGAAGTCCCTTACTACCCTTTGTAAACGGAGCGTTAAGAGACTGCCTTACTAAAAATAATGCAAAATTTACCATTTTTCTTTTGCTTGTTTATTCATAAGTGAAAGGAGATAATGATATGGAGCTTACCACAATCATAGATAATGTTATTCTACAACAGAAAATATGAACCTGAAGAATTTTCAGTGTTGCCATCCATAGAAATTACAGTGTTGCCAGAATAACAATTTCCCTAAAATCTAAGTTAAGGCAGCGACTAGAGGAACGATCTCAGCTGCACTTGGTTACGTATTGTGTTGTGTTGGTTTGCTGTGAACTTCTTTTTAAATAGCATTATTATTTAGTTTTAATAACTGTATATTAAAACTATTTTGTTTATTACAAACTAAATACAACTATTATTTAAAAAGTAGTTCACAGGAAACCAAAACAACATGATACGTAATCAAATGCAGTTGAGTTCGTTCCTCTAGTCGCTGCCTTAACTTAGATTTTAGAGAAATTGTTATTCTGGCAACACTGAAAATTCTTCAGGTTCATATTTTCTGTTGTAGTACAACATTATCTATGATTGTGGTAAGTTCCATATCATTATCTCCTTTCACTTATGAATAAACAAGAAAAAGAAAAATGGTAAATTTTGTGTTATTTTTAGTAAGGCAGGCTCTTAATGAAGAAAAGTGAAGAAAAACCATGTGGATACATATGTCCTAGGGGGAAGTCGTATGGTAGATATGACCTTGATGGCAGTCATCTTGAAATCCGCCATTTTGAATTAAGGTCAAGTTTTCAAAATGGGAATAGGGTAATATGATACATAATTTCGGGCTAGAATTTAATTAGAAAAATAATGGTGAGGTTAGTTTTAAGATACACCAATTTGGGGGAAAGTTACAGGCATATTAATTGTTTTTACTTACTGTGTGCGTAAGTCCCTTCTTACTTTCGTCCTAAGACCTGTAAATCGATCGCAACGGCAGAGCCCGGTTTCGCACTAGTGTTTAGAAATCTTTAAACTCACTTGAGGCAATATTTGTGGATTATTGTATTGTATTTTGCCTTTAATTAAATTTGAACCCACTTCATGATCTTGTGTAAAGTATCACTAAAAGAGAATTTCTGTTTTTATGGAGAACGTAAGCATAGCAATTATAAAAGGTGAGTAAGATGCGTATGTATTTATAAGAAAGTTTATTTTACGAGTCTTTTGTGGTTCCGCCAACCTATTCTTTAGTTTGTTTTTTTTTTTTCAAAATACTCATATCTCATAAATAAAAGAGCTATTATAAAATCTCTTACACTATTCTTTAATACTTATAAAATTTTATTTATTGTAAAAGCACTGGCGAGATATTTCTTATCGCCCACTAAAATTATGGTGGAGCTCCTTCGTGGCTAACGGTTAGCATACTTGCCTTTGGCGTGGGAAACCTGGGCTTGATTCCCGGTGGGAGTTCATGTGGTTCGGATTCCACGTTAATCAGTAGGTCCACGTCTCACATAGCTTTGCTGCTGAACGGGACGTTAAACTCAGAATCAATTCAACTCAAAATTATGGTTTTGACTTTATTATGATGTCATTAGTTTAAACGCCCAACTGCCCAGTAATTATAAACATTGACTACATTATAAAATTGTAATTTGTGACGACTAAAATATCAGAAATTAAAGATTATTCTTTGGGTTTTGGAACATTTTGAAAAACGTGAAAAACTGGTACTGCACCGATACAACACACCTTTTGGATTTGTCATTGTGTAAAGTGATACAAACTAAAGAAGAATTAAAACTTTATGAAATTGTATTAGGACTTATTATTTAGAAATAAACACCAAATAAGTGTAATTGAATTGTTTACAAAACTAATCATGACGAGAAAACTCTTGAATACTATTATATAAACAATTATTCTCTTTTGTTTAACACTTTAATGTAAAGATCCAAGTCAGAGAAATAAATATAATAATAATTGTGTTTGAACATAATTCACGGTCGTTTTCTACAATCCTAAAACACGATTGTCTAGTTTGTTAAAAGAATACTTAAGAGCCTGACCCTAAATGATGCCTGTCCGACCAAATCTTCAAGCCTGATTACGACCATGGGTGTCAATATGTTTCCCATACTAAAAGAATAAACCTTCAATTTAATTATGATTTAATTGGTTTTTTAAAAAATGAAATGAAATCTTTGAGTTTAACCTCCCAGGATTATACCTGTTAGGCTAAGGGAGATAATGATTAAAGTAAGTGAATGATGATGGAAGAATTGTTGGAATGAAATTGTGGGAGGAAACGGGAGTACCCTGAGAAAACCCACGAGCACGATGTTGTCCACTACAAAACTACTTTGCCGGGAATCGAACCACAGCCCCACGCACCAGAGGTAAGCGCTCTACCACTGAGCCATAGTGCCCCATCTAATTTGTTTAGATGATAAACTAAGTAGTAACAAAGACTATTTCAAAACCACTGGTTATTTACTAAGTAGTATTTTGTGTTCCCTGAGTATCACACAAATACAATTTCTAAACTATATTGAAAAAATGGGGGTAAGACTGACAAACATCTAAAGGTTGAATAAATATCTCACAAGTTGCTACAAAGATACTAATATTAGATTATTTTATGCGAGTTCAAATAAGTTAAATCGACTCGAATACACTTCTTATGACTTCACAATTCGGTATATTGTTAAATATATACTCGATGTCAACATAGAGCTTCTCATATGTATAGCATACGGATTCGATTCCAATGGGATCACATATGAGTTATTCCGCTATTCAAGTGGGGAGCGTGTGTGCCTTTGATGCACATGGTCCCGGGGTTCGACTCTAGATGGAGAGCATTAAGATTTTTAACACTCTATTGTGAATCGAATTTCACCTAAAATTGTAGGTCTCCGTCTCACATAGCCTCTGTGTTGAAAACAGACACTACACTCCAACAAACAACAACAAATCTCGAAGCAACTATAAAGCCAAGTAATCAAAATCTTAGATTCCATTTCAAGTATCAGTATATTTTAAGACTACGTTTTCCTATAAAATTTATTCAGTGGCGTACACAGAATTCCATCAAGGGGTTTGAGTTCAATTCCATATTACTTGGCATGTTTGTATACACATCTTAATATGGCAAATGTTTATTTTTACATGTCTTGCTCAAGGGGTGTTAAAACCTGGGACCCCTTTTACGTATGCCACTGAATTTAATTTTCATAGGACAATTACTTTTTTCTTAGACTTGCTGAATTCATAAATTAATTTTGCTACCCAGTAACCACATATTAACCCTTTCAGCCCTGATTTTTTGTTTACTCTCCGATTTTATTTTTAGTTTGTCTTATTATTCTTTTTGACTTAACAAATGAAATACATCCGTCAATTTCTTTGCAGAAGTCATATTTAGAGAATTATGGATGAAACATTTTGCGTGTACTAGGGTTGAGATACGTATGCAAAATACAAAATTACATTAATCCAAAAGATCATAGTGAATCACTAAAGCAGAAGGAGAATTTATTGCAAATAGTTTGTTTCGCCAAGAATAAAACAGCCTACGTGGCTATCGTGATAGTCTCTGGAAGTACTTTACAAGAAATGTACGTTGCTTCCTGACAACAGATGAAAGCATCAGAGAAATAGCGGAAAGTGATTTAGACAAGTTCAAGGAATACTGACATGAAAACAGAGCCATTTTGAATCCTCCAGATTAATTATATTAATCTTAAAATATGATGTACGCAAATGTTACCACCAGGTCTCAAAGGGTTAAACATGCATTTCGCGGTCTGCAACCCGATTTCCAATAGTGATTCTGGACGAACATTCATCTACCAAGAGAGAGAAACACGCAATGAGCCCAGGAACATTGTCGAACATGGTCGTTTTGGTGTACAGGTGTTCTTGTGTGTGCGATTAAAAAAAGAAAGAAAGAGAAGAAAAGAAAATGAGTTCGTGGCTTCTATTGCTACTAGTGTCGCATTTAAAATAACATATAGTAAATAACTATTAGTCTCGTAATCTTTTCTTTACCTGTAAAAATTTGAACTGCCCGGTAAGTTTGTCTAGGGTAATTAACAAGCACAGAGTAGTACATACCACATGTTTAGGGAAACTTTGATAAATAAAAGATTTCCACAGTCCTCTGATTTGAGAAGAATTTCCTTTAAGTTAACTGTCATGAAATAAAATACCAACTTTTCAGTCCGGAGAAGAAGTCGCCTACTTAAGCCTTTATAAAACCATAACTTCAAATCGATTTTCTTTAACGCAGCTAAGCTGTGCTTTAATCATGAGAGAGCAGAACATGTATTTTCTTACATCATACTCCCTCACATCTTAAAGACATTTTCAATAATCAGAAAGCTGTCTGGCCTACAGTCCTAAACATGGAATGGTCTATAAACAGACTCTCCATCAAAAAGGCTAATTCTGTTACTTATAGGATTGAGTTGGTTGAATATAAGAAAATTCCTCTCACCAGAGAAGTGAAGCGCCTTCAGCAGAATCTTCGTTTGAGGTTAGGTTCGCATCGAGAACTAGTCCAGTATTCTTTAAGTTCACACTCAGTTGAATACAGTCAGACTGTTGTTTAAAAACAGTCTTTGAACCTCGTAAACAAGGTTCCTTCTTGCTCACAATTCAAATAAGGCTCTCACTCTAAAATCCCTACGACTTGCTCCGTTACTATGGAAACCAGGTATTGCTAGCAATCTTAAATATACGTGGAAATGTCAATATCCATAAAAAGACACTGTCTCCCGTGAAAATGTTAGATGTTCCCTACTAAGAAATAACATAAGACTAATCTATTTCTCTATCCGGGGATTGATTTACCTTGCCTTAACTAGAAACAAGTCGAACTGACTCAAAATAGTTCTGAATTCCACTCATATACTCAGAAATAACTTATTTCAACAGATATGCTGCCTGCTTCAAAGCATGTTATAGAGAATACTGCTCCAACTCGAGTTGTATATCCCAGAGAATCCATTATTCTCGAAGCGAAACCTTTAAGTCAGGGTTGCCACTCTTGAGACAATCGATGATGCCAAATACGGGCCTGAATTACCATATATTTTTCTAAATTATGCCAGATTCTTTACTAATCTTTCCACACTCGTTTTAAAGACCAACCACCACTTATTTTCATTAAGAGAAGCTAACTGTATTCATGTACTTGTATTAAAGAAATAACATGACTCTTTCATATATATATTCAATTTTTGTTTAAAGGTATTTGAATGACTTAAATTTATATTTGTACGTTTTTAGTTCATATCCGTATCAAATACAAAGTTTATGATGAATCAACTACACAAAGTAGGTTCCAAAAACGCTCATTGCAATTTGTTCCATCCTTCAGTCGAACCAGGAACTGAAACATAAAGAGTGACATTTTCTTTTTAAAGATACTTTATCCAGCTAAGTATTGTGAAGGTTTATGTCAGTAGAAGGAATTGCATTCCATTATACAAGCGCAATTTCACAACTTTATGTACACATTACTAAATATCGAACACCCTTGTCCATATGATTAGCGTACGCGTCTTTGGTGCGGGAGACCTAGGTTGGATTTCCGATGGGAACTCCTGTGGTTCTGAACCCACGTTAATTTGTAAGTTCACGTCTCATATAGCCTTGATGCTGAAAGGGACACTAAACTCTAATCTAATACTAAATACAAATATTTAAAGAAAAATGATGACGCACCAAGATGACGTGAATTTGGCTATCAAATCCATTTTGTGTTTTCAGTTATTTTCTAGTAGTATTTTTTCTAGGCATCCTTTCAAAAGACAGTGATGCAAATTTCGTAACTGCGAATTCCTGTTAGAAGCCATGAAATTATCCGATTAGATGCAAAATTTCCCGTCCACTAAAATAGATAACGTAAATTTACAATATCTAACAATAAATAATTTTGAAAGATATCGCTTTCGAGGGAAAAAATGAAGTGAAATCTTTGAGTTTTATGTCCCACGGTTATGCCGGTTAGGCTAAAGGAGAGGGGTGATGATGAGAAATTAGTGAAATCGTGGAATGAAGAAAGTGGGAGGAACGGAAGAACCCCGAGGAAACCCACGCACACGGCGTTTGTCCACCACAAAGTTCACTTGGTGCGAGCTGGGATCGAACCAGGGTCCCCAAGCACCAGAGGTGAACGATCTACCACTGAGACACCACGGCCCCGCTTTAGAGGGGCCATGACGTATAGTTGAACTCATTCTCGTAGTATGAAAGGCATTATTTATAATTATGCGTGATAGGATCACAAACAAAATTTAAAAATATTATGTGCACTTTCTTTTAACAAACATTATATTGTCTTTTATGGTGTGGGAGGGAATGTTATGTTCGAAAAAAAGTCCTTAACACGATTCTTGTTGCTACACACTGCATGTTCCTAGCCACAGAAAAGATGCAGCGATAGGTAGGATATTTTTCAATTGCTTTACATTACCTTGATGTTTCAAGTCTTTTGTGTGTTTCTGAAGTTCACTTTTACCACAAAAGAGCTCAATATTAACATGTCTTACATAGCTTTGGTTCGATTCTCAACACGGACTGCAACTACCCGTTAAATTGTGCATCCGAAAGGCACTCTTTGTTAAACCTCGCTTATCACCGCTTATCTTAATAATATATATAACTTCACCGCGAAGCAAATGTTGCATTTCTCTCTTTCATCCTAACACAAAATAAAACTAACCACAGCTGTGACACGAAGGAGCTATTTCGAAAAGAAACAAGCTGTGCTTCATAGAGATGTGTACCAAATGATAGAAGTATAAAGTATTGTTTTCTTTCCTGTTTATTGATATCAGTTGGTGTTCTTAATGAGTTTACTCATTAGTTTAGAAAGAGTATATATGGAATTTGGACATATGTTGTACGTATTCTCCTGAGAAATTGATGAGACCAGAAAAATTATAAGGACAGATGGAATAGGTTTAAGCGCATCTACGCGACTTTATCAAATATTTATTCTCCATAATGGTACCACGCGGAAAACTTGGTATAGGCCTACTTTTATCTTTGCCTCCCTCTGTTAGCTGTTTCGTATCATATATATCGGATGGTTTTGATATTTCTTCTGATCATTAAAACAACAATGGTACCTGTGTGCGTGCAGAAATGCAAAAGCACAAGGTAACTTCCTATTTGTTTTGGAAACAACAAACCCATTTCACGTGTGCGAGAGAAATTGAGCACAGCGAGATCAGGTGTTTACTCACGGTCAGTTCGCAGCAGGAGTCCATGGTAAAAGATTTGGCTATCTCGAAAACACTCGCAAAACCTTACAATTACAAAAGACTGCGCTTCAAAGAAAGTTTAGACACAGATGTTTCAATTTTCTTTTAGCATCTTTCTTCAACAAAAGAGTCGGTTTATTGTATTCGAAAAAGGGAAGGGAGAAAGGGTGAATTTATATTTTATGTGGGGGGTAACGTTGTAAGTAGTATAAACAATACATACCGCTTCCGACTCTGTACTATAGACTTCCTTTAGGTCCTTTTTAGACGTTATGATAAATCATCAAGGGTAGAGATTTTTTTATCATATGCAAGTGAGATATTTTGTATTTACACACAGCGATATTTTCCGTAGATATCTCTAGCACATGGTCAATAGGGTCTGACATCTTTCGGAGACTATGTGAACTACTTCAGAAACTTTGAGTTTCTCCATGACGAACAAAAGATGTTTGTGAGTGTGTGTGTGTGTGTATGTGTGTGCACCATGTCACTTGGAAAAGGACAATTCCTGTTTCTCGCTAATTTGTTCTCGCCGTGGTGAGATAAAGACCTTGAAATGGAAGAGAGCGATGCTGCAACTTTTAGCTTTATCACGTCCGTGGCAATGGTATTATTGTATTTATGTTTAAAAAAGAAAAGAAATCGAAAAGTCTGGGTAAAAGATTGGATTAGAAGACGATACGGACATGGGATTCATGCTAACCTCGTACCGGAAATCAGGGCTGAAGATAGTATAATGTACACGAAAACTTTTTCAAGCCTTTAGTTTTCAACATACCAGATTGAAACTTTGCATACGGATTGTGTGCACCTTTGAGTATTTCGCAATTTCTTTTTTTAGATTCCTACATACACTCGGGCCCAAGCCTGTGGGTGCAACTATTTCGAGGGGCTGATTTTTTTCAGAAAAAAAATCCGTTTTTCCCAATTTTTCCAGTTTAGGTGCATGATACGGACATATGAGTCATGCCGTTGGAAAGGGCTCCTTATATTGAAGAAAATGGCGTTTGAACCATGATTCTAGGCCAAATAGTAACGACTCAGTAAATTTTTATATCAGTTGAGTTGACTTTGAGTTTAACGTCCCGTTCAGCAGTGAGTCTATATGAGACGTGGACCTACTGATTAACGTGGAATCCGAACCACATGAGCTCCCACCGGGAATCGAACCCGAGTCTCCCACGCCAAAGGCGCGTATGCTAACCGGTTAGCCACATGTGTGTGTATGTGTGTGTGTGTGTGTGTGTGGACTAAATTCAGACTTTCAAAAAAAATTTCATCCCTTCGCTTTTAATATACAAGATTGAAATTTTGCACACTCATTGTGTACGTAATTTGGTACCTTTGGGAGTCATAGGGGAGGACTGATAGAAATTCAAAATTTTATTTTGGGAGAGCTCATGAGTGTCAAATTAGTTGCAAGATGCACAGAATTAATGCTCCATACTACTTTTATGTACCAATGAGTAATATGGGACTACAGCTCTCTTCAAAAAGCATCATAAATTAAATATAATTGTTCTTACATAAAGATCCACTGGCATAAGCAATTTTTTTATAATTAATGTGAAATTTTGGCATTATTTTAGAAAAAAAAAATGTTGGTTTAGAAAGAATTCTTAAGTGACAATAAGATAATACCCATAGTGGATTTCTTTTAGAGGCGTGAACTCAGAATTTCTTCTGTCTAATCGGAATGTCAATGTGAAATGTTGAAAGCTTCTCTAATTATTTGTTAGAATTTTGCGGTAAATTTGCATTTTTAGTTAGAAAATACAATAACACTCTTTCGCTTGTACCTATGATGGTGCATGCGTCTGGAATTTTATTACGGCTATTCCACGGTTCCTATTAAGCAACAGTAGCGACAAGAAAAATTCAAACTTTTCGTTATTTGTATTATTGGCGTGAGCGTAAAAATAATCACTAATATCACAGAATTTACACTCAGAAGCTACTTCCATGTGCCAGTGGTCATTTTGGGGCTACAACTTCCCCTTCCTGGTCCCAAAATCACTTTGTAAACCACAATAAATAACCAGACCACCTTCTTATACGACTACAACTATAAATCTTTTAAAAGAGAAGTTTGGGGAATGACTTATTTCTATGCGGTGAAGTGTCGAATGGCCACCAAGTAGTCCAGATCTTGCTCCATGCGATTTTTTTTCTTGTGGAGATTCCTAAAACAAATTCTGTCAAAAATCATGTAACAATGTAGATGACTTAAAACACGTCACGTAGAGATGATCACTCCAGATATGTTGGAGAAGGTGTTCACAGTGGTTTTAGTAAATAGCATTAATTCATGTCTTGCTCGTTCACGAGAGCATGCTGAAAGAAAGTAAGTTCATTTTATTTGTCTTACACTTAGATTAATGAAATCTTTAAAGAATTTAGTTAATGACAACTGAGCCAAAAAAAGATGTGTTATTTTTAAAAAGGAACAATATGTTTTCTTGGGTTTATAGTATAGCCTTACTCAACCTGATCCTTATTCCTGGCGAGACATTTGTTTTTACTACAACCATGTGTCCATAATATACGATTTCCTGACGTGCTTACAAGTGCAGTATACGAGTAAGCTACTGCGTGGAAAGAGGGATCATACAGTTATTGTGGAAGAAGTAGGGAAAATATACGCTTTTTTTATGAATAAAGAAAACATTACTGGAACTTAAAGGTCACCTATTACACTTTTAATTTTTAAAATATTACTTCTCATTAAGATTTTTTCGTTCGTGGTACCCACGGCATTTTCCATTGTCATTTTGTGTTCGAGTTGGTTTGTAAAAGTGGGCAGAAAATATACAGGTGACTTGTATGTGTGATTTTATGCTATAAGAAGAGTCCAATTTGTTTTATAAAAACGCAAAAATCTTTGATTATATTCCAGTGATGCCAAAACAACGAAGTTATATCCTCAATCTGGTACACTGACAGACGATATTAATTTACACTAGATTCAAGATTTAAAAAAAAAAAAATCAAAACATTCTTCTACAATAACTACAAATTCCACATTAATTGTAAAGCATACTTACCTACTTCCCGTACGTCCCTGCTAAGAATATTTATCGTAAATTATATGAATTTTGGAAGGGTGGCTGTAGCCCAATATCAGTCACTGGTACATGCAAGGAGCATCGGAATATTAATTTTGTATCATTTGTGATTAATCTAACGTTTCCTGGAATTTCCAAAATAAAATTTGAAATTTTTATAAAGATCCACCAAATTATCCTTCGCCCCCTCTGCCCCCTTAAGATGGTGCGTTATCAAAATAACATTCCAGATTTCATAAACGCATACTTTTTTGCTACAATGCCGCCAAATTTTACATTAATTAACAAAGAAATACCTTCTTCTCGTATGTCCCTACTAAGGATATTGTAGCGGCCGACCTGAGGCGCCTTCGGGCCGACCTAATTTTTTGCTTTTCTTACTGTTATTAAATTCATAATTACTATTTAAAAACCTTTTAATTGCTTTATTGCCATGTAATTATTGCAGGTATTAGTCAATGTTAAATTTCTCTCTTTATATTTTGTTCTTTCTGTGGAATAACTAAGCCAGACGAATACTTAAAGTTAGCTGTTTTCTCGTAAGAGGAAACTCATATCTTTTTCTCCCCTCTTTGCATCTTGAGAAACAGATCTGAATTGGTAACCTATAACCTTCGATTCGCTGCACGTGCAAGGGAATATCTAACCCTTGTGTCTTATCTGAGAGTCTGATGTTATTTTCTGAATACTCTCATTGTCCTCTGTTTAAGCCCAGATGCTCTCAAAAACATGGTAGACGTATAATTAACATTTTGGCGCCGAAGTTGACACTTCGAAAATACTAAATATGTCTATTTTGACACCGTATAAAATAAGTGTCTTGGGAACACTTGTATTTTTGGTATCATTGTGAAACGATTAAGAAACCTGTAAAATCTGGATAAAGCTTGATTTTCTTTGTAATATCAAATTAACCTTTGACTTTTAATTTGGATATTATGTACCAGATGACGCTAAAGCCTTATACTGTTTGTAATAACGCGCATGCGTGACTATTCTAGTTAACACCCTAAATAGTCGTTTAGATTATCAATACCCAATCTAAACGTAAAGACTAATTTCATTGCACACGAGTATCCGCCCTTTTTGGGAAGATACCACCCTACTATACTCCCACGTACGTAACGTGTGAATAAACTCCCTGAATACAAAATAGCTGTACAAGCTGTTCTCAGGGGGAAATCATTGTGTGTCTACGAGGCACGAGCTTCGTGCTCGTCGCCGGGGGCTCCGGCCCACTCTTCGGGCTCAGGCTTCTGTCCTTCGCCCGCCGGACTTGCGTTTCTTCTCTGACTTTGTTAGAGTCATAGAGAGAAGAACTTAGTGCATTACCAGAGTGTGTTATTACACTGTGTTAGTGGAGAACTCCGTCATCTCCGTTCTCCTACCAAGGACCATCTCTGTTTTCATTTCGTGTGTGCAATACAGCAAGAACTTTGTTACTGTGCTGAACATTGTTTCTAGTAAGTTTACTACTACTACTTGCAGGCAGTCGTAATTCAATCTCTTCATTGAACTGCCCTTGTTTCTCTTTTATCATTGGTCATATTCTGACCCCTCTCAAGTTTCACGCATACGCCACTAGACTTGTGCGTCATCTAAAATTATCTCTGATGTATAACAACTTATTGCTTAACAACTCTTCTGCGCTGTACAAAAGCAACTTACAATAAAACTCATACTATTCTAACTCGGCGTTCCAGTTATTTAAAACGCCTATCTAAAGTTTTCAAAGTACGACCTCACCTACTCATATTCTCTCAGAAAGTACCTCCGAAGAAGCCGTTCGTCGAAGTCATTATTATCACATCTCTTTCGTTCTCTGGTTCCTACGTGAACCACTACACCAGTCACGCCTGTTGAGGACCGAACTCTTTATCTTCTGTAGTTGAGTGAACCATCACCCTTCTGTGTGTGTTCTGCGACTCCAGTACTATTCCTGCATTCGCCGTGAGAATTCCGATTGGAGAAAGAACTTCACTCTCCGTAGGAAGTGGAAGCATCTTGTTGGTTTTACCGCTCGAACCAATACAGACATCTTCTGGGAATTCTTGGTTGCAACGAACATCTTGTTACCACGCTAAGCTCAACTGGACTTATACAGGACTCGACGATATCTCCAGAGGCCACTTGGAACTCTTTCATCTGTGTAGGTGTTGAATTGCGAGGTGAGTGATTTAAATTGTTTTAGTGATTTTAATTGTGCATCTTGATTCCTCGCATCGACTCAGAATCACGTCTACTTCTTTGCACCCAATATCCGATTTCAGTGTTTGTGTAAAGTGATTCTACAACTAAGGTTGTTAGCGATAACTATCTCTTCCATTTTATTGTTTTATCGATTAAATTGTTATTAGGCTGAATTATTTAAGTATAGCCAAGCCTGACCTTGTCTTGTGAAGTTTTATGTATTTGAGGTCCATTAAGTGTGTTAATAATCCTGTCTCCATTGCATTAGCTTTATTTTCAAATTCATTGTTGTATAATACGTGCCTAATTATTAAGTTGTCGTCCCGCTACAAATATTTATTTCTTTGCACGAGTCCTAGTTGTCTATTATTTTGGAGTGCTAATTAATCTCGTTGTTGTGTGGGCTTCACGTTAACTAGTGACCCCCCTTTGGAGCCGCCACTGCCCTAAAGTGCTGGCAATTACCTGCGGGACATTCATGGATCAAGGCTCCCTTATAATCTCGTAAACTCGTGCTTGAACTTTGTAATTAATTATTGTCATACATAGGCACTCATCCTGTTCTCTCTCTCTCTATCAACTCACCTTGCCGACAGCCTGGTTAGTCGGACATTGTTTGAACAGGACGGACCTCCTCCCTACCGTACTAGTAAATTGCCGAGCCCCATAGACTGCTCAGCTCCATTACATTTTAATGTCAGGCAACCCTCTAAGTCAGACATTCTTGAGACCTTTCGTGGTCCTTTATTAACTATTCTGTTAGCTTGATTTCGGCTACCTTTGGTAGAGATATTGTCGCTAATAATCTCTTTTTATGTTCGTGACCTGTGGTGGGACTCCCTCACCAGTGGCCGCAAAAGTTCTGATCGCCTCCTGCCACCGGCCCCGACATAAATTTGGTGTTCAGCAGTGGAATTCGATCATTAGCTCGTCATCTAATAATGTGTTAATTGATATTGATTATAGAATCCTATGTTGCTTTTGTAAATGACAAAGCAGGAGTTATTTATATTATTACTTTCATTTGTGTTAAGTAGTTTTCTTAGGGTCACATTTATATTCTAAATGAGTTTCGTATAATTTAATGTTTAAATTGTGTTAATTGAAAGGACAGGTTTCCTATTAATTTGCTTGAAAGTAAACATTTTGTGTTGATATGTTGCGTTGGGCAAATGCCCCCTTCTACCCTGAAAGCTTAACTATCATTTTGCTTGTTCAAGAGAAGTCAATGAGGGAAGGAAAAAGAAACAGTCCATATATCAAAAGAATAGTTCGTTCCTTTTTCTTCAACAGAGAGAGAAAACATCTGTTCTCTGTTAGTTTCCCCAGCTGGGCAAAACAAAACAAAAAGAAAAAGAAAAAGAAAGCGAGAAAAAGGAAGTGTGTTGGTTAGTGTTCCTCGGTTGTGTAATGCGTTAGTATTAAAAAAAAAAAAAAGAAACTGTAGGGAAAAATATCAACACAATACCTTGAGAAGGTTTATGGCGCCAAATGCGGGACGGATACTTTCTTCTTCACCTATCGAGATGAAAGCTATTCCGTTCTGTATTCAAAGCTTCTCAACGTATTCTGAGTTCGATTCTTGCAATGGATTTTCGCGAGATTCATTTCAAGAATCATCAGTCGCAAGGCTGGTGTAGGAACTCCAAGTATTCAAATTCTGCTTGTGTGATTAATGAACAAGTCAGTCAAAACAAACATCATTGAAATTTTGAAATTTATTTTGAAATTTTCATTCTGTGAGTCCTTATACTCACGCGTTGTTAGTTCTTTGATTGTGGGTAAATTCTTGATCTTTCCCCGACTGGCTTCTCAGCGTTAGTGGTAAATTAAATATTATGTTAGGTGCTAAAGAGATTCCTTACACGAACTATGCGAACTAAAGCCTTAATATGTTTCGTTTCTCAGTAAAAGTTCATAATGAGATTCATTACTGTGATTTTGAAGTTTTCAAATTATTTTAAAGTTTCTTGGAGGCCAGTTTAATTTTATTGTTTATGAATGGACGTGCTTTTTGTTAATTATGAGAGAATTAAGTATACCAAGATTGAAAGTTTAAAAGGGCAATAAATTCAGTTTAGTAATTTGTTTTAAGTAGAGACCATTCTTAATAAGTTGTTGTAATATTAAGCCTAACTCGTTATTTTATTATTTTAAGTCGTGTTTGAATAAAGACAACACTAATGTGGGACACCCCTGAAGTATAGTACCCTGTATTCTAAGACCGCGAAGTCCCTTGTATTTTGATTGAATGATAAGAGCGTAAATTATTAGGATATGCGTTATTGCTTTTGAAGTCCATGGCATCAAAGTTTTGTAATTTGAATAAAGCTCTTGTAAATTTTAATTGCCAGTGTAAGGCTGTTTTATTAAGGAAGAAATACGTGAACTTAATGTAGTAGAAAGACTAATCCTAACAATTCCGTTTGTGCTTACTATTGTTATTAATTAAGGAGACGTTTAAATAATTTATTAGTAGACATTATTAATCAATGAATCTTTTCTTATTCATTATGTTAGAAGTTGAATTATCGATAAATTTATCACTTTCCGGTCACGATAAATTCGACCGTAGTCATTGTGTTAATAATTTCATTTGTTCAGGACGTAAAACCGTGCTCTGTAGTATTGTTATTAATTTTGCTATTCCTTGTCGAGCGCTAATGCCTCGAGTTGTATAATTATCTTGTAAATTTTAGCGAGCTATCTAATTTTGGAACGTATCGTTGGGAGACACCCTGTCGGAAAATATTGAGACAGTGAACATACCTCTCCCTTGTTCCAGCAGTAATTCATGGAGTCTAGATTAGGTTAGGATGTGTCAATTCCCTTTCCTAAAAAGAGTACCAATTCCATCAAACGTGATAATTAACTATAATTATCAGCCCCAAAGCGTACATTGGTCGTTCAGAGAATTGCCACCTGTTTCTATCGCTTGTATTAGCTGAGAATCGTGCAATCTCTGATGTTTATACTCCGTTGAATCGATCTTATTGTACCAATTCCATCAAACGTGATAATTAACTACAATTATCAGCCCCAAAGCGTAAATTGGTCGTTTCAGAGAATTGCCGCTTGTTTCTATCGCTTGTATTAGCTGAGAATCGCGCAATCTCTAATGTTGATCCTCTGTTATATCGACCTTATTGTATAATGGTGTGTCCGCGTAATTGTAAGGAAGTTAAGCCGGATCTTTGAGAAGGCTTACCCCCTTAAAGGTACGGGACCCTCCTATTACATCCCAGGTCGCTATGGACCCCTAGGTCCCGCAGCTGTTTATTATCGTTCTGTTTACTAACGAACGACCAGAGAATGTTTGGTTCTTTCGGAAGGAAGCCCAGTGTTTCGTTCGAAAGACACCCTATGGTGTTAAAGTTTTAACTATGTGCCTTTCGAGATGGTAATGATATGTATGGAAGCTAATGTTGTATTTAAATGGTCATAAATATTCTTGCTCGCGAGTGCCTAATCTAATCAAAGGTGCGTTTGTGTAGACCTAATCCTTTTGAGCACTCTTGCTCCCTAATGAGTCCAAGCACGAGTCCTTAAGAAAATCTAAGGTTGTCCGAAGAGATAATTAAATTCGCTTGTCCAATGTATCAAGTATTGTTATGTTTTGTAGCTTCCGCGTAAATTAGTGATGTTATAATATCATGAGTAAAAGAAATGCTTTTGCAAGTCCAGGAATCGAGTTATTTTCTAGAATAAAATTCTTATCGGGCCTAAATGTCAAATACAGCCGCCCTGTTTAGTAAATAAGTGCATTATTGATCACTTTGTAATTGCATATAAACTCTTTCTTGTCTCCTATTTGAAATGATAAATCGTTCTTTTGTGCGTATAGATATTCGAAAAGGTCTCTAAAATGTAAATACGCGGTTAAATTCCTCAAAGTTAAAGTTATTAATAAATGCGAAGTAAATGTAAGTCCCAGGGTCATATGAGTTAATATTAGATAATAGGCTAAAAGTAATCTTTATTATACCTCTCTTGCCTCCTGCCGTCCGAGTGCCAACTTAATTTGTATCTAAGAGTCGACATCATGTCTCCTGTAAGGAATTCTCGTTGAATTGTATTAATTGTTCTTAAATGTATTTAAGTAATTATAGTCTATTCCCGTTTGATTGTATTTCTATAAGGTTGCGGCACATTCTATTTTTATCATTTGGATATATTGATTATTGTATTTACCAGGAATAGACATTTTAAGCTGTAATTCTAATAATATTCTAACGTGAATATACATTATAATAAATATGATAATGGTATTTGATATATTATGCGTTATAATGCATATGATAATTGTATTCTGATATCTTCTATATGTTATAATTAATATGAATTTTGGTGAATATCCAGGTTCAAAAATTAAGATCTACCAATTGAATGATATTAATATTTTACTGTAAAAGGTAGTTGTTATTATAGTAAGGCAACAAGATAATTGCCTGAAGTTATAATTTAAATTCATTGTTAATTTCTAAACGTCAGTACTTCAGTTATATTGGTTCCTTTGTTAATAAAATGACGTAAAATCGAAGTACCTTTGTGCGAATAGTACAATTAAATATATGTTGATTTAAAATTCTATATTGTAACTCTACCTCTCTTATCGATTAACTATTTGTAGCAGTTCATTTTATAAATTGAGACGATTTATTTGATTAAGTTTATTAAGCGTCTGTTCAACTGCGTTGATTAATTGTGGTAGATCATTCTATAAATTGAGATGATTTATTTGATTGATTTTGTTAAGCGTCTGTTCAACTGCGTGACAATAGTCACTAAACAATAATATTGAACCACGCGTTAATTGGCATATTGTTAAATGAAAATGTTGAAAGTTTAGACAATAATTGATTTGTATATTGGTCGTTTGCGTCATATTATAATTCAGGTATTTTTAGACGTAACTATAAAATTGCCATCTAGTTTATGAACACCTTGTATTGAGTCGTGTTCCATATGAATGCTATTTAAAAAGGGTTCATTTTGAAACCTTCATACGCTGTCCCGTACTGAATTCTAATTGTTTAAGGGATGAATGTTATAAAGTGTTTAAAGAATATATATATGTTCTAGTTATCCCTTTCGCGCTAAAAGAAATCAGCCTTCATTTCATTCGAAAGCTTGTATGAAAACATAGAAATTCTTCTTTTGGCCGTTCTCTGTTTAAAAGAAAAACCAGACCCTTACCAGACAGGGCTGTAGTATAATTTCTTTTCTTCACACCACCCTGACCTCAGCGTGGAGTGTAGTAAAAAAAAAAAGAAGAGAAAACATCTGAGTGTCAATTCCCAACTACCCTCCGGTAGTGGATAACCTTCGACCTCAGGGAGTCCCAGTAACCCAATTTTGGTAAAGACTAAAAGAAAATAATAATAATAAAAAAAAAAAAAACAAACTGGCTCCCTTTCTTATCGTGTAACTAATGGTTTGTTTTGACAATTTTGGAGTAAGTGATAAAGTGTAAATTTTTAATTAATGTATCCAAAAACAAAACGTAGAGAAAAAGAAAAATTTACATATAGTAATAATAATAATAATAATAATAATAAAAAAAAATCATGAATTAAATACTTCATTAACTAATGTAGTTATACTCTGTATACGGTAGTCTTGCGATTCTATGTAGTGTGTATAATCCCTAGAATTTTAAGTAGTTGATTCTTGTACTTTTTAATAATATAGAAGTCATTCAAATCCTTTGTTAAATTTAGTAATTCTATATATATATACCTAGTGGAACTTTCGTTTAGGACATGTGCAGTTCCTTGAATGTCTAGAGAGATGAAGAATCCAACTACCGTAAATGATTGTAAATTAGTAAAAAAAAAAATGCGTGTAAATATTTATTATCTATATATATTTCCTTTGTAGTTATAATTGATTTGTAAAGCATAATTGCATGTTACTTGGGTTTAATATCTAACTATATTAATTTAGTATGGGTCATCCATCTCCTTTACATATAGGTATATCCTTTGTATATATAGGAACTCGTATTATAATAATAATAACTATAAAAACTGAGTAAAAAAAAAATATTTCAAATGTGTACTGTACATAATTGAGGTATAAAGTAGTTATATGAAATCATGTTGTATTGGCCTTGTTAGTCTTTGTATATTTTTATAGACAAAGCTTAGTTTTGTAAATATGTAGGAACAAATCGTACCAACTAGGGAACTCTTTGTATTATACGTATATAACCATTGGTAGAGCCATGTAGTAATTTCTTAAATTTGTGATTCACTCACAATCGAGATTTTATATCTAAATAATTGGTAGTCTAATGATAACTTTGTTTATTAACGTAGTTTAATAATAATTTTGGGGTTCTCATATTTAATTCTAGTTATAGATGTATATATATAAACATTTCTTTAACTTTTTAATTGTTTGAGTATGACATAGGTATTAGACCTTTAGATAATTGTATATCTTCTTATATACAAAAAAAAAAAAATATATATATACTTAAGCTATTTTGGGATTCTAGTGAATACTTCGGTACTACTGATATAATTACTTTTGTGTCATATTATTTAATTATGGTGTTACCTAATACTATATAATTATTTCAATGGGTTTTTACTTTATGGATTTAAGTACTTCGATTATTTAGCTATAATTGTGTATAAAATAATATTCGCTGGTATAAGCAACAAAAATGTTTTACCTTTATGAACTTTACTTAAAGAATTAGTAAGTGTTGCCAACTAGGACTAAGAAATTTTAATTGAATATATCTATGTATGAGTATTAAGCAGTGTTGCCAATCCTAAAGATTAAAAAGTGTTGCCAACTCTAAAGTTTAAAAACAATATTGCCACTTAATATTTTTTTTTTTCAAAAAAAAATTTAAGCCCAAGTAGTCAAAAAAAAAATATTCCTCAGTTCCCTCGTCTATTTTTTTTTATTTTACGCGGGAGGACTGTAGCGGCCGACCTGAGGCGCCTTCGGGCCGACCTAATTTTTTGCTTTTCTTACTGTTATTAAATTCATAATTACTATTTAAAAACCTTTTAATTGCTTTATTGCCATGTAATTATTGCAGGTATTAGTCAATGTTAAATTTCTCTCTTTATATTTTGTTCTTTCTGTGGAATAACTAAGCCAGACGAATACTTAAAGTTAGCTGTTTTCTCGTAAGAGGAAACTCATATCTTTTTCTCCCCTCTTTGCATCTTGAGAAACAGATCTGAATTGGTAACCTATAACCTTCGATTCGCTGCACGTGCAAGGGAATATCTAACCCTTGTGTCTTATCTGAGAGTCTGATGTTATTTTCTGAATACTCTCATTGTCCTCTGTTTAAGCCCAGATGCTCTCAAAAACATGGTAGACGTATAATTAACATTTTGGCGCCGAAGTTGACACTTCGAAAATACTAAATATGTCTATTTTGACACCGTATAAAATAAGTGTCTTGGGAACACTTGTATTTTTGGTATCATTGTGAAACGATTAAGAAACCTGTAAAATCTGGATAAAGCTTGATTTTCTTTGTAATATCAAATTAACCTTTGACTTTTAATTTGGATATTATGTACCAGATGACGCTAAAGCCTTATACTGTTTGTAATAACGCGCATGCGTGACTATTCTAGTTAACACCCTAAATAGTCGTTTAGATTATCAATACCCAATCTAAACGTAAAGACTAATTTCATTGCACACGAGTATCCGCCCTTTTTGGGAAGATACCACCCTACTATACTCCCACGTACGTAACGTGTGAATAAACTCCCTGAATACAAAATAGCTGTACAAGCTGTTCTCAGGGGGAAATCATTGTGTGTCTACGAGGCACGAGCTTCGTGCTCGTCGCCGGGGGCTCCGGCCCACTCTTCGGGCTCAGGCTTCTGTCCTTCGCCCGCCGGACTTGCGTTTCTTCTCTGACTTTGTTAGAGTCATAGAGAGAAGAACTTAGTGCATTACCAGAGTGTGTTATTACACTGTGTTAGTGGAGAACTCCGTCATCTCCGTTCTCCTACCAAGGACCATCTCTGTTTTCATTTCGTGTGTGCAATACAGCAAGAACTTTGTTACTGTGCTGAACATTGTTTCTAGTAAGTTTACTACTACTACTTGCAGGCAGTCGTAATTCAATCTCTTCATTGAACTGCCCTTGTTTCTCTTTTATCATTGGTCATATTCTGACCCCTCTCAAGTTTCACGCATACGCCACTAGACTTGTGCGTCATCTAAAATTATCTCTGATGTATAACAACTTATTGCTTAACAACTCTTCTGCGCTGTACAAAAGCAACTTACAATAAAACTCATACTATTCTAACTCGGCGTTCCAGTTATTTAAAACGCCTATCTAAAGTTTTCAAAGTACGACCTCACCTACTCATATTCTCTCAGAAAGTACCTCCGAAGAAGCCGTTCGTCGAAGTCATTATTATCACATCTCTTTCGTTCTCTGGTTCCTACGTGAACCACTACACCAGTCACGCCTGTTGAGGACCGAACTCTTTATCTTCTGTAGTTGAGTGAACCATCACCCTTCTGTGTGTGTTCTGCGACTCCAGTACTATTCCTGCATTCGCCGTGAGAATTCCGATTGGAGAAAGAACTTCACTCTCCGTAGGAAGTGGAAGCATCTTGTTGGTTTTACCGCTCGAACCAATACAGACATCTTCTGGGAATTCTTGGTTGCAACGAACATCTTGTTACCACGCTAAGCTCAACTGGACTTATACAGGACTCGACGATATCTCCAGAGGCCACTTGGAACTCTTTCATCTGTGTAGGTGTTGAATTGCGAGGTGAGTGATTTAAATTGTTTTAGTGATTTTAATTGTGCATCTTGATTCCTCGCATCGACTCAGAATCACGTCTACTTCTTTGCACCCAATATCCGATTTCAGTGTTTGTGTAAAGTGATTCTACAACTAAGGTTGTTAGCGATAACTATCTCTTCCATTTTATTGTTTTATCGATTAAATTGTTATTAGGCTGAATTATTTAAGTATAGCCAAGCCTGACCTTGTCTTGTGAAGTTTTATGTATTTGAGGTCCATTAAGTGTGTTAATAATCCTGTCTCCATTGCATTAGCTTTATTTTCAAATTCATTGTTGTATAATACGTGCCTAATTATTAAGTTGTCGTCCCGCTACAAATATTTATTTCTTTGCACGAGTCCTAGTTGTCTATTATTTTGGAGTGCTAATTAATCTCGTTGTTGTGTGGGCTTCACGTTAACTAGTGACCCCCCTTTGGAGCCGCCACTGCCCTAAAGTGCTGGCAATTACCTGCGGGACATTCATGGATCAAGGCTCCCTTATAATCTCGTAAACTCGTGCTTGAACTTTGTAATTAATTATTGTCATACATAGGCACTCATCCTGTTCTCTCTCTCTCTATCAACTCACCTTGCCGACAGCCTGGTTAGTCGGACATTGTTTGAACAGGACGGACCTCCTCCCTACCGTACTAGTAAATTGCCGAGCCCCATAGACTGCTCAGCTCCATTACATTTTAATGTCAGGCAACCCTCTAAGTCAGACATTCTTGAGACCTTTCGTGGTCCTTTATTAACTATTCTGTTAGCTTGATTTCGGCTACCTTTGGTAGAGATATTGTCGCTAATAATCTCTTTTTATGTTCGTGACCTGTGGTGGGACTCCCTCACCAGTGGCCGCAAAAGTTCTGATCGCCTCCTGCCACCGGCCCCGACAATATTTATGGTGATTTTTTAATTTTTAAAAGGGGGCTATAGCCCCATATAAGTCACTGGTACATGCAAGGAGCATCGGAATATTAATTTTGTATCATTTGTGATTAATCTAACGTTTCCTGGAATTTCCAAAATAAAATTTGAAATTTTTATAAAGATCCACCAAATTATCCTTCGCCCCCTCTGCCCCCTTAAGATGGTGCGTTATCAAAATAACATTCCAGATTTGAAAAACGCATACTCTTTTGCTACAATGACGCCAAATTTCACATCAATTAACAAAAAATACCTTCTTGTCGTATGTCCCTACTAAGGATATTTATGGAGTTTTTTTTATATTTTTGAGAGGGGGCTATAGCCCCATATAAGTCCCTGGCACATGCAAGGAGCATTGGAGCATTAATTCTGTGTCATCCGTGATTAACCTGACGCTTATTGGCACACCGAAAATAAATTTTGGGATTTTGGTAACACATCGCCCACCACCTTTTTATGCCCCTTGCCCCCAAAAGAGGGGCCTTCCCAAAATAATGTTTGAGACAGCTTTATTAGCTTTGTGAATGAGTGTTTTTGCATTTTGTAACAAATACAATTCATTTGCCCCAAAATCTTTATGAATAATTACTGGAGAAAACTGCTTCCAAAATTTAACATTGAATCTCCCATAAGGAAAATGAACTTTTGTGTTTACACCCCCAAAAGGGGGACTAAACAGAAATTTTCTCTTATTTCCTTTAGAAATTAAAAAAAAAAATCCAGATATTTCTCAATAAGAGTGCCAAATTTTACATTAATAGTGTGAAAACTTCATATTCTCCCAGTGCTGTAGAAAATTACATGAATTATGGAACAGTATGTATATATATATATTGCAAAAAATTTTCCCGACCTTAATTTTCAAGATACAGGATTGAAATATTGCACACGTATTGTCTACATAACTACGTTAAAAAAAATCCCTACCTGAACCCAAGCCCGGGCCAGAAGGACGCAATAATTTTGAAAAAATCGAAAAATCTCCCGGTTCTCCACGATTTTTTACAGTTTCTGGTGTATAATACGGACAAATGAGTGGTACTGTTGAAATGTATGCTCTATCAGTGGCGGATCCAGGATATGATAAAGGGACTAAATCGTAGTTTGTAGCTTTATCCAGTGTAAATCAGAATTGAACCCCATTTTATCCAGTGTATACCTGAGCGTCAAGGCTGGGCTAGAGCCCCTATAGCCCCTCCTTCCAGTGTGCGAATTAAATAATCTATATTGGGGGGAGATAAAATTAGGCCAAAGGACATAGTCTGAAGGTTCAAATTTCAAAATGAGACAATAAATGCCTTACCCCCCATATATATATATATATATATATATATATATATATATATATATACATATATATATATATATATATATATATATATATATATATATATATATATGTGTGTGTGTGTGTGACATCTGTAATAAATAAGAGATTTATTAATTTAATAAATCTACCGACAATAACTATGCACATATATATTGTCTGACATACACACACCCCACTAAACCTTTCTGAACGTGTTTTAATGTTGTACTCACTCTTGTCCCCGTAGCTCTCTAAGGTTTATTTAGTTAAGAGTCTTCCTCTAGGCGAAATTAAAATACCGCTAATTTTACAGTAATTATGTGATATTTTCAAATAGACGAAAGATAATTGAAATATGAAACAAGAGCGCCCTAGACAATATTACTTTACATCAAAAAACCGTTATCACAACTCACTTATCTGCTTTCGATTTCGAGCCAGTTTGAAAATCGGCATTTATTTTCGCGTTCCTAACAGCTGAAAACGGAAAGCCACTAGGTAACTTGTGATAACGGTACCTCACGAAAAATAATATTGTCTAGGGCGCTCTTGTTCCATATTTCAATTATCTTTTATCTATTTGAAGATATCACATAATTACTGTAAAATTAGCGGTATTTTAATTTCGCCGGGATGAAGACTCTTAATAATTCGGCTCGAGCGATAGCCATGATCACAAGCATATGTTAATTTTTCCACTCATATTGAAATCTTCCACTTTGCATTAATACATACAGGTTGCGAAAAGAAACCTACTTCAGTCTTGTGAAAACCACTAAAATTATCAGTTAAACCGGACTTTAAAAAAAAAAAAAAAAAAAAAAAAATCTAGATATTAGCCTATCAAATAAGAAATGGATTGTTGCTGGTCCCGATTTCTCACATCAAGGTCAAATCGAAGGCCAAATTTTTAAAATATCTCAATTCAAATTTCGAGCTTGTGCTTCTACTTCCCGCTAAAGCTGTGCTCATCACGACTTTTTTTCTCCAAATATCGATTCCGTGATGGGCACAGAAAGTCAATACTTAAAAATTACTTTACTGTTAGGTTGAAGATGAGTTGATTCACTATGGGCTACGTTATTCAAATAAAGTAAAACATTACACTGAAGTTTTTCAGACAACATTATTAGCGTAGACAGCAAACTGTACAGCGAAAAGATGGAAAAATGAAGGGTTAACTTTTAAAAAACCCGCTCCAGTTGAAATGCTTATACAGACACGGACAATGACACGGAGAACCAGTCGTATTAACAAATGCTGAAACAAATCTTGAATTATTCGCTTATTCACCTAAAAATCACCTTCATTAACATGTCTGCTCACTAGGAGCGTATCCCCCAGCGTGTACGTTAACATATACTTACGAGAGAATACCTATATCTCAGATTTTGAGTACAGTTTCTAAAGTTCATTTCCGTAAACTGTAAAAGCAGTGATTACTATGCTAATTATCACAAATTAAATGCAACTTTTGAGTTGCATACACACAACCTACTAGGGAATGAATACCATGTGCTAACAAAGAGTACACTGGAAAATGAAATAACATGTTATAACAAAAATTAAAATAAGATGATAATCGATACAAATATAGAGAATGAATATGACATATCCGAACTTCGCCAAGTATGGTAGAAGAAGCTATTTGTTTACTTCTTCTTGGCCAACCGCTAAGAACATTTTTAAATCTATATGTGGCTTTGTTATACGCAATTAGTACATTCAAATTCACAAACGATGACGAACTGAAGGGTACGAAGGTACAGTTGCAAGTAACAACCGTAGTCATAATAATATAGTTCAACTAAACAACGTTGAAAATAGTGGGTAATTAGGTAATAAGTAGAAATGACCAAAACTGAACAGTTTACATCGATCATTTCGAAATACAGCTAGAAGATTAAATTTACAAGAAATAACAAAAATCAGTGAAATTTGGAGTTATACTAAGCTTAGTTTGAGGGGGAAAGCGAGCATCCCCGGTGGGGATACTTCAACTGACTTCTTTGGGGGGAGGAACAAAATGTAATTGAGGGGAAAATCCCCCTCATCCCCCCGGTAATTCGCACCCTGCCTCCTTCGATCCGCCACTGTGCTGAAGAAAATGAAGTATAAACTATGATCCTACGATAAATAATCCCATGATCTTAACATATTTCAGATTCTATCGAGAATCAAATTCATGGTGTATATTTCAAGGCGAAGTTTCCCTATCTAATCAAGAAACTTGTATTTCAGCATATAGGGGCAAACATTTTTGTTAACTTCATATCACCTGCATTTCATTGCAGTTTTATTTTATTATAAATTATTGCTTAATTCCATTATAGAATTGTTCATAATATTTGTCTAATTATCTTCGACATTTTCAAGTATAAATGTACTTTTTTTCATTTCTTTATATAACGATGTGGTGGACAAACACCGCGTGCGTGGGTTTTCTCGGGGTTCTCCCGTTTCCTCCCACTTTCTTCATTCCACCATTTCATTCATTGCTCATCATCACCGTCTCCTTTAGCCTTACCGGCATAATCGTGGGACGTACAACTCAAAGATTTCATTTCATTTTCTTTATATAACGAAATGTAATGCCATAGTGACCTTTTGCACTATGCTCTCTGTTTCGTTCAGAGATAAAGGTGACTATTTTATTTCTAAACGAAAAATAAAATTATATTTAGTTCCAGAATTAAAGATGATGGATGCCAACGTGCGGACCACACACAAAACAACATAAATCCATCTTCTTGACCATAGCTAATTATGGACTCTAATTGAAGAGCATTCAATTTATTTTTGAGCTGTAAACTTATTAATAGTAAAATCTAGAATAGTTTTACGCTTGTAAAATTCTACTTCATTTTGTTCGCTTGACAATAAATATATAAATAAATACTAGCAGAATATCGAATCACACCTTTAACTGTAACAACATTTTTCTCTTTACTGGAGTCCTATCTGATCGATGAAAAAAATAAAAATAAAAAAGTAGTAAAACGAAGACTCGAACACGGGTCGCAGGAATGGGAATTTGCACGGATCCAATGAGCTACGAAATAAGACACAAATCATACTATATATATGGCAATAACCCTAAGCTTCACGCTGTGAAAGAACGTTGTCACCCTTTTTTTTTTTTTTCAACAAGGAATTCAAATCTTATAAAACGTTATGACAAGTGCCTCAATTTGAATGGTGAATATGTTGAAAAGTAATGTAATGTGATATTTTTCCCATGTGTATAATAAACATTTTGTATCTGCAAGTGTGTGCCATTGATATCAAACGGTAGTCCTTTTCCGAATTGACCTCATAGTATTTAGTACATTGATCTTAATTGTAATGTGATTGATTACTCAAGCGACTCTCCAAAACCAGGACTGGAAGTCAAATTTATCTTGACATAAATTTGATTTCTCCAGCCATACAAACAAATGGCACAACCGAACAGTGGCGTCTAAAAGCTTGGGGCTCTCCCGTAGACAGCGTGGAGTGGGGCCCCTTCTCTACGTCCCACTTCACAATTTTGAGCTCCCTGATGGTGTGGATCCCCATAATGCCGGGTCCGCGAACCCCTTATTTACGCCCCTGCAACCGAATACTGGAGCTACGATAAGCGCATTAATTAGATTAATAATGCTGTGAGTTATAATGTAGATAGATATAGATATAATCTATTTAAAACAAAACATTTTATTTGATTTTTCAATTCCGAAGTTTAGAATTTTGCAGTATTAGTTTCTCAATGAATAACTGCAAATTAGAACATTAACTTTTAGCATAGAAATGAACTATGACTATTCATTTCTATGAACTATGAACTATGTAAAGCTCTTCAAGCGTTTTGAGATAAAGTTGTAAAATAACCACCAGCAGTGTTTTGTCTAATTCTGTTAATTTTGAGGAGAATCTAACTCTAGGGGATATTCGTGACTTTTTAACTTTTGTTGCAGGTATTTTCAAAAATATTTAGAGGAATTCTACAACTTTAAGGGGGGGGGTCGTTTAGAAGACACTGCACTGTAATATATTTGCAAATTAGGTAGGCTATAAGCAATGGCAATAGATTTTTATTTATAAGTTATTTTATACTAGATGGAAAATCAATCTAACAACTCTGTTTAATTTGAATTATCTGTATTATCTGGGGAATCAAAAATATTATATAAAATCATGATAACTATTATTTACAACCGTTGTCAATCCAATGTTTGATAAAGATCTTTCAACATTTCTCCAGAACATTCCATCTTGGGCAACCCTCTTTCAAATCATTCCTCAGTGCTTCTTAATTTGACCATACCATACGGTATCAGGGCCTCTTCTAGGTCACTTCTTATCATTTACACAGAAAATAACAGAAGAACGTATTATTGAGAGTGGTCAAAAGAGCAGGAAATATTTCAGCCCAAACTAATGGAGGAAGTGGCCAGTGGACATCTTGACAGAGGACGAAATGGCAGATGGATATAATCATGGTTTATAATTACAAGTACATTGCTATTTAATTGAATTTTACATTATAAAATTTCAAATTTATTGTATGCGCTCATTTAATCATTGTATATATATATCTATATCTATCTATCTATCTATCTATCTATCTATATATATATATATATATATATATATATATATATATATATATATATATATATATATAATGTTATTACATATAATCTTAGAAGTTCTAGGGAGAAGATTAACCCGACTAACAATAGTTAACGCGGTGACTTTTGGTTCAAATATTTTAATACGATATTTAAAATAAAATACAATTTATATAGAAGTAAAGTAAGTATGAAATAACTATACATAAATTCAAAATTCTAAATTTTAATTATGAAGTATCTATATACAATTTTGAAATTCGAAATTGATTATAATAACATGAGATAAGCACTAAAGCGTTTGATTGACAAACCAGAGTAAGAACTGAAAATAAAACAATATTGAATACGTTTACAACAGGGGTGGCTAGGCTTTCTTAGGTTTGAGGGCTACTTCTCATTTCCGAATTCTCTAGTGATCTACTAATCAAAATATAGATTAATAATGAGGACGTGATGGACAGTAAAGAAGAAGTAAATACGAACAATAAAATTAAGATTAATTAAATATATATATATATATTTTTTAAAAACCTAATTCATTCATTTTTATTTTCTCAGAAACGTTCATTTGTTATCAGAAACTAGAAATCAGTCCATCGAGACTGATTGATACAGATAGTGTGACACAGACCACCGCGGGCTACCTCTCACGATTGCCGGTAGGCTAGAGACCATGGTTGATGTGTTGGCCATCTCTGGTCGGTTATAATGACTTGTTTCGAAGACATGAAAAGGGTTTCAATCAAGGACGTGTCGCTTCTGATGTATGTGGTCCAGGTTTCAATTCCCGGTTTTATCTCATTTTAAACTATGGATCTACCTTTGCTTTAGCCGAGGTTAAACTTCAGATATCAAAGCAAACCAAATTGAAGCGGTTAATTTGTTGTAGCTTTCGTAGTTTGGAAGTCTCCTCGCATTTCATGAACAGAAACCGGGGAAAAGATATTTCTTTCATTTTTGTCAACAGAACAGACCACTGGACGACAGGTATAAACAAATTCTTAACAAAACCTGTTTTTAACCAGATATTTCCCGCTTTCCTTCCAAGAAGCTGGCAGCCATGGAGGGTTGGAAGCGGTGACCTATTCATTCCTTTGTTTCTCTACGGGGGGCTATACCTGGCTTGCATGCGATAAGTTGAACATGTCGAACTTATCGCATCGTATCATATGCAGGAGAGATACCATGAGATAAACTAATTTAGACATGATGGTTTCTGAAATTTATCTCTACCCTTGATGATTTATCATAACGTCTAAACGGCCTCTTAGCGGTATATCACCTATCCTGACCCTCATCCCACCTCAAGTTGTAAAGTAGAAAGGGACAGAAGTATTCAACATGACTGCGCACTTGAGTTTCAGTTCACAATACTAAAACCAGTGAGCAAGTAAACAGTCTTTTGTAGGATCGTGTTTTACTTCTTGAATTTATTTTTGAACATTTCTGTGAATTAAACAACAGAACGCAGTAGAAATACGGACTAGTTTTTACTCCAACCATTACTTTCGCTCCAACCCAGGGATGCCACATTTATGATTTCGTACTAGATTTAGTGATTTTACTATTGAACTAGTGATCTAGTACGTACTTTGGGTAAATAGGCACATTCTAGTGATTTTTTTGCATTTTTTTTCTGACGCAGACAAATGAGAAGGAAATGGTTCTTAAAATAAAAGGAAGAAGTATATTGCAGTTCAAAACAAATGTAGAAACCTTAAATTATTTTTTCTTTTCCCTCTGACTGAATGAAGCCCCTGCTGTGTTTCGACCTTAGGTAAACAACGGCTATCTTTGGTCCGCTACCTCCTTTTGTTAGCCGACATGAGATGGGTTACTTTTTTTTTTTTTTTTGGAAGAAAGTGAAGAAATAATTATCCAGTACATTTACGTTTTGTCAGGCACACAGGCGCAGTCTGTACTTGTTTCTTAACGAATTTTAGCAACATAACATAAATGAAACATATGTATACCAGAAAATAGAGGCAGTACAAACGGAAATTTTCATCTGTGACACATTTGATGAGAAATATAGTTAGACGTCACGTGCAAGCACTCTAAACATGTCCTATCCTGTAATTCTATTCGTATGTTTATGTAGGTGAGACTGAGAAATCAAGAAACAATAATAACTGGTTTTCTTCCAGGGAAAAAACCTAAATGTGAAGGGGTGTTACACTGGGACTTTAATTGCGTCCTTTGTACAAGATTAACAAGTAACAGTGTTGGGAAGTAACGTAACGCAAGTAACGCGTTACTTGTAACGCGTTACTTTTTAAGTAACGTTTCCTAGTAACGCGTTACATTTGTTCCAAAGTAACTGTAACGGTAACGCGTTACAAATTTTTAACTAACGTACCTAGTTTGCGTTACTTTTTTCGCGTTACATTTCGGATAAGTAACTATAATGTACCGTATGTATATTTTTTTCGGAAACAATTGTTTCTTTCCTGTAAGTGAATTTCTCACCCCCCCCCAAAAAAAAATCGAGCGACCAACAGTCACAGACACACAGAGAAACAGATAAATTTGTAGTGCCACTTGCTGTTTTTTTTTTAAAATGAGGACAACCTTAAGGAAATCACGTGTACTGATTGCAAGCAGCCGGAAGATTTTGTCGAAGATTTTGACAGCTCCAAATCAATACATTCAGTGATTGAACTAAGAGTGCAATGATACCGGTAGTCTATTTTACTTTGATTGGTGTTGTTTTTATAAAGATGGAGAACGAAAATATTTTACCGTTCGAACATTTTACTCAGCTCTTAAGAATACTTTTTTCTTATGAGGATGATGGTGAACAGAATTTAAAAGTAAAGTGTCTGAAGTGCCCCGGCGGAAAATGTTTATCAACAACTAGCGTGCTATAATTAACGATTTACAGTAAGGGGTTAATATGAATAAACTGTGTTCTGATGAGCAGGCCTACTTTATTACTAGAAAAATAGTTTGCTGATGGTATGTAATATTGGAGTTCTTTCAGATCAGTTTGCTTATCCTAGAGTCCCGTTAATTATTGAGTAGGGTAATGTTTCTCTATATTCTTTATTTTTAATTTTACATAACAACATTGTTATTATTATATAATTAGTTTAGCAGAATAATAATAAGCAACCATTTTTTTCTAACGCTAAGGGATGAGCACGAGTCAAGCGAAAACTCGACTAATTATTATTATTATTCAAGTCGAGTTTCGAGTCAAGTCAAGGGTAATATCCTCGAGTCGAGTTCCGAGCCGATTCAGTTTTTCGCGTCGAGTTTCGAGTCCAGTCGAGTTTGATAAATGACTCGTTCGTTTTAAGTCGTCTTGAAATCATGACCTGATTACACTGGAAAACGAAAGCCATGAGAAATGTAAGCTAAACAGTAATATGGAATACTTTTAGTGTTGCTCACGAGAGGGGACACTGCTTGTATCTCGTCTCGTCTCGATAGCGAGACCACAAGAGATTTTTTATAACAAGCTCAGCTCGGCTCGGCTCAACTGAGAAGATGGCTCGAGCCGGCTCACTTGGGATGAACCATCGGCTCGAGCTGGCTTGGTAAGGATGAGACATTTGCTCGGTTCGGCTCAACTGAGCCGAGGGCTCTAGCCGAGTCAGTTTTGTGAGCTGTTGGCTCGGCTCACTTCTCGGTTCGGGTCGATAGTGAATGAGCTGTGAGCCGAGCTGCTCGAGTCATTGACAATTCTAAACCCAGGCCGAGCAGTTTTAAAGATATTTGGCCAGTGCCCTATAACTTTTAACAGTGTTTGGCTCGAGCCCGAATACTCAAAACCGTCAACCCAAATTCAGAAGCTCGTGAACAATGTCCTTGACTCCTAGACTTCACGGCTACCGAGGTTGGCAATCAACTAGTTTTTTAGTATTCAAATACAAACCGCCTATCTTTCTTTTTATATACAATGTTGTTATAATTAATAATAATAATAATAATAATAATAATAATAATAATAATAATAATAATAATAATAATAATAATAATAATAATAATAATTTGTGGTAGTAATAGTGTAATTGATAATTGTACTGTCTATGTAATATACTTGAAACTACATACCGGATTTGGCTCGAGTTGACTCGAAACTCGACCCCAATTCAAGTCGAGCTGGAGGAAATTTTTCGAGTCGAATTCTCGGGTCGAGCTCAAAGATGTGTGTTTCTAGTCGAATCGAGTGTCAAAGAAAACTCGCTCGTGTCCATCACTACGAGTAACGCAGTATGGCATTTTATCAATGTTACATTATATGAAAATGTTCATATATCAAGTAAAAATTTGTCCTTGCACTTACATAGAGCGATTCAGAACGTGCAATAATAATAATAATAATAATAATAATAATAATAATAATAATAATAATAATAATAATAATAATAATAATAATAATAATAATAATAGCGATAGTAATAGCAGTACGGAAAATTGAAGCCATATTTTTTTCGCACTTTTAAAGTTTCGGACCTAAAAATGAAATCTTTGAGTTTTACGTCCCACGGTTATGCCGGTTAGGCTAAAGGAGACGGTGATTATGAGAGATGAGTGAAATGGTGGAATGAAGAAAGTGGGAGGAAACGGGAGAACCCCGAGAAAACCCACGAGCACGGTGTTTGTCCACCACAAAGTTCACTTGGCGGGGGCTGGGATCGAACCCGGGACCCCAAGCACCAGAGGTGAACGCTCTACCACTGATCGGACCTAAAAGTAACGCGTTAGTAACGCGTTACTTTCGAAGTAAAGTAACAGTTACTTTTGGGGGGCAAGTAACGCGTTACTAACGCGTTACATTTAAAGAAAAAGTAAAGTAACTTGTAACGCGTTACATTTTTACAAGTAACTTACCCAACACTGACAAGTAATAGCAATTTTTTAATTTATCTTAGTTCTTGGGGAGAGGAAGATGGAAGCGAACCCTCGTAAGGACCTCTGCAAGGAAACATGAATACTATCCGCCACTGTTTGTTACATTACACAAAATAGTTTTATATATATATATATATATATATATATATATATATATATATATATATATATATATATATATATATATATATTGAGTTTTAGTCAGGGTTTTCATTCTGCAGGAGAGGGGGGGGATAGTAATACCTGACGAACATTTTCTATTCTCAGAGTGTTGCAATGATAGCATTTCCTCCATTATAACTTGGCCAAGCTAGTTGCATTATATGTAAGGATTAAGTTAGCCTAAAAAGCTTAAATTTCTATGGCTATTTTACTCTGTACCCATGTTTCTCATTTTCGGTCTACGGGACTCTGTGTCCGGAAATTTTCGATGGCTTCCAAGTCGGAAAATAAGTGTATCAAAGGCATATATATTATATCTATGGTTATATGAGGCATGGATCTACAGTTTAAAGTGGGATACCGGTAACAACTTCATGAGCTTCCACCGTAAATCGAACCAGAGTCTCCCGCGATCAAGGCGTATGTGTTAACCATACAGCCACGAGGAAATTCACATAAGCACACACACATATATATTGTTGAGTTGATTTTGACTTTACCGTCTCTTTCAGCAGCGAGGATATATGAAATGTAGACCTACTGATTAACGTGGAATCCGAACTACATGAGCTCGCGCCGGGAATCGAACCCGAGTCTTCCACGGCAAAGACGCGTACACTAGCCGCGGAGTTCACAGACACACACAGAATCAGAATCCTCACACACCAAGGGTGAGAGCTGTGCCACTGAGTCACAGCGGCCACGGGGCTAGGTCGAGTCTACTTTACTTTCATAGTTTCTTAGTACATAAATGTTACGATTATGAAATAGATTTTCCTTAATGAGCTGCATAAAAACAAAAGCTTTCGAAATGCATTAAACAATTAGCTCGATTTGAGTGTGAACTTAAAGTTATATCAGAGTGTAAATACAGATACGCACCAAAGCTCGAAAACTTAATACGCTATTTCTCCTATATAGTCAGCATGTATCAAGCAATCGTTCAGCTTTCATTTGAGAGGATGGAAATCGAAGGCCCCTGAACAACTATGTTACTAATGTGCGGAATGTATTTATCTTACAGTGAACTGCTTTGATGCCAAGTGGCCTAACTCCAAAATTGAAATTTTCCAGGAGTGAAAGTTGAAGTTCAATATCTCATGAACAATCCATATTTCTTTTATGTTAGGAACCAAAACCATAACTACTGTATGTAGTTCATTGTTTTATAACTTAGTGTTTACAAAAATCCTTTTAAAAAATACCTATTCATAGAAGTGAATGGTACTTATCTGTACTAGTTCTTGGCATCCAAGCAGTCCATTTATTGTAATACTAGCTTAATATACCCATTCTTCGCATGGGGGCTGTATTTGGAAGTCAACACCTGTGGAAGTATCACCATTCATTTCAGTGACCGCGAAAACTATGGATTTGACACTAGTATCAATCAATATGGGCTATTTATACATGTCTCGGTATTCCTCACCCGCTGACACCCGGCCCGCATACAGTAGTAGCTGAATTTGCAAGTCATCGCTGATGGAAGTGTCACCATTGATCTCAGCGACCGTGAAAACTATGGATTTGACACTAATGTCGATCAATTTGGATCACTTTTACTACATGTCTCGCTAAACGCCTCCCTGAGGCCTCTTGGTTCCAATTTTGAGAAAAATGCTTCGTCTTAGACTGGGACCTGGACCAAGGTATCCGTGACCAAAATTTGGTAATTCTCGGTCAACTTGTCTGGTCCCCAGGTCGGTCCCAGTAAACGTCCCCCCCGAGACCCCCTGGTTCGAAATTAAAAAAAAAAAACGCTTCGTCTTGATCTGGGGCCTGCACTAAGGTACCCGTGACCAAATTTTGGGAACTCTCGGTCCACTCGTCTGGTCCCCAGGTCGCACACAGACAGACAGACAAACACACAAACAAACTCTTTATTTTATTGAGCTGAGCGAAGCGAAGCTCTTATACTCGGGTTAGCCGTTTGGTTGTCCACGAACTCCTCCTAGACCGTTTGACCGATCTCAACCAAACTTAGCACGCTGATAGAGTATGTCGTGGTGAGTGACAACATAGGTCGAAATCAAAAATCCGATGTACCATGGAGGAATAATCACCGAAAAACGCTTCCTCCTAGACCGTTTGGCCGATCTCAACCAAACTTAGCACGCTGATAGAGTATGTCGTGCTGAGTGAGAACATAGGTCGAAATCAAAAATCCGATGTACCATCGAGGAATAATCACCGAAAAACGCTTCCATAGACTTAACATGGGGAAAAAGTTTTCACGCGTTTTTTTGTCAACAATTAAAAATGGCATTTATTATTGCATAATGGCCAGGAAAGATTACGTAGTTTAAGGTCGCTCAGCTCATTTCATTGCAATCAGGTACATCCATTGCATTCCTAGTTGAGCTGAGCGAAGCGAAGCTCTTATACTCGGGTTAGCCGTTTGGTTGTCCGCGAACTCCTCCTAGACGGTTTGGCCGATCTCAACCAAACTTAGCACGCTGATAGAGTATGTCGTGCTGAGTGAGAGCATAGGTCGAAGTCAAAAATCCGATGTACCATCGAGGAATAATCACCGAAAAACGCTTCCATAGACTTAACATGGGGGAAAAGTTTTCACGCGATTTTTTTTTTTTTTGTCAACAATTAAAAATGGCATTTATTATTGCATGATGGCCAGGAATGATTACGTAGTTTAAGCTCGCTCAGCTCATTTCATTGCAATCAGGTACATCTATTGCATTCCTAGTTGAGCTGAGCGAAGCGAAGCTCTTATACTCGGGTTAGCCGTTTGGTTGTCCGCGAACTCCTCCTAGACCGTTTGGCCGATCTCAACCAAACTTAGCACGCTGATAGAGTATGTCGTGCTGAGTGAGAACATAGGTCGAAGTCAAAAATCCGATGTACCATCGAGGAATAATCACCGAAAACGCTTCCATAGACTTAACATGGGGGAAAAGTTTTCACGCGATTTTTTTTGTCAACAATTAAAAATGGCATTTATTATTGCATGATGGCCAGGAATGATTACGTAGTTTAAGCTCGCTCAGCTCATTTCATTGCAATCAGGTACATCTATTGCATTCCTAGTTGAGCTGAGCGAAGCGAAGCTCTTATACTCGGGTTAGCCGTTTGGTTGTCCGCGAACTCCTCCTAGACCGTTTGACCGATCTCAACCAAACTTAGCACGCTGATAGAGTATGTCGTTCTGAGTGACAACATAGGTCGAAATTAAAAATCCGATGTACCATCGAGGAATAATCACCGAAAAACGCTTCCTCCTAGACCGTTTGGCCGATCTCAACCAAACTTAGCACGCTGATAGAGTATGTTGTGCTGAGTGACAACATAGGTCGAAATCAAAAATCCGATGTACCATCGAGGAATAATCACCGAAAAACGCTTCTTGATTACGTAGTTTAAGCTCGCTCAGCTCATTTCATTGCAATCGGGTATATCCATTGCATTCCTAGTTTATATTAGATAAGATATACTATGTAAAATAGTCTCGTATCATAATATGTGATGTACAACAAATGTTACATTATATATTATCCGTAGCTCGTGATATGCTGCAACATATTAAAGCCTCAGAATAGTTGGGCAAGCGAATAATCCAGAAGTTACGTAACCCTATTGCGTTCATAGGAACGAAAACACAATAATTATAACTATGCTAAATTACTATAGACTACCAACTGCTCATTCAGAGAACTTATGAAGTTCACTTTATCGCAATAGTTTTATACAAACTAGATTTAGACTACGGATAATAGTTTTATACAAACTAGATAATCAATTATTATTATTATCATCATTATATTTGCAGTACAACCAAATACAACGACATTAACTATTAGTTCTAATTAACTCAATTGAGCTGAAAATTAAATCTTGATCTTTAAAGATTAACTATTAATTTTATGCGTTCTGTACCTTTCTGAAGGAATAAAAGCTGGAATTGGTTTCAAGGCTGTTTCTGAGTGAATACTTTCTTCAAAATAATATTAAAAATTATAGAAAGATTTTCGAGACATTCGAGTCGAGTCGAGATTTTTAAGAGCCGTCTCGACTCGACTCGTGTCTCGACTCGAAAATTCGAGTCGAGAAGTACGTTTGTCTTGACTCGTCTCGAATTTTACAAAGTGTGTCTCGACTCGAATTCGAGTCGAGTCGAGTCGAGATTCGAGACATGTCTCGACTCGAGCGCATCCCTAGTTAAGTGATAGTTTGAGTTTGGCTACATTATATGTAGTTCTCCAGATATGGGGCGTACAAGAAAATGTTTGATTGAATAAAATATATTGTTTCTTTTTTTTAAGATGGGACCACAAAATTTTTGAACAGTTCCTAAATCGATTTTTCATATTTTTTACGGAATAACCACATCATACTGAGTTAAGTGATAGTTCTGGTTTGGCTATATATGCCCTACATTATGTGTGGTTCTCCATATACATGATCTACAACAAAATTGTTGCCTGAAATATGTTGGATCTTTTGATCCAAAAAGTAATTTTAAAAATGCTCAAAATCAAGGAAAAGCATCCTTTATTTTTGAAAACTTTCTTACGCTTCGCGACAACCATGGTGGCGCTTCGCGGCCGGGTCGTCGTCGTCACTTTCGCCGCGGGTGCTGATTTTCCAAGGCACTGCACTTCATTCTGCAATACATACATAACAAAACATCAAGGTGCACTTTTCCCTTTCAACCTAGGTAATGCGAAAAGTGAAAACAAACTGCACCGATTAACGAACTCTGGTTTTGTCTTTAGTATGCAGAGGATTCTTCTATGATGTTTGTTTTTGAATATATATCTTCGTTTGCAGATGTTTGGAGATGTTTAAAGAGTACATTTTGTAGTCTGTCTTGTTGTAGTAGAGTAACCAAGGTAGCTCATAAGTTGGGGGGAGGGCACTCCCAATAAATGTAATGGGAGCATGAAAAAATTGTCATCAGTTTTCTTCATTCAGTTGGGTCGTCAGTGAATGGCGTAGTTCTACCGTCATCCAAATACGGTTCATGAGTTTACCCTATCTGTGTAAAGTGGGTAACTTGGTAAAACTTGTAAATAAAGGCGACTAATGTATAATGCTGCCCACATCATGGACAAACTGCGCACAGCTTGTTGAATATATTGGACTGTCTCGAAAGGCATATGTAGAAAGAACCAACGATCATATCAGAAATAAAAAGAACCTATACTGGGATAAATTTCAAATTGCGCGTTTTATATTAATTTTAGGTTGCTCAATCTAATAATAGTTTTGCAAGATTACCACAATGTTGGGATATTTATTAATGTTTATCAATCTTCGCGCATTTGAGATCTTTCCTAAGAATTCAATGAACGCGTATGTTGAATAGCTCCATTAAACATAGCGTCCTCAAGTTAGTATTAGTAGTTCAATTAGAAATGACTTTCACCATTGGCATAAACGGTACTTAAAAGATCCCAAACTTCAAGTACTTTATAGTGATTCCATATTCAGAATATTCAGAAATAGGTTTATTGGATTCACCATCCTCAAGAAGCTCAACTAAAATTTTATCCAAGTGTGGGCACTTTTACTAGTGGCATGATCATTAGTTATTAGTCTCCCGATGAATTTTAGATATAGGACCTATAAATAAACCAACAAAGACAAACAATCTGAGAAACAACCAAAGAAGCAATTTTTCAATCTTGGCTCGCTAATCTCAAAGGAGCTCGCGATCACTAAACTCAGTGAGGCTCACAATAAGTCGCTTGCATTCGCTCAATCGCATCACTCTCAATGGGGGTCGCATTCTTATGCATGAACTTCTTTAGACACTTCCTTGATATCCACTTACAGCACTGTGCTTACACATATGCATGCTCAATTTATTGAGTTCGAAGGCCGCGAGCTCGTGAGTTTGGAAATCTTTGAAACAGCCTGCAACATGACTCCTGGAGTTAGAAAAGAAGTAAAGAGCGGTTTTAAATCTCTCAGGTAGATGATTTAACTCATTAGGTTAGTTTCCTTACATGAGGTTAAGTAGAAATTCGCCGCAGTGTCAAAGAAAGGAGAAAAAAAATCTTATAGCATGGCTATTATGTTTAGGTTTCTGTATACCGAACAGTTGTCTTCCCGAGTTTGTGATTTGACACTTGAATTTCCGACGTTGACCCAGTATTATGGGGGGAAATATGGAAACTTCTTGAACTAAGAACTAGAAACTCTCCGGTAAGAAACAGAATGCAATGAAAGCTTGAATGTGCTAATCACATAATCTGTTTAACTGAATGATGGCCTGTAACATGATTATTCAGGCCTTTAAACCTTTATGATAATAAACTCAGAAAAATATTGAATAATATTTAATATTTGTATATACTTGACCAATATTTTTAATCCGTCAAATTTTAGTTTCTCACTATCCCTAGAATTCAGGGAAACAAAAACAATCACAGCATTTACCTCAACTTCTAGGCCTGTTTTACATTTTAAAAAATTGCAGAAGATTTTTTTATGTGGCAATTGTCTTATATTTTTCGTCGACCCCCCGTTGACAACAGTGTTCGTAGGTTACCTTCAGAGAATTTCCCTCGGCAAATACAAAGTTTTTCCTTTTCTTATCAAATTTTCTTTAGTTAGTTGAGTATCCAATTCTTATGACAGAAATTATGTGATAAAAATTAATTTTACTATATTAAAGAAAGCACCAACCACATTCATTTTATTAATTTAGGTTTGCTTTTTTTTTTTTACTTTTTCTTCACATTTTTAACAAAAGAAAATACAAATACACTCAGCCAATAATGAGTGAAAAATTACGCTACTTTGTATAGACACATACACAAACTATTGCTATTGTATTGGTTTATTTCTGAAGAACAAGAAAATAAGCATTTATGTAGGACAATCCTTCAGCGAGAGAATTTCCCTAGATTTACATTTATTATCGAAAAATTCACTTTTTTCCGTTTTGCTAAATTCACCTACGAAATTTCCCTAGATTAGGGAAATTCCACTCAAACTACGATAACTGATTGGCAACGTATACTGAAATTAGAACAAAGGGACCACTGTAGACTGTTGGGTGAATTCAGCTATTGAATAACTACGGTGCCGACGTTTGTTTTGCCTTCATGTCTCTTACATTTTTGCACTTTTCACGCGTTTACATTTTGCTGAAGACATGTTTAGAGATTGATGGGTAGTGATGTGAGGCGGAAAATTTTCCGCTATATTTTTCCGGAAAATTTTCCGTTTTTAAAAAATATCAGTAATCAAGTAACAATTCCTCAGTAATCATGAAATTGATTGAATTCATGTATAGAGATGTTAAAAACTGAAAGATCGTTTAAAGAATCTGAAAATTTTCATGGCTCAGACAATTTTCAGTACTATGTAGGAACAAGTTAAACAATTATTCATGAATCGAAATATTTTCTGCCTTATATGGAAAAATTGAAGAATTTTTTATGAGTCGGAAAGTTTTCATCATTTCGAAGCAAGAAGTAAAACAACTGTTTTCTGAATCGGAAAGTTTTATTGCTCTGTAGAAACAAGTGAGAGGAATTTTCATAGATCGGAAAATTTTCATCACGATGTAGAAACAAGTGGATAACACTTTTCATAGGCCTGACAAATTTAGATATTATGGATAGTGATGTTAGGTGGAAAATTTTCCACTATATTTAACTGCACATAGAGCTACAAAATTGAATTTCGGTAGAGGAAAGATAGTCAGTAACAAATTATAATTTTCCAATTAGCTTTCGGGAACCGGAAAATTTTGTATTTCAAGTTGGGAAATAAACTTTTACCACAGTTTTTCTCTCTATATATAGAACATTTTTCACCTCACATCAACGATGTAGGAACAAGTGGACTATTCTTTTACGAATCGGAAAATTTTCCGGAAAATTTTAATCACTCTACAGGACAGACAATTTTTCGATTCATGAAAAATTGTTTCACTTGTTCTTACATAGTACTGAAAATTGTGAGAGCCATGAAAAGTTTCAGATTTTTTAAAACGATCTTTCACTTTCTAACATTTCTATATATGAATTCAATCAATTTTATGAATACTGACGAATTGTTACTTGATCATTGCTATTTGTTAAGAACGGAAAAATTTCCGGAAAAATATAGAAGAAAATTCTCCACCTCACATCACGGCTAAACAACGATGTAGGAATAAGTGGAGTATATTTTTACGAATCGGAAAATTTTCAGTTTCAAAATTTCCCGGAAAATTTTCATCACTGTAGAGGACACAATTTTTCGATTCATGAAAAATTGTTCCACTTGTTCCTACATAATACTGAAAATTGTCTAAGCCATGAAAGTTTTCAAATTCTTTAAACGATCTTTCACTTTTTAACATTTCTATATATGAATTCAATCAATTTTATGAATACTGACGAATTGTTACTTAATTACTGATATTTGTTAATAGAAAAATGTCCGGAAAAATATAGAGGAAAATTTTCAATTCACATCTCAACTAAACAACGATGTAGGAATAAGTGGAATATATTTTTATGAATCGGAAAATTTTCCGGAAAATTTTCATCACTGTACAGGACAGACAACTTTTCGATTAATGAAAAATTGTTCCACTAGTTCCTACATCGTACTGAAAATTGTCTAAGCCATGAAAATTTTCAGATTCTTTAAACGATCTTTCACTTTTTAACATTTCTATATATGAATTCAATCAATTTTATGAATACTGATGAATTGTTACTTAATCACTGATATTTGTTAAGAACGGAAAATTTTCCGGAAAAATATAGAAGAAAAATTTCCACCTCACATCTTAACTAGACAACGATGTAGGAATAAGTGGAGTGTTTTTATGAATAGGAAAATTTTCCGGAAAATTTTCATTGTACAGGACAAACAATTTTTCGATTCATGGAAAATTGTTCCACTAGTTCTTACATCGTACTGAAAATTGTCTGAGCCATGAAAATTTTCAGATTCTTTCAACGATCTTTCACTTTTTAACGTTTCTATATATGAATTCAATCAATTTTATGAATACTGACGAATTGTTAATTGATCACTGATATTTGTTAAGAACGGAAAAATTTCCGGAAAAATATAGAAGAAAATTCTCCACCTCACATCACGGCTAAACAACGATGTAGGAATAAGTGGAGTATATTTTTACGAATCGGAAAATTTTCAGTTTCAAAATTTCCCGGAAAATTTTCATCACTGTAGAGGACACAATTTTTCGATTCATGAAAAATTGTTCCACTTGTTCCTACATAATACTGAAAATTGTCTAAGCCATGAAAGTTTTCAAATTCTTTAAACGATCTTTCACTTTTTAACATTTCTATATATGAATTCAATCAATTTTATGAATACTGACGAATTGTTACTTAATTACTGATATTTGTTAATAGAAAAATGTCCGGAAAAATATAGAGGAAAATTTTCAATTCACATCTCAACTAAACAACGATGTAGGAATAAGTGGAATATATTTTTATGAATCGGAAAATTTTCCGGAAAATTTTCATCACTGTACAGGACAGACAACTTTTCGATTAATGAAAAATTGTTCCACTAGTTCCTACATCGTACTGAAAATTGTCTAAGCCATGAAAATTTTCAGATTCTTTAAACGATCTTTCACTTTTTAACATTTCTATATATGAATTCAATCAATTTTATGAATACTGATGAATTGTTACTTAATCACTGATATTTGTTAAGAACGGAAAATTTTCCGGAAAAATATAGAAGAAAAATTTCCACCTCACATCTTAACTAGACAACGATGTAGGAATAAGTGGAGTGTTTTTATGAATAGGAAAATTTTCCGGAAAATTTTCATTGTACAGGACAAACAATTTTTCGATTCATGGAAAATTGTTCCACTAGTTCTTACATCGTACTGAAAATTGTCTGAGCCATGAAAATTTTCAGATTCTTTCAACGATCTTTCACTTTTTAACGTTTCTATATATGAATTCAATCAATTTTATGAATACTGACGAATTGTTAATTGATCACTGATATTTGTTAAGAACGGAAAATTTTCCGGAAAAATATAGAAGAAAATTTTCCACCTCACATCTCTACTAAACAACGATGTAGGAATAAGTGGAATATGTTTTTATGAATCGGAAAATTTTCCGGAAAATTTTCATCACTGTTGATGGGAGCACTGGCGCAAATCCCGGGGGGATGGGGGACATGTTCCCTCCAATCTTGGAACTGACGGGGATTGTCCCCCACAAATAATCCGACTTTGAAATGTGTTTTGGGGGAAAAAATTGATATTTTTTTTCCGATTGCCACAAAGGAACGTGAGATGAAATTGATGTCGACCAGAATAAGCCTCAAATCTGCCCGCCTCCCAACGCTGAAGACAACTCTTCTCCTGTGATCCTCCACAACTGTTTTTCAGCTTCGTAAATATTTTGGACATCGTATATATGAACGGTCTTACTCGTCACCCCCCTCCTCCCCAATGTTGAAGACAGATTTGTTCAGCTGGACATGAGGTTAAGCAGCGTTGATGCTGAACAAGCTATAAATTTGGCTCCCTCCCTAGTCTAGTGCATGAATTTTGACATTATTTCTTTGTTCTACTGTCAAAGCACCTGTCGGTCAGAGAACGTGCATCATAGAAAGAAAATTAAAGCCGAAGGTAATGGAGTACAGGAATCAAAATGTGAATTTTAAGGTGACAACTTTACAAGTTTAGACCTCTCGTCAAAATGGAAAACGTTTATGTAGAACTATGAGGAAAAGTGGAGTTTTACGGCTAGAACCGTCCAATATCGTGAGAAATCTACATTTTCACACGCGCTTTTGTTTTTATTTGAGAAACCATGGAGAAGCAGTCCATATCAGAATAATGGAAGTCACATGCTTACCATCCAAAAATACATACTACAGAAATGTGGAATGAGTGTGCAGAGGGATTTGCTAGAGAACATAATTCCCTGACATACTTTCAATATTATTCTGAGATGTTCTGTGACTTCAGGGTTCTCCAAAGTAGGCAAAAGGTAAACATTGGTAGAATTGAACACTGAACGCTTCGGGAGAAGGTTGGAAGTGTTAGAGACCATCAGCATTACTGTCTCTCGTTTTCGGAGTAACGCGTAATACGATGTTTTGTTTGGTGCTTATACGTGAAAAAAAGGATAAAACACAGTGACAAAATACATGACAGCACGCGTTATTCCGAGCATGAAGAACAGTAGCGCTGGCGACCCCTAACGTTTCCAGCCTCCTGTCGATCCATCCTGTGTTCACTGTTGTCAAGGGTTACCTATCATCTTACCTAGTGCTTCCGATACTACATAAAAACAATATTAATGCTCTTATCAGAAAGCAAGTATTTAACATGAAGACAACCCACCCACTTTTAATAATGAACCACTAATTTTAGAAACTATGTAAAAAGTTAGTACTGATGATACCACATAGAAAGAAAATTAGTATTGTTTATCCCGTCATGAAAATGAGGAATCAATTATTTTCTTTGAAGATGCCACCATTAGGGATTTTTCGGATTGTATATTTCTATTTCGGTTTTCTACTAAGAAAACATATCATTTCTATGCGGTATTGTCAGTACTAATTTTTAGAATATTCTGTCCATCTACAGAGAATGTAGAGTACTGGCTCCTTAATAAGAGCACTCATTTTCTTTCTATGTGTTGTCATCAGCGCATGTGTGATAATTAGTGCTAATATGGGTGGCGCTGTCTTCACAGATGTTACGTTACGGGACACAAATGATTAATGAGAGTGGGTGACTATGAAAGTAATGACAGAATTAAAACTTGGGGAAAACCAACGGAAATGATGTTATTCGCCACAAAATCATATCACTAGAGATCCAACCAGGGACCTCTGGCACCACAGGTGAAAGGATATTAATTTTTTTTATCAATTTTTAGCGATTGAAATTTTCATTTTTATATTGATGCAATCTTCAATATACGTGGTCATTTCTATCTTATCAAATGGCATAACACTTAACTAAAATTTCTTCGACGTTAGTCTTTCTTTATTATCACAGCTATTTTGGTTGGAATACAAATTATCAATTAAGGAACTACCCAATAAATATATCTGCACACTAGTTAAGGAATGCGGTGGCTCAGTGGTACAGCATTCACATCTAGTTCGGGGTTCCTGGTTCGATTGTGATGGACAAACAGTGTGTGCGTGGGTTTTCTCGGAGTTTTCCTGTTTCTTCTAGTGACATAGTTTTCTATTATTTCTAATGACATAGGGAAGAGAGGAGTACATTTGAAAAATTCTCCGTCATTTTATTTTTTGTTGCTATTTAATCATCGCTTTCATACAGAGTTATAGAGGGAATCACAAAAAGTTTCTTTTTCTTTCTTTCTTTTTTTCTTTTTTCTCTCTTTTCTTTTTTTGTAACAGAAAAGTATTTTATTGCTTTAAACAAAAACAATTGTAACTTGTTTAAACCTGCCTCCCCTATACGGCACATTTGAATTTCAACAGCCGACGTTTTGGTATCAAAAGCATATCAAAATAACAAAAAAAAAATAAAAAAAGTTTTCATTTTTCTTTCTTTTTAAGAATTGAAATATTTAACCTATGCTGTTCTGTTTAATTTAGAAAAGGTGCATAATTATGAATTATGCAACATAGTACTAACACTTGACTTAGTGGTGTTTAATTTAGTAAGTGATAATTATTTTTTGGTATGAATATGTATAGTGGTAGTATCTTTACTCTTGATAACAGTTTATTACTATTTATAGGTAGTATATGTGAAAGGAAAGAATTTTAATATATAGATTTATTACAAGAGATTACTTATAACATTATTATACATATGCAAACTTGTTGCATTTAATAACTGAACATAAATTCTTTAATTTAATGAGCTTAAATAAGCAATAATTAAATGTAATAATTAATAATAATTAAGCTTTAAGAGCTGTTATCAAAGAGGCCTAGCAGGAGACTGCCATTGAAGAAATTACTTCTTCTGAGACTAAATATTTAAAAGGTTCAAACATTTTATATTTGGATGCGTCTTTCTCAACACGATGTAGCTTATCTTGAAGACTGTCATCGTTGACGAATAGAATACAACAATATAATAATAATAATAATGTTTTGATTTTTTAATTTTATATACTTGTTTGAGAAAGTAAAAAATGTGACAAATAACTTGTACTCCCATGCGCAAAAAAAAATTGCGCGTATACTGTAACTCAAGATTTTTCGCATTTATTCCATTTTCCTTACGTTTATGGGTAAAATTCAGTTATTAGTATGTGGAGATAATAGAAAGCAATTCATCTAAGGAGATATTTCCAAAAAATATAATAAAATAATAAAAATATAAGCAAAAAACAAAATTATGCTCGGTTTTGTGTATACTGGCAACGATGATTTCTAGGGATTTTTTCAGTAGCAGATCACAATTGCGGAGGGGAATCGAGAAGTTGGATCAAGGAACTGGATAGTGGACTAAAATGTTGCATTTATTGGTTAAAACCTAGTGTGTAGATTGCCTGCCAAATATAAATTAGCTTCTGTAACTAAGATGTCGTACGAAAATATAGAATTAAACAGAAAAACTCTTATCTTAAGGTTCGAAGCGATACGGACCATGGTTATGAAGATTATTTCTTTTAAAAAAAGAGCCAACACAACGTAGCCTCCGTGGTTAGGTGGATAGAGTGGTGGAGTCGTAGTTATTTTATTATTTTGACACCACATCGAATCCCATCCCATCCTTTTTTTTTTTACAAAACATTATAGGAAATGTATAATTTTGATGATAATAAGAACCGAAACAATATAATAAGGAAATAATTTATTGGTAGTATCCTTTAATCGACGTATTTATTCAGTATTAGAATACGTGTACTATTGGAAACAGTTGTTGTTTTCAGTTTATAGTCTTGCATGTTACTTCCCGTTCTTGAACAGCAGACAACTCACTTCGGGTTTGTGTGTCAAGAAGAACATACGCGACCTTGACAGTCTGTTCAGTCTTACCCCTTGTTACATCGACCTGATGTTAAATAATCGTTTATGTGTGTGTGTGTGTGTGTGCTTGTTTTTTGCTTTTTAGAGTATTAACTTTCTCTCTCTCTCTTTTTTTTCATATCCACAAGTGCAAGAGTGCTTTCGTTGAACGTAACTAAATTATACAGATCTATGTATACGGAACACGAATATTTCCAAATATAGAATGAATATGAACGATAATCATACCATATTTCTACATTATATAGTAGCGTGAAAATCTGATATTAAAATGATATAACAAACAGGCAAAAGGTTTTTTTTCTAGCATGGCAACACATTAAACGTAACTCATTAAATTTTGGGAATTGCAAATTATCACCTTACGTGTCGTTGTATTCCTATTCTTTTTCACGTTCAAGCGACCAAAGAAGAAATTGTAGTAATAGTGATAAAAATCGAATTCGAGATTTCAATGAATTCAAGTTTCACGCCCCCACATATCGAAAAAGTGATTTTGATGTCTGTCCATCTGTTCGTTTGTTGGTTCGTCACGCTTTTACATGCATTCAAATAGAGGCCATACTGTTCGACGTATCTGGACCTAAGTCTAGACATGAAGTTTTTATAACACTTTATCGTTTCGAATTCTATATTCTCCGACACATAAAAATAAGGGTAGTTTACTGAAGGATGAAAATTTAAAATAATTAAATTGTTTCAAAAATAGCTGTAAAGATTTTACTTATTTTTTTTTTTACAAATATAGTTTGAATCATTGCTCTGAAAAAATACGTAAGGTGTAATTTACTGTATGGGATGCGTTTTTTCGAACAATTTTCTCAATCACATTTTATAAATAAATGTATCATTAATAACCTAACAATATGACACAACTCGTTCGTCCTGTAAACATTCAGAAGGGTAGTTTAGCCTACTCTTCGACGATTTTCCCATTAGCGCCTGACCCAATTTTGTTCATATTTCATAAATAAATGTCACATAAATAACCTAACGATACGGCATAATTCCATCATCCTAAAAAGCTAGAAGTGGTATAATACTTTTCGGAGTAAGATTTACCCTACGATTTTGTGAAGAACGACTCAGGCAATTTTGTTCGTATTTCATAAATAGCATAACTCGTTTGTCCTGAAAAGATACACAAGGGATATTTTATTCTTGGGGATGACTTTTTTGACGATTTCAGAAAGTACTCAGACAGTTTTTGCTCATAGTTCACATACAATTATTTCCTTAATAATTCTAATATATGGCATAAGTTATTTCTAACAGAAATATGACCAATGGGTACTTTACTTTTGGACATAAGATGCTTCGAACAAAGTTTTCCGAAAACATTATTTTATTCGCATTTCCCAAATAAATGTTTCAGTAATAGCTGCAGCCTAACACGAGTCAGTTTAAGAAATTCGAGCGAGAAAATTCAGTGCGTTTCATCCGTACCCATTCTTAAATATATTTTTAAATGTTACACCTAATCACAATTTTCCTAACAAAATCGAAACTTCTATTTAAATGTGCCTTGTTGTTGCCAAATGGTTCAAGTCCATTTGTTCTGGATTTGATTCCCGGTGAGAGCTATTGTATTTTTATCCAACGTTAAGGTATAGGTAATAAGTAGGTGCAAAGAGAAAAGTGTTGAAACAAGCCTAACCAACCTAATAAATAATACAAAGAAATAATACAATATTACGAAATTATAGAAGAAACGTTGTTAATATTAGATATTTGCGAGTGAGATTGTCCAACCGATGACTGTCAACTCCAAAGGTAAGAAAGTGAAACATCCAATACCAGGTTAATCAGTGGTCTCTAGGTAAACCTATCCTACTAGGAAGTGATTGAGATACCAAAAAATGTTGTAATCGCTGGGAGACATGTTAGGAGAATACATTGGGTGAGAGACTTTAATTCATGAATAGTCTGCACCTTCGTTGGTGTATTGAAGTGCGTAGGTGGTGTGTGTTTAGCACATCAGGTTCCTTTGTTGTTAGTCCCAGCTTTTTAGACCGGATGCAGTTATTCCCGGTAGAAAATACAAATATATATATATATATTTCTATTACTATTAAAGTAAATAATTACACTCATTCCCTCAATGTGATACTTGTTTGTTTAATTGTATACAGAGAGCTGATCCGTGGAAAAATCGTTCATAATAATAAATAAAATAAACTCGACAAATATTCTTGTATAAAATAGGTAAAAGTTTGCGTCACACTGTTCATTTTGCTGGGCACGCCAGTAGGGGCACGTTATCCGGTTGTGGCACACTGGAATATAGGGTATGGCTTTCTAATTTTTCCCAACTATTTTAACTGCTTCAATTGAAATGAATTTATAATAATAAGAGAGTGAATTTAGTCTTCTTACCCTTCGATTTAGAAATAAGGTCCGCTAGAATTGTATATATAAAAAATAATAATACGCCAGTAGGCCAGTAGGGGCACGTTATCCGGTTGTGGCACACTGGAATATAGGGTATGGCTTTATAATTTTTCCCAACTATTTTAACTGCTTCAATTGAAATGAATTTATAATAATAAGAGAGTGAATTTAGTCTTCTTACCCTTCGATTTAGAAATAAGGTCCGCTAGAATTGTATATATAAAAAATAATAATACTCAGAATTTTATAGAGTGGTTTGTTTTATTTATTCGAAATGATATACTTCCTGCAACTGTTTGGGTTGGAATTATTTGAAATCAAATCTTTCAGTTTTACGACCCACGGTTATACCGGCTAGGCTAAAGGACACGGTGATGATGAGAAATGAATGCAATGGTGGAATGAAAAAAGTGGGAGAAAACGGAAGAACCCCTAGAAAACCCATGCACATGGTGTTTCTCCACCACAAAATTCACTTGGTGCGAGCTGGGGTCGAACCAAGGATCCCATGCACCAAAGGTAAACGCTTTATCACTGAACCACCGCGGCCCCTCTGAAATTATTTATAGGAGAGAGTGACTACTTTTATGAAAACTTGATATCGAACACATTTGTTTAAAAATACCAGCTTTTTGTGAAATATTGCTTAATATTCAGGAAAACCTGTCAATAAAATAATAATAATAATAATAATAATAATAATAATAATAATAATAATAATAATAATAATAATAATAATACTTATTATTATTATTATTATTATTATTATTATTATTATTATTATTATTATTATTATTATTACTATTATTATTATTATTATTATTATCTTAAATTTAAAACTCTCTGGACCTAGTGCATTGGCACAATTCCACGAATCAAAAAGAATGTGTTTACTTATCATATAAGTGTAGAAGGACTTAATCCCTGTTGCTTTCAATATAAAAAGAAAGTGTCCAACTGTCAAATGATATGCTACATAAAATGCCCTATGCAACATAATGTAGTATAGAGTCATCATTCCAGGTTGTCTAAAGAACACTTTCGTTTTAGCAAGAAAGGAAGAAAATAGAAAATACTGAGTTTTAACCTAGTAGAAAGTTTGCAGATTTAAGGGAAAATGCACAGAGTTGTTGGATATAAAATGTAGTTCGGATTAATGGAGTAAGACACCGTAAATATTTTATTGTTTGAAATATACTGGGAGTGACCAAGCCATTACATATGGAAATATCGAAAGAGATACGTTAATGGTGTTAGTTGCAAACTTTTTTAGAATTGAAAAAATTAAGGAAATCTCTAAAACTCTGATATCACAGATCCAAATTGATTGACTGTTAAGTAAAACTGCTAAATCTGAGTAAAGCAAAAAAAAAAAAAAAAAAAAAAAAGTATTAATGACCTGTGTTAGTTTCAGACATATCATTCTCATATCAAAACTACGATAGAAGTAAATTATGAATAAAGGTGAATTCACAGTCCTGGAATACCAGCAAATGATTTTGCTAGATGTAACTTTTCAGAAAACTTTTTTATAAGGCTTTAGATTTATTATTATTTTTTTTGTTTGTTTATTAGCTTCCCCATGCCGTAAACGTCGCCAACTCCTAGGGGCTCACTTGCCGGTAAATGGCGATCGTCGATATAGCGACGCGTCGAAGGATTGCCGCTAGCGTGCCACTAGTAGCAGGGATTCGTCGAGTCGAAGCAGGTATCTAGAATCGGGGGTATTGAAGTTCCACAACGTAAGAACGAGGACTTCATTTTGGTTCGCGCTCGTTTGATTTGTCACGGAGAATCGTAAAGGGACCAACATGAACTATCGCCAGTCATGTGCCTGCGGTTATTATTATATATTATTTTTCCCTGACGAATTGTTATTATAAGGACAATATTTGAGCTCCGGGGGTCAAGAGTAACTCCTGCCTTTACATCATGAAGTGAAAAATCTTGAGGTGGGTGCGTATAATTGTATGAATTTAGTTGACAACTGTCGCCGAGCACTAGCAAGTGAATATGGGAGAACTATGAAAGAAGTAAATAGACGCTTGCCATTTTGTTATAAAATTACACGACGAGTGCATTTGATTTGATTCCGAACAGTTGTCTTCAAATATACACGGTTAAAGAAGCACTCTGATTAGAAATATTAAAAAGACTTCAACGATTTATCACTCTACAAGCTGTGTCTTCATAATCGCCTCCGTGACGAATTCGGAAGAACACGCAATTAGTAACCCTAAGGTTGATGGTTCACGCACAGCTCAGGGCACTTTCGTTTTATTTTTTAAAAAATGTTTTTGGACTCATCTTGATGCAAAGAAATTACGATTTAGGCGATATAGGCGATTTAACGTATTCTAGGGGAATAATTTTGTGGTTCGTTGGCGTTCCGTCGCTTGTCTGCCGGTGGTGGTATAATTTTCAAAACGGAAGTGGGACCAGTTTTTGGCTGCGGGACCGCCAATTTTTGGGGACATGTCACTAGTTGCCTATCGGTAGTCCACCGACGCTTACGGCATGGGATTGTCCCCTCACGAGTGAGGCAGATTGTAATCGACCAAGAGTGTTTTGGAAACATGGGAAACATCTTCCGACTTCGACTTCTGAATAATCCGTTTAGTATCAAGTCGAATCAAGGCTGCGCCACGGGAAGATAGAACAAGTGAGGCAATCGTTCCAAGCACTACGCTCGACAGCTTCCGTCTCATTCAAGACTTAGACTTTTCAGGAAAAGTAACAAGTTTATTACTTGTAATTTATTCTTTGAGTCAAAGTATTTTGCAATAAACCATCGTTTTGTAAGATATTTTTACCATTGTATACTATTAATTTCGAAAATTGTACTCATAATATAATTTCCCATCATGGATTTGAAAAAATCAAAGTTGGAACAAAGGAAGATCTCCGATCCACATGTCTCTTCATGTTTGATATGGAAGTCTCATCTTCATTATTGACCCTTAATTTATTTTAGTCCTAGGCAACGCGAATCGACGGGATGGCTCTAAGTGAAAACATTCATTTAGATGGTTAAGTAATCAGAAAATTCGTGCTGTTATTTCACGAAACCCAACAGATCTTGAGGGAAAAAAAAAAACAATTTTGCTTACCAGGGGGAGGGAGTAAATCATCTGCTTACGTTTGCTTAACTAGGAAGAAGGCAAGGGGGCCGGGCCCGCTCAAAGCTCATGTAGGCCTCCTTTGTATTTATGAATATACAATATTTGGCATTATTTGAGTGTAATTTGTCTTAAAATCCTCATATATATATCTTCGGCATTTGAATGCCCCCCCCCCAAATTTACAGAGATATTGGCGTCCTTGGAAGATCTAGTGAAATGAATAAAAATGTGATAACGTAATACTTGAACAACTCTATCTAATGGAGGAAAGTAAATTAGTATTCAACACTTCTTTCAGTTTTAAGCATTTCAAAGATTCTCGTAATTTAGTAGCGTCCCGGATTTGCATTTTTGAAGTACGGAAACTTTATCTATACCTTAACGTGGGAATCGGTTTCGGACCATGCACTTAAGCCGCTTTGCCATAAGAGGCGCAAGGAGTTTTTCTTTCGATTTCCTCAGGAATATTGCGAATGGTATAACTTTTAAAATTATGTTTAAAAAAGAATACACATCGACATAATAAGATGATAATCTGATACCTAGGAAATATATTGAATTGTTTTTAATTTGTTCTCACGCTTCCAAATCAGTACTTATGCTTTTTTTATTCCAGCCTTTTATTATAAGCATTTCAGACTATTGTCTGTTCTAGGACGATACAATTCTAGTTCATGTATATGCTAGCTTTAGAAATACAGTAGAGTTTCGCTTATCCGACATAAACAGGCAGGCAGAACACTGGATAATATGGATGTGTTAAGAAAAGACCTATTAAAAGTAAAACTTATGATATAATTTTACATATTACGCATCTAATAATAATGTTTTATAACAAATAACTGCACTGCACTGAATCAGGGACGTATCCAGCGTGAGGGCCTGAGAGCTGTCTCTCTCCGAAACTCAAGCACTTTTTAATAAACTTGCCTTTACCCATTTGAGGTTCTTTTATATCAGTTTACTAGTAGTCAGTGTCCAAACTTTGGGCAATGCGCTGTTGTCTTGTTATAATTCTAAGAACATACCATAATGCCATTATACCAGGTGGAATTAAAGAACAGTTTAAATAGGGGGGGCTTCGTTTCGTTTCATTTCGTTTCCGTTCTGGTTTCAACTTTAATATATTAGAACGATACACTCCATGTCTTCTTGCTATTTTTGTTATGTGATATACGTAGCAGACAGTTTTCTTTAGTTACATTTCTCTCGAAAATATGTTTCATTTTGTTTGTGCTATAATGCAGTTTCCAAAATAAACCGGTTTATAAATCAAAAGTAGGAAAAAGTTTAAGAGAGGTACAGAACTGTTGCATTATTATTATTATTATTATTATTATTATTATTATTATTATTATTATTATTATTATTATTATTATTATTATTGATATTTAAAAACATTAGAATTACGTGCTTACGAGGATTCGTGTTGGGCCCCCTCCGAATAGAAAACCTGGATACGTGTCTGCACTGAATGATAGACGTATGAGTCAAGGTGTAGACGGGCGCGCTAGGTGATAGACTCCACAGCATGAAAAATAGATTAAGACCACAACTTGCATATCTTCTTGCCGATTGGTGCTATTTGCAATGATATATCGGATCATATGGTATGTGGAACAAAGGATGGTCGGATAAGCGAGACCATGGTGTATTGGTGTTTCACGCACCTAAACCTGTAAAATGTTTGTATAAACAATTATCTTTCACTCCCTAGCTAAATTTGTGGGTATGATCACACACCTTGCCTCATAAAGTATAGTCTTATAAAGAAAAAAATATTTCTTTTTAGCTAAAACCTAAAGAAAAGCCAACTTCATTTTTTTTTTAATAATGGCAAACTAGTCCACTTCATCACGATAAATCACGTTTGGTACTAAGATGTCTTTTTCTGTCCGTATATATCCTTCACACTTCGTTGGAGACAAAATTGTTTTTTCCCAAAGAAGACAGGATGAGAGAAACTATACAACAGCATGAACAGAAAACAATAGCTATTAACAATAGTTCTCTAATCCTGGATAAATACGTCATTACAGCAAAATATCAGTAAGTTGTCCTTATTATATTGCTTCGGTTCTTATTAACATGAAAATTATAATGTTTTGTAAAAAAAAAATGGGATGGGATGGGATGGGATTCGATGTGGTGTCAAAATTATAAAACAACTAGGACTCCGCCACTCTACCCACCGAACCACGGAGACTACACGGTGTTAGCTCCTTTTTTAAAAGAAATAATCTTCATAACCATGGTCCGTATCGCTTCGAACCTTAAGATAAGAGTTTTTCTGTTTAATTCTATATTTTCGTACGACATCTTAGTTACAGAAGCTAATTTATATTTGGCAGGCAATCTACACACTAGGTTTTAACCAATAAATGCAACATTTTAGTCCACTATCCAGTTCCTTGATCCAACTTCTCGATTCCCCTCCGCAATTGTGATCTGCTACTGAAAAAATCCCTAGAAATCATCGTTGCCAGTATACACAAAACCGAGCATAATTTTGTTTTTTGCTTATATTTTTATTATTTTATTATATTTTTTTGGAAATATCTCCTTAGATGAATTGCTTTCTATTATCTCCACATACTAATAACTGAATTTTACCCATAAACGTAAGGAAAATGGAATAAATGCGAAAAATCTTGAGTTACAGTATACGCGCAATTTTTTTTTTTTTTTTTTTTTTTTTTTTTTTTTTTTTTTTTGCGCATGGGAGTACGTAGTAAGTCCATGTGGCTTATTTTTGTATTGGGTTTATCTGAAAGTTATGTGTCTTCTGACGTTTTAGTTATTTTTCTTTTCGTACAACATTAGGAAAATGTTTATGATTGTACATATATATATATATAATATTTTAATGATTTAATTAATTAACCACAACAGTTCGGTCTGTTTCCATCTGCACTATTAGGTTAAGTTAGCTCGAAAATGGAATCCGATTTTTCTACTTCTTTCAAATTTACTTTCTCCAGAAATGTTATCTTCCATATCCTTTATTCGACTTAAGCAATGAATGTCTAACTTAAGTATAGATGCTTTTTTTTTCACGCGATCTTCTCTTATATGAAAGGCATATTTTCCCCCAAGAAATTTCTTCAACTTCTAATGTCTAAGTAAGTATAAACAAAATAGCACGATACAACTTTCATATATTTCACAAGTAACAAGAATACCAAGCAATGAAAGCGTTCTTGGTATTCGGGATGTCTCGTTCCTATCACGAAGTTAGTCGTCCCCGTTCCACTTGAAATGTCCTTGTTTTTCTCACTCTTACCAGGCGAATCCAGGATAGTACCCCTGTACCGTACAGTTAGATGCAAGCAGATCTTCCCAATTCTTGTTTAATTTTCCTGACAAATACATCTTATTTCTTGTATTTTAGAAAGCATGAAGTTATTAACATTTGGACAATAGCTTGATCCCAAAGGTTTTGTGTGTGCTGTTTCGGCCTACTACACTAGAAATTTAAATTCTAGTAAAAACTTACATTTACATGCTTCCTCTTTGCGGACGAACTCCTGGTTGTTAATAAATATTTCCCGCCGGAGCACTTCGGACACTTTACTTTTAAATTCTGTCACCATCATCCTCAGCTTTTAAGAAAAAGTATTTTTTTTTTTTCAAATGTTCGAACGGTAAAATATTTTCGTTCTCCATCTTTTACAGAAACAACACCAACGAAAGTAAACTAGACTACCATTGTACTCGCAGTTCACTCATTGAATGCATTGATTTGGAGCTGTCAAAATCTATGAAAAAATCTTCTAGGTGCTTAAAATCAGTATACGTGATGAGGATGTACTCATCTTTCAAAAACATCAAATAGAACTAAAATCTTATCTGTTTCTCTGTGTGTCGGTGAATGAATGTCGATCACTGACATAGTTCATGTTCCATTTTTCTACTCTGAGAAATTCACTTACAGGAAAAGAACATTTGTTTCCGAGGAAAATACTGTAGTTATTCATCTGAAATGTAAAGCAAAAAAGTAACTCAAACTCCGTACGTTACTTAAAAATTTATAACCGTTACCGTTACAGTTACTTTGGAAAAATGTAACGTGTTACAAGTAACGTATAGCTTCCCTTACGTTACTTCCCAAGACTAGTTGTCCTACTGGTAGGGTAATGACTCTCAGTATCCATCCTGATAGTAATTCAGTACCATTTCTTGCACTCTAGAGAGAGCGTGTCTTTCTGTATCTATAATTATTAATATGAACATGCGAGGGCTGATCAACAAAGACAGAGACTGATTAATGTACCGCAGTTTCCTTTGTTGCCGAATGCCGGCACGTTTGATAGTTGAAATAGTTGTATTCCATATATACTCTCACTAGGTGGTAGCATTGTCGTATCGGTAGGTTGGGAGTAACCCTCTGTTTTTTAAATACTGCTTCCATTTCGCCTCACAACGTGCTGTGTATATGCATACAATGGAGGATACACGAGAAGAACAGTATGGAGCAATAAAGTTTTGTTTTCGCTTGAACCATACAGCTTCTGAAACATACGGAATGCTCAAGCTTGCTTGTTCCGGAGTCAACAGTCGTGGTACCCAACGGGCACAAACACGGAACATATAAAGGTGATCGTGGATTATTAAAAAAAAAAAAAAAAAAACACTACCATATAAAATTTTCAACACTTCACTTAGTTTACGTAATGTTATCCTTGTATCCTCACGGACAATCACAGCAGCAGGATTTCTGTTTCTTTTTGTCACAGCAGAGGCCGAAACACCAGGTCCATCTTGCTTAACGCATAATTTCATACGTCCTTCTTTGAATTATTTGAACTACCGAAACACTGTTGCTCGAGGTAATGCACTTTCATCGTAAGCTTGCTTGAGATTTTCGTATGTTTCAGAAGCTGTATGGTTCAAGCGGAAACAAAACTTTATTGCTCCATACTGTTCTTCTCGTGTAAGCTCCATTGTATACATATACGTAGCACGTTCTGAGGATAAATGGAAGCAGTGTCTGAAACACAGCGGATTATCCCTAACCTACCGATACGACAATGCTGCCACCTAGTGAGAGTATACATGAAACATAACTCTTTCAACTATCAAACATAACGTCATTTGGCAACGAAGGAAAATACGATATAATAATCACTCTGTCTTTGTTGATCAACCCTCGTACAAATTAAAAGAAACATTATAATAGACATTATAGAAGATACTATGAGAATGAAACATGATTCCAAAATTCTGCCCTTTTATGTAGTGACGAGATGTTCTCAATTAATCATATATTTGTGAAAATTAAACATAGCTCTCTTCAGAAACAACTACAAAAACAAAATCCCAGTGTACGTTACAGAATTTGTTAAAATCCTAAGTTTTCTTTCAAATAACCAGATACAAAATAACACGGGGAAAACTCAACTGCTGTATCGAAGCAAAGAAAAATATTTTATGCATATCCGTAACCACAAAATTCACAAGCATATTCTTTAATATTAGAAGCCGCAATACACGCAGAGTGTGCCCACTGTAAACAATTTCAACAGCTAAACTAGCTCTTTGTTTTTTCCACATATACAAACATCATCACCATCAGTATCATTTTCATCATCACATAATCGCTGGAGATTCAACATCATCACTGTTTGACGAACTTTCGAATTGAAAACACTTCCTCTTCAACAGAATTCTCTCTCTCTCTTTTTTTTTTCTTTCTTAATTGAACACCGTTCTGGTTTCTTATCCCGTTTTGATGCATTCTTTGCTTTCGTGATGACTGTTTTCTTTACTCTTTAGCTTGTAATTGGGTTTCATTGGTGTTTCGTCTTCATGTATTTAACATGTTCTATTCCATAACTCGTAAACATTTTGTACGATTAATTATAATGTACTAGCCCACAGAACGAAAGAAATTTAAAATATATGTTTTAATAAGTAGGGAAACAACGCTCAGCCTGAGCGTTATTATCCGATGGCGCAATTTTATATTATTATTATTTATTTATTTATTTTTTTTTTTGTCTCATGAAGAAGCCTAAACGTTTAGCTTATAATAATGACGAATTGTACAGCGGGGGACACTTCTAAATGGTACAGCCATATGGAGATTTACGGCTAAGGTGTACCATTTAGAAGTGTCCCCCGCTGTACAAGAGATACTATTATTATATACGTAAAAAGAGCAATACTCTATCTTAAACCTTAAATTAACTTTTCTTTCACTTTTTGTCTTCTTAATTTTATAACAAATAATCCAAAATTCGTTTTCCCCACGTTGCTTCGCCGACGTCAACCACGCTAGTACCTTCTTTTTTTTTAGTATGCTATCACAAGTTAGTCTTCAAAAACCTGCTTAACATGCTTCTTAATGGCTAAAGAGGGGTGAACGCCATTGCACTCCGAGAGTCGTTAGCCGACTCTCGCTTATAAAGAAAACCTTTCGCAGAACCTAAAAGGTGTAAGAGACAGATACTTGGCAATTTGGCATGCAGTAATACAGCATAGCACACAGTTAAGTAGCATATATCGTATTGCATTTCAAATTAATGTTGAACATTTAGAAGACAGGGTTCGATCGAAACTAACTATGGCTACTAGTGGGAATTTCATTTTTAACCTTTCTATTGTGCCACCTATTAGAGAACCAGGAAAATTCTGTAGTCACCAATATATACATGTTCTAGCTATTCTTTATTTGAAACTAGCAGAATACCCGTTCTTCCCATGGGGAGAATACGTTTCATTTTGGACATAAAGGGGGGAATTTGGATTTAAATGACATCGGAAATGTTACTCTTCATCTCAGTGACCCCGAAAACTATGGATTTCGACGCTAATATCGGTCATTTTCGATCATTTTTAAATATTTCTTCCTCCTTTCCTCTAAGTTGCACCGTCAAAGTGAAATGATAAAAAAAAAAAAAAAAAAATTCTAGGCCCGAACCTCATCTATCTTGAAAATCTGATCGAGATCGGTCTGTTGGTTCAAAAGGTATGAAGTCACAAATATAGCCACTTTCAGTTTTATATGTACAGATTAACTCAACTTCGACTTAAATTGTTCATATATTTTTGATTTAGGTCTTTGATATACCACGAAAATAGAAAAAAAAAAAAAAATAATAATAATTTAAGGTTTTAAGCCTATTTATTAAATATAAACCCAACAACAATTATCTGTAATCTGAAATTACATAAACCCTTTCGTTTCATAACTTACAATAATATATCAAACTTAGCCTGCTATTGTATACACTGTATATTTTCCTTGCAATATTTTATCAGCATTACAATTAAAGGTAGAATGAAAACTTTTAGTAAAAAAAAGGTATTATGATTGCTCTCAACATCTCGTTGGTGAAGGGCCAAAGTGGCGTAACTCAAGAAATCGTGATTTGAGTTATGAGCACCATCCATCCTTATTTAACCTGCTCTATTAATCATAAAACATTTACAGCTGAATTTCTTATATTAACGGAGACCTGAACTTTCTGGACATGGCGAATCTTAAAATAAGTAGTACGCTATATTGTTACACGTGAAAATTTAAATCACTCTTCTGTAAAAATTATAAGTCAAGATACGCCACTTAGCCACTTCATCGACGAATTAAGCATCATCCGTACAAGAACAATAGTTGTCAGACTTTGGTTGAACATTGAGGATTAAACAGCCATTAACATCTTGCAATTCCTTGGATGTGAATTTTACTGCAACGCATCTCCGACCGCACCACTTGGAAGTGAGTTCGGATTCCATACATGCTATTTCATTTGGTGCCACATCCCTATAAAGACAAGAGAAATAAGAAACTATAAATATGTTGAATATTATAGTAATAATTCAATTTAAATGCGTATATTATCCCATATTTTCTGCACAGAAAGGCAGAAAGAAAGGACACGCTATTTTGTCAGTAAGAAACGAAAGGTAAAATTTGAATGGTATAACTTATAACATACAGATTTCCTTTTCTCCGTGTGTTCTATAGTATGCGCATACTGACGAAAGCACAATCCTTGTATACTTCTATTGTTGTCACAGAGGTTTTGCTATAAAGTAAACTTTTGGAAATATCCCTTCTTTTGAATTTGTTAATTCCATTAACACTTAGTTGGTCTAAAACATCTCTTAGTTGGATAAGAACTACGTTCTTGTTCTGCTCGAAATTAGATATTTCCGATTATTCCTGGAATTTGTGACGTCTAAACTTTTCTTTTTCTTTCTTAGACACGGCTGGACATAATTAAGATAGATAGGGAGGTAACTAAATAACAAATGTGTTAAGAAATTAGGAATAATAGTCTTTTGGTGTTGAGTCAGCACTCTGAAGACGAATGAAGTGGAAACCAAATAAAGAAATAGCGTGCAGTACATCAAATGACGGTGTTGTGCATCAATTGACCAAGCGCCATTTTGCGATTTTCGATATTTTTACATCAGTGAGTAGAAAACCATGTAAATAATGTAAAAACAAATTATTTGAAGCCCTACTATTTGTTTATATATTCAGGAAAAGCTATTCGACCAAGCGCCAAGTACTGGATCGTAATGGGAATATGTTTTTATTTCCTTCAATATCTCAGAACCGTGTTTTGGCTCTTAGTCAATTGATGCATAACACGGTCCTACCAGAAACAAGCATTTATCAGTTTTGGGTCCCTTTGGTAGTTAGTCAGTCTGGAGTTTAATGTTTATTTTCAGCAACCAAGCTATATGAGATATGAACTGACAGCTTAATGTAGAATCCGTATCGTATGAGCTCCCACCACCTGTCAAACCCGTGGCCTCTCGCTCGAAATATGCGTACCTTAGGCATAAGATGATCTCGGCGTTGGCTCGCATTCAGAACAAGAAATGAAGAAGTTATTTACTTTGCGTCAAGATAGCTCAAAATACTGATTCTTTCAAGACCGTGAGACAGGTAAAGAGGTAATTCAGAAACGAAGCACCAGACTGTTGCTAAACAAACTCAAAAATAATAGAACCGAAAGTTATTTGACTATGTGTTAACCAAAGTAAGCATGCATCATATGTCCAACCAGAATCATTCATGGGGAGTGAAGAGTCATGCTTCGTTTTTTTTTTTTTAAAAAAGAACAATATTTACAAGTAGTGTGTGCTTCACTGTCCCTGCTGCACTTACAACAACAAATATAGTCTGGAGGAAAAACCCTACTTTTGGACCAAACCAAAAATTTCAGTATGTCTAATGTTTTTCAGCGGTATTTAGCTCATTTGAGGGTGCTGAATCTGAATCTGCCGGGTGTACAAATGTACACCTTGAGCATTTTGAGTAATTCAAGATGGCAGCCAATATGGCAGCTGTAAAAGTGATAGGAATATTTTTGTATATTTTATCAAGATGGGTATCAAATTATGTTTTTTGGGTTGCAGATTCTAATAATAAAGTCAAAAATGTTATGAAATTGATACAAATCGAGATATTCAATATGGCGCCCAATATGGCGGCTGCAAAAGAAGTTTATGTTGTCATTTCTGAAATCTATTTTTGAAAAAAATATTTACTGACATGAGTAATGATAAATCGTAAAATCTTAATTTTGTGCTCACAGATGGCAGCATTTTCATAGAATTTAGGAAAAAATATCTCAGAAACAAAATAAGAGATATTTCCAAGTGAAATACTAGAATGATTTATGAAATGCGAACATGTTCAGCGTCACAAACCAGGTATCTGGAATGCTATATGGTCAGAGATGTTCATTGAGAATACATTTATGCGTTATGGCCATGGACCAGGAGGAATAGTCGGACTTACACTAAATCCGTCAGCAGTGAAGCGATGGGCTTTCAGCCTTCACACCTGCAGTCGTTTAGTAAATGACATTTATGTCATGAGAGATGCTGGACGAGATATGGAAATAACTAAGCATAAGGAAGGAATGCCATCTTGAGTAAAAGGAGATGCTGCAGACCGAATTAAGTTAAAGGAAAAGCTGTCTCATTGTATAGATCCTCTGAAGACCGATGATCACCCAAAAACTATTGTGAATATTGTGACAGGGAAAATTTGTTCCCAGAAAGTGAATGTCAATAATGCTGTTGAGATAGGTGAGAAGGCGTTGTGTTCTTACGAAGAAAAACTACCAACTGGTTTTCACGATCCAATCTAAATAACGGTTCGTAATGTTTCCTGCGATGACGACAAAAAACAGCTAGTATTGGTGTCATTGACACAGAACTCTTGTACACGCGTGCAATGTGACTCGCATCTACAAGAGATATTGAAGCTAAAGGAATTATTTCATATGAGCTTGCCGCTGTCCTCACATCTTTGTTTGATGAATATGGGACTCCCAGGTTCTGCAAAAGTAATTCAAAACTGAAAAAAATATTACAGGTAGCGAAGTCTATGAGATCGTACAAGCACGAAGATGCTATCATACTTGGTTGTGCCGTTTTGTGGGTGATCAACTGGCCATCTAACGGAACTGTTCTTGACTTCATAAAATTGTATCGGTCATATGTGCTTGAACAATTGAACAAATGCAACGTGTACCTGATATTTGACTAATATAAGGAGTACAGCACCAAAGGAGGAATAAGAAGCGTCAGAACAGGATCAACATATAGCAGGTATCATAAATTGTCTTTCAACACATCCTTGCCCTCCCAACAAGTTGTGCCAAATGTTACGAAGAATAAGGTACAACTAGTACAGCTGATCTGCTAGTATCTAATGACAGAAGGGTTGCCATCAGATTCCACCAAAAGCCTATTCATCACTGGACCAGAAGATGTTACAACAGAAATAACTGCTGATTGTATCAAGGAACGTCAAAATATGAAAAACACTCACGAAGAGGCTGATGTCATAATTATCACACAAGTAGTGACGGTAGCCAATCAGCTGGACAGAAATTGTACAATCAATGTAATTAGTGATGACACGGATGTTCTTCTCCTCCTGATGCACCACTACCACACACAAAAACTTACTTGTAACATTTTTATGGAGGCAACTCAAAGTCATAGAGGAGTTATTGACATTGGATTGTCTGTGTCCAAACACCGTGGTATTGTTTCAAACTTACTAGCACTTCATTCCCTTTCTGGCTGCGATACAGTTCCTACTCTTTATGGCATTGGAAAGCAGAAGGCAGTGAAAGTACGACAAAGTGGGGAAAGCTTGGAAGTAAGACATCACTACTTGAAGATGTGATTCAGGAGACAACTGAGTGTATAGCTTCTTTCTATGGTAGTAGGAAACTGGCCCTACAATGTCTGATGTCAGAAGAGATGTCTGGCTGAAGAAATTGTCAAAGAAATCTGCTGTACATATCCCGAAATTGAATAGCTTGCCAGCAACTACGGAGGCATTCTCTGAAAATGTAAAAAGAGCTCATTTCCAGGCTTGTATTTGGAAACAAGCAGATAAACCAGACCCACCAGACATGGATCAGACACATTTTGGGTGGTATCGTGATGAGTTGAACAAAACATTGGAACCAGTTACTGTACCACCGGGAACTGTGATGGCACCGAAAGACATCTTGAAGACGGTGAGTTGCGGCTGTTCTTCTGAAAACATGTGTAAAGGATGTTGTGGTTGTGTGACAAATCATAATAACTGCACTGACTTCTGCAATTGTGAAGTCTCTAAACGATGCCAGAATATCTTCACACGTCAAAATACTAGGAATCTAGAAGACGAAAACATGGATACTTCTTCTGACGAAGACTGACAAGTGACTGATCTGTGATATTTATTATTTTGTTGCGGAGTAACATAGAAAGATCGGCATTTTGTATTGTAAATGTACATATTTCGCATTAATGTGGCCAGCAATATAATTTTTGATTAAGAAAACGTCCGGGAAAAAAATAAGAAAATCTTCAAACCTAAGCTTGTGTTGTTTGTTTTCTTTTGCACACAGAAAAGAATGATTTTGTAAATAAATATAGAAAAGTCCAAAATGTGGAAAAAATGTTCTGGAGTGCAAACAAGGTGAGTTGCGGTGACGGAGAAAGCATCAACACCCAATCCAAAATTTCAGTGTATCAGATATTGTTCTAAGCATGTACCTAGCTCGAGGGTCGCAAATCTGAATATTCCATATTGAATATATTGATTTCTATCAATTTCATAAGGTTTTTGAAGTAACTATTGAAATATGCAACCCAAAAAACATATAATTCGACACCCATGTCGATACAATACTCCAAAAATATTCTTGTCAATTTTACGGCCGCCATATTGGGCGCCATATTGAATATCTCGATTTGTATCAATTTCATAACATTTTTGACATTATTATTAGAATCTGCAACCCAAAAAACATATAATTTGATACCCACCTTGATAAAATATACAAAAATATTCCTATCAATTTTACAGCCGCCATCCTGGCCGCCATCTTGAATTACTCAAAACGCTCAAGGTGTACATTTGTACACCCGGCAGATTCAGATTCAGCACCCTCAAATTAGGTTAAAACCACCGAGAAACATTAGACATACTGAAATTTTTAGTTTCGATGGATTTCCTCCAGACTAATACAATCTGCTACTAAATGGTTCATATTTGTTGTACACAGCACATAAAAAAATATGATTCCAGCAGAAGAAAAACATATTAAATGAATCTGATTTGCGACGACATACTTTTTAAGGCCAAAAAAGTCCGTTCTCCTCGAAGTTTTCGAAAACTACAAATGAAAATTCACTTTCAAGCACGTCATTTTATTCATCAAGTTGCAATCTATTGATTGGTATATTAGGAATAAGAATGAGATTTCTCGGCTTTCGGGATCTATAGCTGTGTTAGCCCATCCATTGGCGATCACACAACCGGAGGTATAGAAGAGGAAGAAAGGAACGGACAAGAATGGGAGCGGCCTAAGACAATGATGTTACGCATCATCCCACATTTGTCTGGTCGGGATGAAGAAACACCAGGGAAATCTCACTTAAGATGGCTGACGTTGAAAAAAGCTTTTACACTTTTTGCACCGAGTGTCCCCACCGAGAGTTGCACCCGGGACCGCTTGCATCAAAGGCAAGATCGTTAACGACTTACTACGCGGAGTCACTATCGATTGATATATGTCTCATCTTTGGATACAAAAATTAAAGTTTACGAGTTGATAATTATTTCGGGCTATATCTCATTAGCCATTGTCCTCTTACTAATGTCATAATGAAATGTTTAATTAGTGCATGTTTCAGAAAGAGTTCCATCTTAATAGGTGAAGTGATTAACGTATCGTATATATTTTAAGTTTACAAAAGAGAAATTTGATTTTTATCGATTTTCTCAAAAACTACGCATCAGGATTTGTACTCACCCATGTAATTCGGTTCAGTTTAATGAAATATATCGATTGTTATACGTTTCATTTTTGGATTTTATTAATTTTTAGAAGTTGTAGTTCTAATTTTTAGTTAAAAATAGTAATTTTTAAATTAATCACGTGAAATTCTAAAACGTGTCCTATACTTACTTATGCAATTTGATTTTCAGTTTTCCTTCTAGTCCAGAGCCTTCAACAGTAAACTTTCCTTTCCTCAGAGGAATTGGAAGAGGATTTTTGAACGACGCCATGATTGAAAATTCTTCTCCTTGAATTAAGTCACCACAAGTCTGTGAAGAAAGAAAAAAAAAGTCAGAAATTATTTGTTTGTTTATAACTAGCAGCGTTCACCCCGCTTCGCTGCGGTCACCCCGGAACGCAATAAACTTTGTTACTTAGATAATTTTTACTTTTTCGCTTTCAAATTGCAGTAAATGTTAACATTATAGCGCCTGTCATTTATGTTAACCCGCCGAGTGACCCGCTTCGCTGCGGTCACCCCGGAACGCAATAAACTTTGTTACTTAGATAATTTTTACTTTTTCGCTTTCAAATTGCAGTAAATGTTAACATTAAAACGCCTGTCATTTATGTTAACCCGCCGAGTGACACGGTCATGCGGGTTGCATATAAATACGTTTATTTTTACCTATGATGAACTAATAACAAAGGATGACACTTGAATGGTCAATTATCTCAAGACACTGGTAATTAAAAATTAAAGTGATATGATAAAAACCATCTAGGGTCCAAATCCTAATAACCCCCCAAAAATGAAAGAAATTGGTTCAGCCGTATTAGCGTGATGAGCGGACAAAGGATTTGTACGTTCTCTTTTATATATATAGATTGTCAACATCATCAACATTAAAACCAACACTATTATTATCATAAACACTACATTATCACTAACAGGTCAGTTGCTTCGAATTGAGAAACTTCTATACACTTTGTTTCTGCACAATCTAATCTCTTTGATACATGAAATAGGCAATAGTTTAAAATATTGCTCTAGAAATGCAATGTTTTTCCTTCTTTATTCTACTCCCTTTAGCCAGTGGTCGAAGTGAGATGGTATGCAGTGGTATGCCATACCACCTCTGGTTTTTCAGTGGTGAAGGTATACCACCTCTGTTTTTTTTTAGTAATCAGACATACCGTCACTGGAGAGTAAATACTAAATACCTTTAATAAATCCATGTTTAAACACAGTAATTGACGAATAGTTTTGCAAGAAGAAAGATTTTATTTCTTATGTGGAAATAATTTTTAAGTTGACGACACCGGCATTTTTGTTCTCTTTTTCCTGGGCGGATTTAGGGCTTGTCTGCTGTGCGGGGCGAATATTCCGGGGGTTTCGAATACTCCTCAGTCGAGTAGAGGGTTTGGGAGTTTTCCCACAGAAAATTGTTAATATAAAATCTCGGCTTTTGAGCATTTTCGTGTATTATTGTCTATAAGACAACATAAGGAGATATTGTTTTTTACATTTTTTTTCAGAAAGTTGTTGGCAGGGGATCAAAGTCAATCCATCCCCCCTCCCCCGTACTACAGAGAAGCTCTCTAATGGTTTTCAGTCATTATGTAAATAGAAACGCAATCTTTTAGGCAACATACACCCTCATTGTAGTTCAACATTTTAGATAGCCGGTATGCCGAGTCAAAATCGTAATAAAACATACCGCCTCTGCTTTTTTTTCCACTTCCAACATTGCCCTTTACCTTCTACGGGGTACAGGGACTAAAAGCATTCCCGGAGTAAGATTTATTGCTGAAGTTCATTTAACGAACCTTCTGATCCTGATGTAAACATTGCAGAATGGTATTACTACGTCAGTCGTCAGATGATTGGCTATCGGTCAGCGCTTCTTGCGAGAAGTACGTGCTTGTACCCTGTGGATGTTCTACATATTCCCTGTGGCGGAGCCAAGGGAGGCCCAGGGGGCCAGGCACCCTTGCTCAAATTCTTGGCCCCCCTAGTGTCCCCCCCCCACAGAGTGATACTTCTATAGGCCGACAAGCGATGAGTTGATAGTGGCCACAAGTAAAATTACTACCGAAACATCTCTTGACAACACAGTTACCAACTGCAGAATACCGTATTTTGCAATAGTCTGTGTTCCAAGTCAAATAGCTCCAGGCTCGTTTTTGTTTGTAGTATAGCAAGATCTTATTCTTCGAAATCTTTAAGGTGCATGCATTGACCTCAGTATTTAAATGTTCCTTTTAATCTCTGTCCCTTATCTGGTTATCTCCTTTGTTTCCAACAAAGAACCAGATAAAAAAGCAAAATAGTCGGTATTCTCATTCGCTTGAATGTTAAAAGTCATACTAAAATATGAGATGGTTACTTACAAATAGCATAAACTGCAGTACAACGTTATGCTTGCGTTGGAAGAAAGAAGTCTTCGTAGACTACTTATTATAATTCGTACACTAAATAATTAATTTTCATTCTTTATGGCGACATAGAACAAATGCATAATATCCATGAAATAATTTTGTATTATTATTATTATTATTATTATTATTATTATTATTAAAGAATCTTAATATCGAGCCGTCTTGTTTACTATACAGTAAAAGAAGAGAGCATTTTTTTTATTATTTTTGAAATAATCCTTCTCTCTATTGTTCGTATCCCGATTGTTTGAGAAAAATAAGATATTGAATACTACCAACACCTACTACTTGCTACCGATACTGATTCTCGCTTTCGACTATGTTCTGGTCTTGTCTCTAGTTCGTCTAGTTTCCTAATGCTCTTGGCCATTGGCAACTCTGTGAAACCTTCTGCTATGATGTTTAACAAGCGATACTACAAAGGATCTTGTAAAATAGAGATCCTTGGATACTACCGATCTCCAAAGAAAACGGAGTCAGCGTTGGTGGACCTATACTACTAACTAAAGCCTGGGCAAATTAAGTAAAAATCAATGGTTCTTTGTAAATAAATCGTTCGGAAGTATTTTCTTTTAAACGATTTCAACTGTAGCTTAATCCCAAAAATACTACTACATAGAGAAATTCCAAAGTTTATCACAGAGCCACTGTTACAATCTCCTGGTAACCATCAGGTACGATACCGAGACAATACAACTTGGTTGTAATATTATTTTGTGTAAAAGTGGTAGTTACTACCGCGACCAGGTTATGACATGAATTTGTAACGGATCCTTCTGAATCCGTGACATTGATTCTTATAGTTATCGATCGTGTGTTTTGTTGGTATTCCACGATGTAAAAAAAAGCGTTTGTCTGGATATGAATTTATTAATTTTCTATAGTTTACAACCGTATTCTCAAGCTGTACCGGGTACTCACCAGTTCGTATATTTCATTAGGTTGTAGTTCTTAGTTAAATAATTTGATTTATAAATAAGATAAATTAAAGGTAAATTTAAATTATATATATTGCTTAAGGACTACACATGATTAGATATATTTTTAAGTTCCAACATTTATAAACTTTTAATCAAAAATTTAGCTACAAGAACAAATGTGCAAGCTAAAATTTCTTTACCAGTATAGTGCATTCTGATTATATGTAATTATTTATATTTTAAACAGTCTATTTTCCACACAAAGAAGTTAATTATTACGAATATTAAACTATTAATATTGCAAATGATGTCGAACAGTGCATGAACGTTGATGGCTGTAATTACTTCTCTTAATCGGTGCTTGCCATTTATAAGTACGGGCAGCTGAAATTAATAGAAACCAAACAACTGACGAGCGAAATTGAAAGAGGAAGTAAAGAAATAGTGCTGTATAAAATAAATATTTTATACATTTTTGGATGAAATAATTTAGTATCAACACTTATTTAGGAATTACGGGAGTAAATTTTGAATGTTAAATATGATTCAAGGCAATAATGTTCTTACAGAGATAAATTCTAGTTTGTTCATAGCTCGGCATTAGTTGTTAGGTGTGACGTATGAATATAATTTTGATAAACCATAATCGGTTTATGCGTCGGGACAAGTCCTGCTGTTATTCAATTTAAGTTATAAAATTAAATTTTTGGGATATTTTATCTATGCAAAATAATTGATTGGAACTTTTGATAATGACAATAGAAGCAATGAAGTAACCTGAGTAGAACTTCGTACGTGAATTTCAGTGTAGACTATGAACTTTACACCAAGATGATGATTCGTTTGTAATACGGTAATGTGGTCTTCCGACATCGTCAGATAATCTCTTATCAGTCATGGGAATATACTGCAGGCACAACGAGGAAGTTTATTTGGGACTCGAACGGTGCTGGATGGTATAACTGTTTTATAAGGCAATCCCTAATCAATTATTTACTTCACAGGAGTTCGGATAGCTGCAGTGGGAATCCCAGGATGACTGATTAATACGATAAATTTGGCAATAGGTATAAATACAAAGTTTTTTGTCTAGTTCTTAGTGGTGGCATTAGCGGCAGTGAAAATTAAAACTAATCAGTGATAAAGAAATTTCTATAACTTTTATTTTTTTTCGTGTGTATTTGAACAGTGCGATGATGATGATGATGATTAGTAGCTAATTACCGGTAGCGTCATGCGCTTCAGGTTCATAGTGAGAATGACTTATAGCTGTAATCGCGTGACAAATATAAATTCTCGATTTTCATAATATTCTAAATTCTTTAGTTGATTATTAAATTTTGTAATTAATGAATGCTAACGTACGAAATGAACTTCGACGGTACAAATCATTCACAGTTGCCTGCCTCAGAAAACCTCTATCTGGTTACAATACGATTCATGCAATATTTAGAAATGAACCCATTTAAGAAATACAGATAATATTGTTATTATCATATTGTCTGGTTAGTTGGGCCATGCTGGAAATTGGGATTTATCTATAATCAACTTCTAGTATAATGCAATAATGAACGATTTTATTTTTTTTAAAGCTCAAGTCAATGCCTCACATTCCATATATGTTTTCTTCATGTAAATATCCTCACATTCCTCATTAATTTTTTATTGTTGAATAATTATAGAATTTTCATACTAAGTAGTAATTATTCGGAGAAGTAAATAGAGCTGGAAATATTGGTATATGGTATCGCCAATGTCATAAATCCACTGCTCTGCTCCTTCTTAACTCACGATAAATAATTTATTAGTAGTAGTAATAATGTATGTGCCATTTAATGTTCGTGTGATGGCATGGCTGATATAAACTTTGTAATATTCGTCAGAATAAGTAATTATAGTGTAAGATGACCTTTAAGCTAATCTTTTTTTTTTTTTTTTTTTTTTTTTGATACTGCAAGACAACCCTGATGTATATCCCAGTTTCTTAGCAGGCGATAGCAGGCCCTATTTATATGTATTAGGTCTAAGTAATGGATAGATGAAGATACGAGCTGCTGTGTTGAGGCCAAACTCACTGTCTAGGCAACTGTCATGTATATGTGATGATGGATGTTTCTTTGTTATTTCTGAGTCAATAAACATATTGAACAGGTTATTTTCATTTCAATATAAGCGCAGTTACAAATTTCTCAATTTAATTACTAACCTACAATACAAGATTTTTGTTATGAGAAAGGAATAAAGATTTAATTTCACTGATGGAATTGCTGCTTAGGACAAGATCCTGGTAACTTCTGATCAATAAGCGAGATTTTGCTTAATGTCAGTACAGTAGATTTCTTTCAAAATAACGAATAGTGTAAAATCAGTTTTTTTCCATTAAAATATATTTTCCATTTTTTTCAGTCATAATTATTTAATATTTTAATTATTTATTTCTACTTTGGAATAATTATTATTATTATTATCATTATTGCTGTTATTATATTCTGCCGACCGGTAAAAAAAGCCAGAGAAATTTATTGGTCGTAACAAATTTTCAACAGGATATACTGATTAATTTCCCTCCTTCAAATCTAATCACAAAATTAACAATATTAATTCAGCATCGACTGCAGAATAGTTGCGTTAAGTTACTTCAACCACATTAGAATTTATTTTAAGACTGTAACATTCGAGACCCAGAGGATAGAAATGAGGGAAATGAGTCAATTTGGCCATAGAAACTTCCTAGTGACACCGAGGAAGAATCTTGGTAAACTCCTAACTCGAAATATTACCCCGAGGGAACGATCACATTATCTTCCGAATCTGAAGTCGATGTTCTACCACTGAGCTTTGGCCATTTGTTGTGGGTCTGAAGTGTTTGTGTATTTGAATTCACGTCGAATTCTAAAAACTAGAGAAGGTAATCAAACGAAAGAAAGGAAGAAAAAGGCTATGTATACTTCTTGGGATGTAAGGAATCCCGATTGAAATGTCTATTCTAACAGTTTCATATTAGGAAAAGAAAAACATATTTCCTCTTTTTGCTTCAAAGAGTGTACACTTTATCATTTTAATGAAGTAAAGGCAAATTCATCACTCAGTTTTTAGAGCTCAAGGGTAAAAGTAACCAAAAATAATTGAACTATGGCCAAATCGAAACAAGAGAGTGTGATCTGTACAAGAGGAAATGTTTCCGGGCTGCTAAAATATGAGATGACTGCTGCCAAGCTATAACTTTTGAGCTTCGCCTCATCTCAAGTAGATGCAGAATGTGGGAAGGTTTGATTCTTGTAGATTCACTAGTTAAAATGTTGTCGAAGATGAGGTCTGGAGAATATGATTCTGAACGAACAAGAAAATTTATCAAGAATGTTTGGAGATATGCAAAGAAGCTTGAAATTCCAGAGCGGGAAACAGATAGCCTATAGGTGTTCCTCGTGGAAACGAACTAGACATTTGCCATCGAAATATCACAAATTCATTTTGGATGAATCTCTTCCTTCATTGGAGGCAGAAAATGAATTTTCTGAAGATAATATACTAAGAGACTTTTTTTTTTGCCGACTATTCATAAGGCAACCAGTGAGATGAAAAACCGCTTTGGATCATGTAGCAAAATCATTAGATCATTCGGCGCGCTGGAATTTCGTCCTCCAAATGTTTTTCTTGGAGCCCAAACAGCTTCAAATTTATTTCTGTGCAACTACCATGAAAATATTTGCTTATTTCCTCGTTCTCTTTTGGAATTGACGAAAAGGTGTTTCAACTTTCATTGCAAGTATTGTGTGTTATGAGTGTGAAATGAAGTGTATGATATTATTGTGCGAAAAATGTGGTGCGGACTTACGATTCAATACATGTATGAATGAAATCATTTCCGAAGATAGATAGAGTGATGAAGTAACATACTACAGTGGATGAAAAGTGGCGATGAAGGAAGAGTTTTTGGAAACAAAATAAGTGATACAGTGGAGGAATCCCTGAATACGCTGCAAGAGAAAAATGCTATAGTTTTTTTCAACAGGAATTATGTTCATAAAAATCAACTATTTGTACTATGACAAGACGACATAATCTATTGCCAGGAATGATATTGCAGCAAATGGATTTTAGTGAAAATTATTGCTTTATGTACCAAGCCGAGATACAAACTTCTCACTGGGTAGTATCTAGTTGTACTTCGTACTCTGCAATAATATATTTTTCTGGGTCGAAATAAGACCACAGCTCATGATTCGTACGCTATTGTATCTGATTATATGCATCATTAGTTTCCACTTGCTTCTTTCAGTTCTATAGTTATGGAAAATTTTAAAGGCGTCATCCAGGGTTGTCGATCAACCATGTACATTGTCGGTCGGATATGGTGTTGCACAACATTTTAAACAAAGATATTTACTTCGCCCTATAACATTGCAGAAAGTCGGAATGTCTTGATATTTTTCGGCTACGATCCATTGCTAAGGCCCTATTGATGGTATTGGTGGGTCCGTCAAGAGACGTATAAGAGAAACTACATAACCAAGATAAATTGATTCTCAATCTGCTGCAGAATTTGCTGAGAGCACACGCAAGTTATAGCCAAATTAATGTAGTATATTGTAGTGAAGAGAATGTTACGTAATTCAAGAATACTTGAGCTAATGCGTGAATGGAAACCGTGTAGGAAGGAAATATGTAATATTCCAGAAACACATAGCTCCACTATTTTCATTCTGTTTACGTGTATACAATTGAATATGCCCTCATCTCAGACATTTGATCATTGCGAAGGAAGTTTGTTTTCATTTAGGACAGTTCATTGGCCTATGTGAAGAGAATAAAAGCTGATCAAGTAAACGAAAATATATCCACCGGAGACTGAATATTGGTGCTCTTTACCGGAAAAAGAACTATTAAATATTTTGTTGGATGTGTGTTGATAAAAGAATCAAAAGTTTTGTATGTAACGATTTTTTCGCCATGATCATCAAAGTAAAATATTTTATTGGCCGTAACAGGAAGGTGAGGCTTATTTGCATTAACCGACTTCCCTGTTAACTTTCCTTTTATCTCTAAATCATCAGTACCGCTCTATCCTTCAAGAGATTTTGAAAGTGTAATTAACCCATTTAAATTTTGGGGTTTTTGAGGCATTTTGTAGACTTTCACTCAATCAGCTTTGCGTCAAGACTATTTATCGGAGGATCATGGTTCATACCTCGTTTTTTTTTCGGAATGAAGCAAAGTTTCCAATTCCAAATTCTCCTGTTATGTACCTAAGACAACAAAATTCCCGCCCAAAGTGGGAAAAGATATTTTTTTAAAAAAGTCCCCGTTTCCCGAGAATTTCTCCCCTGAAGTACACGACACGGACATGAGAATGTTACCAGAAAAATCCTTGTTTTATTCCGAACAAAACGAGGTATGAACCGTGATCCTGGAGTAAATAGTTCTGGTGCTAAAATTCATTTACTATTTTTTCCCGACCCACTTTTTCCTAATAACTGCTAATCTATTGTTATTCAATAAACTCTATCGTCGAGACTCTTGATCGTAGGATCATAGTTCGTACCTCGTTGTGTTCGTAATGAAGCAATGTTTCCAACTGTACCACTCAAATTATCTATTATGTACTAAAAGTGTAAAAATTCCGCTTTAATTGGAAAAACATATTTTTTGTCAGGAAAAAATACCTTTTTCAGGAATTTGTTCCCCAGGTACATGCTAGTGCCACGTGAGTAGTAGAGTTTGAAACGTTGCTTCATTACAAACAAAATAAGATACAAACCATGATCCTACAATGAACACTCTTGACGCTAGGGCTTATTGAATAACAATGCATTAGTAATTATTACCCAGAAATGGGGAGGAAAATTTATTAAATCCGCTCTAGCTCCAAGAGTATTTACTCTAGGATTATGGTTTGTACACCTTGTCTCAAAAAGGTTGAGCGCATTCTTTATTGCTGTTTCGAGGCAAAAATTTTCTAAGTCCAACTTCGGGTATCTTCGGGAAAAAGTAAACCAGGTTCGAACCTCGAAGCCAACCTTTGCAATCGGGAAAAATCTTGCAGATGTGTTTTTCTTCTTTTAAATATAATAAGACTTGTTACCAATTATATATAAAAAATCAACATTGATTGAAATACTTAATGATACAATATTTCGAAACTGTATTAATGCCAGCACATGCTTGTTTGTCATTTTGCTCTCCATACTTAATGGAATATTTAGATACGTAAACGAATCTTTCCATATGTAAAAGAATGGTGAAAGTTAAGACATAGAACATTATTCTCTCCTGAGTACTAAAATAAAAGTCAAAGTAGAACAAAAACAGCGTTTGCAGTGGATATGAATGTAATTATTATCTTAAATACCGTTGTATATTGCTAGAAGTATTATTCGTGGAGCGCTTGTGTTAGCTCAGTGGTACGCCGTTGGATTTCAAATCGTAAGGTCGAGGGTTCGATTCCCATCTTGGTCAATGTTTTTGTATGAAATTCTATTTTCCACAATGCATGAAAAATTATATAAAATAATTACATTAAAATACGTTAGTTGTATATATATAACACAATCATTGCAGAACAAAGTGATTATTATGTTTAAAATATAACAGGTTTTCACAGTACGTTGGTATTCTATGATATATGTGAATGTTAAATACAAATTAAGAAAATAATATCATCGCAATGAATAAATTATGGTGTATTTATTTGCAGCTATTTGTCATATAGGGGTTACTTCTGAACATTCGTATTACAGCATGTCATTGATATTCTTGAAAAATTATCCGAGGCATAAAAAGAGGGTATAAACAGAGAATCCAAAGTCGGAACGCTCGCAAGAAATTCATGAACCCCAAAGGTCACGTGAGCAGACTGGAATTGTCCTTATGAAGCATGCCACAGCAGAAGGTCTTTACATAGATTTTCAAGTCAATACCTGATATATGCTTTTGCAATGTGGAAGTGGTGATTCCTTTGGTCGCTCTCTCTCACTTTCTCGCTCGCTCACTCTGTATTTATATATATGAAAGTGGATGTATGTGTGTGTTTCGACATAATTCTGATATGTCTAGAGCAATTTTAACCATATTTCTTACAATCTGGAAAAGAGTACTGTCGGGATATAGGCCTATATCAAAAATGCTAGAAAAGGATCGATATTAGTATCGAATCCATAGTTTCGTGGTCGCTTAGGTAAACAGTTCTACTTTCAATTCAAGTCCAATTAAGCTCCCATTAGCACCCAGGGTGGTTACGTAGCGACAAAAAATATCGAAATCAACCAATATTAGAGTCGAAGCGTAAGCTTTCAGTGCCGTATTTCCCATTAGTCCAACTAGGCCCGTGCCTAGAGGGCAACATATTTGAAGAGCGCAAAGTTTAAAATTTTAATTTTTTTCGTATGAAAAAGTTAAAAAAAAATCGAGAGCAAATATACTATTTCATGAGCAGTCCTCTTTTACTATTCTAATATATTTAATGATAGCGTAAGAAATCTGAAAATAATTCAGAACATGTTTCACATTTATTTTTTGTTACGTAATTGTAGCTGTAGCATCTAGTGAGTGGTATTTAACTGCAATAAATTCACTAATTAAGCATATTCGAATTAAGTTTTATTTGTAAGTTAGGGATCAAGGGACGGAGAAGTGTGTAGTTATTGGGGGCGCCGAGAGCAAAAGTGCGTAGGGACGCCGAGCTTCTAAATGCAGCACTGTTCGCTAAATTAATTGGTAGAAATTTTAATGCCATTTAAGACCAAATTTAGTCCTAGCAGTGGCAGTATCCGTTTGCTGTCCTGGGAGAAATGAAAGGGACTGACATCAAAATTATATAAAAAAAATGACCTACATTAGTGTCGAATCTATAATTTTGGGGGTCTCTTAGGTAAATATTGGAACTTCAGATGCCATGTAAGTTAAGCCCTCATTAACACAATGAAGGAGTTTGTGAAATTTGTGACATGTAGAAATAATTGAACATAACCAATGTTAGTATACAACCCATATCTTTCGTGGTCGCCAAGTTCATTGGGAGCAGTTCTGATGACCTTTAAGTTTAAGTTCAACTTCCAGTAAGAGTAAGATCCCCCAGCACATCTAATAAGGAGAGCGTAGTTCTGGAATGTCTGGGACAACCTTTACTAAACTTGGGGGACATATTACTTTCAATCTAAGAAGAAAATATTGTAGTAGTATGAAGTTATGGAAGTTGGGAGGTGTGACATGTAAAAATAATGTAAAACGACTGATGTTAGTGTTTTATCCATAATTTTCTCGGTCGTTGAGATGGATACTGATGCTCCCAGTGGAGGTTACATCCAAATTCATCCCCATCTTGACAGGATGATGGCCTGGGAGAGCTAAAAATAAAATCTCAAAAATTACTTAAATATTTGTCGAATTCATAGTTTTCGGGGTGAGAAAGCGTTTCTAGTAACTTTGGAAGGTAATTTGTACCCACGTCAAGATGGGCTTTTTAATCATATCAATTTCTCACCTTAAGAAGAAATTACCATTACAATTATGATATTAAGCCAACCTTCGCAATCGATGAAAAAATTATGTGGATGTATGTTTCGTCTTTTAAATGAAAGAAAAAGACATGTTAAAATCAAAGATGGAGTGGGTCAGTGGGTCGGTTGGTAAGTGGATGAAATGGGTCAAGATTTGTGAGTGGATCAGTGGATCGTGGGTCAAAAGGACGTGACCTACTGCGAAACACCACTCACCGTGACTCACACTGGCGCACCCGGTGGTCACCCTTTTAGTCCAAAGATATTTCGTCCAAAGAACATTTCGTCCAGAGACATTTAATCCAAAGACATTTGGTCCAAAGGACAATTCGTCCAAAATACAATTGGTCCAAAGGACATTTCGTCCAAAGGAGAATTGGTCCAAAGGACATTTCGTCCAGGGATGTTTAGTTCAAAGCGCATTTCGTCCAAAGAACATTTGGTCCGGTAACGCTTGGGGGTCAAGGGTTTGTTTCTATTAGAAGAGTAAAAGTGATTCATATAACATTATAGGGCCCACTCACGGTCCACGGTTTGCGCAAACATCATGTTTGTGCAAACATCGTGTTTGCGCAAACACTCGGCCACACACGATACAACTGTTTGCACAAACTTCAGTTCAATTTTGAGTTTAATCGCGTAAGCATGTCCACTGAAGCAGCTTGTTTAGCGATAGTAATTGCTTGTGCTTTGGAAGCGGAAATACCCGCGAAACCAAAAAGAAAGAAGAGGGTGTGGATGAAAGAGTGGTTGATTATGATACATACATTGGCAACATTATTCACAATCTAAATGTACTATTCCAGCAAACTCAAGAATTTTGACTATGCATCCTAGAAGTATATATAGCAACTAAATTACTTACATGTTAACTTTTCCAGTGAAAATGCTAAACACTTGTCTTCAACACTACTTTCACTATCATCTATGTCAGTTAATATTTCGTCTTTGTCTGAATCTGACTTTTGTAAATTTATTTTTATGGGTTCCAAAAACTGTAAACACAAAAAATAATTCTTCGAGCTTGACTTCGTAGCACTTGAAAGAAAAAGAAAAACAGGAAGACGGAAAATAAAACTTCTGCTGTACTCGGTTTGCTTATAATTCCTAAGCAACTCGATATGCTCGAGTTTGTTTTGGGTTACGATAATTTATGACACCATTCAGACGCCTGATGCTTTTGATTCCCTTATAGAGGAGAAATGAGGGTGTTAAAAGTCGCAGATAAGGCAGTGGAACGTGAAAGAAAAAAAGGAACAAAACATACTGCGTTCCTTCTGTCGAATAACAAAGGGTCTATCTTGAAGTAAATTTCAAAACAAATTACAAACTTCCCATGCTTTATTCTTACGATGATGGCAAAGATTGCAAAGGTATGTAGCCACGGGGAAAAAGGGGCTCTGTCTTTCCGAACTATTTCCAGCTCCAAAATGAGGTTCGTCTGGTATATGTTTAATAAACTTATTTAACAGTTAATGCAAATGAAGGACTTTATAATAAAATATGAATTTTTTTTAAAAAATCAATCATCATCAATACGGTTTCTATACCTAATTGAATCAACTAAAATTAATCATATGCTTTATATTCTCATTTCCCTAACTGGGTGCATTGTGAACTCACTACTATATTATTGCATAATAATATCGGAGTTAATATTTTTTCGTTTTTTTTTTCCTCTTTAGAATTTTAACCTACACAAACACAAAGTCAGATAAACAGACTGCTATAAACAGCATTTATTTTCTTATTAATAGCTTATTGATTCATCTTTTACACTCAGGTTTTTAACTTCAGTACTGTCACGATCCGTCTTTTGATAAGGAAGCATTGTGAAAATATAATATGCGCATAGTATGTATGTATGTATGGTAAGTTAAAATCCTTTCATGTTATGAAAGAGGTAATTTGTTCTGCTTTTAATATGTGAAAAGCTTGCCTCCCTTTGAAAGTAATCTTCTCCTAGAACAACTTGCTGGCTACACCGCTGATTATCCTGTAATAAAAGTTGTGAGTTCTATTTGAAAATCGAAACAAAATCCACTGGAAATTAGACGCGGGACTCAACGCTCGTTTTACTAATTGTTTTATATGGAAACCTTTCAAAGCGTCTATCATGACAACCAGTTGACATAGAAAGATGTAGTTTTCACGTATTTGTTCGTAATTATTTTCTCTACTTGGTAAAGTGAGCAGTTAATGTGCTAGTACAATATTTCTAAGTAGCGCCTGTGATATTGTCAAGATTCGCAATAGCGCGAGAAGACAGCGTGCATAACTGCTTGTCGCGAACTGTCAACACCGCTCAATGCCAATTGGACGCCGTGTGAAGCCAACACAAGGCCATGTCGTTTCTCATCTGAAATCTGCAGTAACTTCTCAAATGCCACATTTTTCAAATTCCTGTTTTTATAATCTTCACTCTTTACCTTCCACAGTTCAGGTAAATTTCGATAAAGGTCAATAAATTCTCGCCAGAATTTTTGATTCCTATTCATTGACGCCATAGCGCAAGAAATAAGCGTCTGTACACTAGGCTTCCTACTCGGAAATAAAGCTCGTGTTTGCACAAACATGCCCATACACGGTCCACGTGTTTGCTCAAACATCATGTTCGTGTAAACAATTTTCGAACGAGTTCGATGTGGAAAATGTTTGCACAAACGTTTGCGCAAACAGTTCATACATCGCCACACACGGTCAAACTGTTTGCACAAACAGCCTTGTTTGCGCAAACCATGGACCGTGAGTGGGCCTCTTTATGACTCAGTAGCTTCTTATTTCTAAAGGAAATTTGAAATAGAGATTTATTCCGCAATTTTCATTTTGATAGAACAAATAATGCTGAGATATTCAGAAAAACGTAAACGCCTGAAAACAACATGGCCGAACAACAGGAGTGAGGGAAAGGTTGTAGTGTGAAGTATGTTGCTGTAATAACTGCTAACATGACATCTAAAATTTTCATGTTGTGAATGAAATAGTTCTAAAATAAGTACCGGTAACTAAAATTAATGGAGTTTAAATTTGACTAAGTTAAATATTAGGTATTCAAACCCTTGTGTTAGAAAAGTGAAAAATTATGTGTCAAGTATCTTTGAAGAAATACTGAGAATAGAAAAATACACATGTGTGAAATATATTCTTAGTGTCCAAAGATAATACTCTTAAACAGTCACATTCTTGGCTGCAACATTGTGAAAAGTGATTGACAAATATAAGATGAAAGTTGGAACATTTCGTGTAGAATATACGTATCTTTTCAGGTTAACCACAAGTCTGGTTTCTATTTGTAGACTATTGATAGTGTGTAACTTCGGCAGACGTTTCTACATAATTAGTGAGTTGTATGACAAACCAGAATTGTTAACTTGTCTTGTATTTTTATTTCAGTGTTACTCCTTATGCAAATATAGTATATACTTTTGCTTTCATATTAATTTTCTCGGTACAGCACAGTACATTTAAGATATCCGTTGCAAAGTCTCAAACCAAATACAAGATTCACATGACCATGCGGAGGCAATATTGTCCGCAAATGAAGAGGGAGTATGCTCTTCAAACGGTTGTTTATCATTTTGGGAGATGAATTCCTTAACCAACGAAGCTACAACTGTATTTCTGCGAAGCTAAAACTGTATTTTTGTAAAATTATTAATGAAAGCAAAGAGAGGTGGCCATTTAGTTTTCAGGCGTTTACGTTTTTTCTGAATATCTCAACATATATTTGTTTTATCGAAAAGAAAATTGCGGAATAAATCTCTATTTCAAAATTTCCTTTAGAAATAAGAAGCTACACAAGTAACACTTCCCAAGTGTAACACTCCAATTTTGATAAAAATTTGGCAGGCAGATACTACACATAAAATAAGTAAATACGTGTTTTTTTTATTTTCTGCGGAAAAACGGTTTTAGGGGGCAAAAGCCCCCACCCAAAATTTTGAAAGTTGTCGCCCGAAAGGCAAGAAGAAGTGGACAGAAATGAATGAAATCGTGCACAAATATTGTAGACGAAAAATGAGGGAATACGGGTTTCGTGTTTTTCTAGAAAGAATGGTTGGGTGGGGCACGGACCCCTTCAAACCTTTGCTCATGAAATATCAAAAGTGCTAGTAACAGTATGTCAGAAGTGTCTAAATTTACATGAAGAATTGCAACGAAACTTTGTGTATGGACAATATGCAAAAAATAAATGAACACGGGTTTTTTATTTTCTGCGAAAAAAGGGTTATAGGGTGCAAAAACTCCCACCCAAAGTTTTGAAAGTTGAAGCCCGAAAGCCAAGAAGTGGACCGAAGTGAATGAAATTGTATGTAGATATTGGATACGTAAAATAAGGCCTTTCGTGTTTCACAAGTGTCTCCATCTGATTTCTTCAAATTTGGCAGATCAACAACAAGCACAAACAGTATAGTGTATTTTATAGCATTTCAGGAGGCACCTTTAACCCTTACAATGTTTTTCCGCATAAACAAAAACACGTAACGATTAAGTTCCTGTTTGCTGTTGATGTGCCAAATTTGAAGGAAAACGGATGGGGATACTTTAGAAACACGAAAGACCTTATTTTACATAGGGTCTCTAAAATGTCTACCCACAATTTCATTTGCTTTGGTCCACTACTTCCTGCGCTATTACGGTAATATTTACTTTTTTTCGGAGAAGGCCTAGGCCCCAACACTGTTTTCCGCACAAATTAAAACACGTTTCGTTTATTGTTTTGCGAATTGTCCCTATACGAGGTTTCGTTGCAATTCTCCATACTCTTTAAGAACCTCTGACGTATAATTATTTGCACTTTTGACATTTCGTAATCAACAGTTTAAAAGGTCCGTGATATACGCAACCGTTTTTTCTTTTTTTAAAGGAAAATACGAAACCCAATTACCTCAATTTACGTCTACAATATCTGTGCACAGTTTCATTCAATTCTGTACACTTCTTCTTGCCTTTTAGGCCTCAAATTTCAAAATTTTTGGTGGGGATTTTGTCCCTTAAAACCGTTTTTCCTCAGAAAATAAACTCGCATTCGTTTATTTTTTGCGTATTGTCCCTACACAATATGTCGTTCCAATTCTTCATGTCCTTTAAGCACTTCTGACATACTGTTATTCGCACTTTTGATGTTTCACGATCAGAGTTTTGTAGGGGTCTGTGTCCCACCCAAACCTTTTTCTTTTTTTCAGGAAAAATACGAAACCAGTATTACCTCATTTTATGTCTACAATATCTCTGCACAATTTCATTCACTTTGGTTCATTTCTTGTGACCTTTCGGGCCTCAAGTTTCAAACTTTTGGATGGGGGCTTTTGCCCCCTAAGACCGTTCCTTCGCAGAAAATAAAAAAACGTATTTATTTATTTTATTTTTATTTTTTTTTTTTTTTTGCGTATTGTCCCTACTCAAAGTTTCGTTGCAATTCTTCATGTTCTTTACACACATCTGACATACTGTTATTAGTACTTTTGATATTTCGTGATCAAAGGTTTGGAGGGGTCTGTGCCCCACGTAACCATTTTTTCCAGGAAAATACGAAACACGTATTCCCTCATTTTACGTCTGCAATATCTGTGCACAATTTCGTTCACTTCGGTCCACCACTTCTTGCCTTTCGGGCGTCAACTTTCAAAATTTTGAGTAGGGGCTTTTGCCCCCTTAAAACCACTTTTCCGCAGAAAAACACGTATTCGTTTATTTTGTGTGTAGTATCTACCTGCCTATTTTTTTCAAAATCGGAGTGTTGCACTTGGGAGGTATTACTTGTGAGTCATAATGTTATATGTATCACTTTTACTCTTCTAATAGAAGCAAACCCTTGACCCCCAAGCGTTACCGGACCAAATGTTCTTTGGACGAAATGTGCTTTGAACTAAACATCCCTGGACGAAATGTCCCTTGGACCAATTGTCTTTTGGACGAAATGCCCTTTGGACCAATTGTCTTTTGGACAAAATGTTCTTTGGAGAAATTGCCCTTTGGACCAAATGTGTTTGAGCTAAATGTCTCTGGACGAAAATCCTTTGGACGAAATATCTTTGGACGAAACGACCCCCAACTACCCACCGTCCCATTCTGTTCTGCGCATTGTAGACAGCATCTTCTGAACACTGGTGAGCTTGTCTACGTTTTACTTTCAATATCTCCATTTTTCTTCTTCTGAATCTCCATTTCTAATGAAAAAAGCTCAGGCATTTTTGGATTTTGATATTTGCAATTGTAAGAGTGGCAATAGCAATAGGAGTTCAATTTTGAGATACAGCTTGTGAGCTTTTAGAGGAGCTAACTGCTGGGAAAAAAATTGAATCACCTGTAATATATGAATTATTATACCTAGTATAAAAAACTGAAAGTAACTATGTCTGCGTGATTATCACGGTCAAATTGAAAAGTCAAATGAAATGACATTTGGTATATAATCAGGCCCCAATCCCAACTGGGAAGTTATCATACGCATATCACTTTCATTATAACACATATCCTTAGTGGGGAGTAGGTGTCCGAATTTTTGCGAAAAACTGAGTATCTTACAAGCCGTTCAATTTAGAGAGCTTAAATTCAGTATATAACTCTTTACTAAATATAAACAGAACGTGTCCTGGCATTTTTAAAAATGTGTTTTATGAGCGGGGGGGGGGGAAGGGTTTCTATATATTTTAAATTGGTAGTGGGTTGATTTGTAAAAATTATCGAAAACGATTGATATTAGTTGAGAAACTAATTGAGGAATGAAACTACAGTCCTTTGTATTTTATACCCACTGCTTTCTAATATAATAATTGCTGAAGCTGGTGTTTAATATATGGATCGTTCAGAGCATAAGGCAATCAAACCATAAAGTTGTGAGAAAAATAGACATAACATTTGTATTCCAAGCTTAATTTCATGAGCATTTTAAATTAGTACGGCATGCTTAATTATATGGAAAACTAGTTTTTCTTTCTTTTCTTTTTACGTTGGTCTACTTTATCTTGATTTGACACTTTCAAATTTCATCCTGTTTTCTACTGAAATGTATATGTAAGCCAAGAAAAAAAATAATTATATATGATAAATTTAAATTCATCTTAATTTGGAAGATGAGAAACACTTTACCATTGTATATCGTAAAGGTCAGATCCACCGGTATTGTAACAGAGCGGTGCTTGAGCGATTGACGGTAGGAATTCAAACTCCGATAAGTGAAAATTTCACAGTCTTGTTTTATTTCAAGTGTAACCTCTTTAGTCAATGGAGAGAAGGACGTGGATCATGGGTCAGAGTTGATTACGTTGGTGGGTCGGAGTTGGTCACAATGGTTCATAGTGGTTCATAGTTGGTTGTGGGTCAATTCTGTATTCTACCATTAATTTCATAATTCGCAATCACCCTGTCCTTTAGCTTAAAGACACAATTGTGGAACGTAGAATTTAATATTAGTGATGTAATAAACCCATAATGGGTCGCTTCTTGTTTTACCTTGGTGCATTATACTTTTGCAATGGTAAAACAAGTGTTTACCTCTTCTGGGTATTTTCACAGTTTCACATTTGTAGAGGTGGTCAAGGAGTTTTCAATGAAGGATTTATTACCATCTTGAACGCTCGCTATTTTGCACAAGTTAGCATAAAGACTCGGGACTCTTACCATTTTTTTTTAAAAATTTTAGTAATACTTTTAAATGACATACTACTTGATTCCCCTTACCATTTTCAAATTTTGAGTTGCACCCCTCCTGAGACCCACCGGGGAACCTTCGGGCAAATCTTTTTCCTCGACACGGGGTACCTTTGAAATTATAAAATACATGTTTTCCGGTGTTGACATCTGTTTCATCGTTTCAGACTTTTATTAGTGTCAACGGGCTTCATGGATACCATGCTTCTTTATTCTCTTAGTTTTCAGATACAAGCCCTAATGTCGTAAGCGTCAGTGGACCACCGATGCGCAACTGGCGACATTTCGCCAAAAGTTGGTGACCCCGCAGCTACGATCCGTGGTGACCCCACTTCGGTTTTGAAAATTATATCACCAGCTGCAGAGACTCAACGAAACGCCAACGAACCACAAAATTTCTCCCCAAAAATATGTTAAATCGCCCATATGCTTGATTTCTTTATATTCAGGTGAGTGTAAAAAACACTAGGGGAAAAAAGCAAGTATCCCGAGGTGGGCGTGAACCTTCAATCTTAAGTTTACTTGCCGCATATTCTTCTGACTTCGCCACGGAAACGATGAAGAAAATCTCGCTTGTAGAAGGATAAATTATTGAGGTCTTAATGTAGCCAATCAAACAAATCCCTCTATCTCGAGTTCTGTGAGATGGTACTGTGAACCGTTTCAAGATTTATTGCTTTCTGGTGGGGTACTATCTATGTGCAAAATTTGAGAAAATCGCCGACGCGCACCTTCGGAAACTCTCCTCTTTAGTGCAATGTTGACAAGAGATGATGTGGGTCAATGAAACCTTGATCCACAAAATGCTGACCCACTACACATCGTGACCCACAATAACTCAACACCCAACGTGACCCATTCACCCACCATGACCCACTCTGACCCACCACCAACTATAAACAACTCTGAACCATTGTGACCAACTCCGACCCACTAAAATACATCGTCATTAAGTTTGATCCATTATCCACGCCATCCTCTCTACTGACTTAAGAGGTTATATTTGTAATAAACCAATTTTTTCCAGTAGTTAGCTCCTCTAAAAACTCATAGCCTGCATCTCAAAAGCCAAGCAGTAAGTCCTATTGCATTGTTACAACTGGAAATATCAAAATCCAAAAGAGCCTGAACTTCTTTCTTCATTCCAACCAAATGAAAAAAGAAGAAAAATGGAGGTCTTGAAAGTAAAACGTAGACAAAGTTGCCATTGTTCAGAAAATGCTATCTAGAAGGCACTGAGCAGAATGGGTTGGTGGGTCAATAGGTCAGTATGAGTCACAGTGATGGTGTTTCGCAGGGGGTCACGCCTTGCTGACCTACGATCCACTGACCCACTCATAAATCTTGACCCATTTGACCCACCGACCAACTCAATCTCTGATTTTACATTTAGTATATCATTTAAAACGCGAAACATACATCTACACAATTTTTTCTCGATTGCGAAGGCTAGCTTGATACATATACTAGTTGAGATGGTAATTTCTTCTTAAGGTGAGAAATTGATATGATTAAAGAGACCATCTTGAAGTGGTTACAAACTACATTCCAAAGTTATTAGAAACGCTTTCGCGACCCCAGAAAACTATTACTTCGACAAATATTTAAGCAAGTTTTTACATTTTATTAATCATATCTCCAAGCCCCTCATCCTGTAAAGATGGGGATGAATTTGAATATAACGCCATTGAGTGCCTCACTACTCATCTCAACGACCGAGAAAACAATGGATAACACTCTAAAATCAGTCATTTTACACTATTTTTACATGCCACTCTTCCCAACTTCAATCCCTTGAGGTATCTGAATTCCACAATATTTTTTTCCTTAGATTGAAAGTAATATGTCTCCCATGTTAGGTAAAAGTTGCTCCAGACATTCCGGAGTTTCGCTGGAATATACACGTATACATACATCAAAACATTTAGAGCTGTGTGAGCAATGCTTTTGATGTTGCTCCTGTAAATTCAAAATCCAGGAGGCATAGTCGCTCATACCAAAACGTGGCATTAAATGACATTGTGTTTGTAACAGTGTCACGAACTCAAACTATGGATTTGACACTAATCTCAGTCACTTGAGACATTTTATTTTTCATCCTTTATCGCCCGCAATAATAATGGGTTTTGAATCAATTGAATTGATTTTGAGTTTAACGTCCCGTCAGCAGTGAGGCTATATGAGACGTAGACCTACTAATTATCGCGAACTACATGAGCTCTCGCTGGGAGCCGAATCTGGGTCTCCCACACCGAAAGCGTGTACGCTATACGCTTAACCACAAAGGAGCTTTACGATGAGAGTTAAATTTGGACTTTAACACTTTCGGAGTTGTAATTATTAATTTCTGCAACAACGAGAACTATGGATTCGACACTAATATCGGTCGCTTTTACTTTATATATATTGGCGGAGAGAAAGGGACCACACCCATATACAAAAGCCTTGCAGATTATTGAACTGAAATCCTTTGGAAAGAAATCCTATTCTGCCTTCTTTCTCGAGTATAAATAAGTCTCTTAGACATGACTTCGTGTTCGTAAATTTCCTGTTTACATAGTTTTGGGGATCGGGAGTTTTGTGTCTGTAACGAAGATTGGAGTTTGTATAATAATTTCTAATTTATACCCGAATAGTCTCTTTACCTTTCAGAAAGCGTAAATCACTTGCTGTAATGAGAAAATTCAGAAGTAACTTCCGATGACAAATAGCTCCAAATAAATACACCATAATTTATTCATTGCGATGATATTATTTTCTTAATTTGTATTTAACATTTACATATATCATAGAATACCAACGTACTGTGAACACCTGTTATATTTTAAACATAATAATCACTTTGTTCTGCAATGATTGTATGTTATATATATACAACTGACGTATTTTAATGTAATTATTTTATATAATTTTTCATGCATTGCGGAAAATAGAATTTCATACAAAAACATTGACCAAGATGGGAATCGAACCCTCGACCTTACGGTTTGAAATCCAACGGCGTACCACTGAGCTAACACAAGCGCTCCACGAATAATACTTCTAGCAATATACAACGGTATTTAAGATAATAATTACATTCATATCCACTGCAAACGCTGTTTTTATTCTACTTTGACTTTTATTTTAGTACTCAGGAGAGAATAATGTTCTATGTCTTAACTTTCACCATTCTTTTACATATGGAAAGATTCGTTTACGTATCTAAATATTCCATTAAGTATGGAGAGCAAAATGACAAACAAGCATGTGCTGGCATTAATACAGTTTCGAAATATTGTATCATTAAGTATTTCAATCAATGTTGATTTTTTATATATAATTGGTAACAAGTCTTATTATATTTAAAAGAAGAAAAACACATCTGCAAGATTTTTCCCGATTGCAAAGGTTGGCTTCGAGGTTCGAACCTGGTTTACTTTTTCCCGAAGATACCCGAAGTTGGACTTAGAAAATTTTTGCCTCGAAACAGCAATAAAGAATGCGCTCAACCTTTTTGAGACAAGGTGTACCTAATTTTGTTCGTAATGAAGCAGCGTTTCCAACCGCTGTTCACACTTCTTGCATGTTCTTACCATGTACGTGAGAGGAGAAATTTCCGCCCAAAATGTATAAAGAAGTAGCGGGAAATTGAAATTTTCAAAAATTTCCTTTTTCGGGTATTTATCCCCTAAGGTACAAGAGAGCGCAACGGTAGTGGTACCGTTGCAAACGTTGCATCATTACAAACATCACGAGGTACGAGCCATGATCCTACGACAAATAGAGATGACACTGTAGCTACTTTACTAAGCACATTGACTAAAAATTTGTAATAGAGGAAAAATTCAGAAGTTTTTGAAAAAATTCTACTTATCTTACGATCATGGTTTGTACCTCGTTTTGTTTGGAATGATGCTAGGTTTTAAACTGTACCACTCACATGTCCCTACCATATACACTATATGTACAAATGCATCTACACATCTGATGCACGTGTGTTATTCCTTGTTTTCACATGTGCTTCATACTTGCACTTGCGTATGTACGAAAACAGGTATACCTGTAAAACTGTACGTGTACAATACGTATACTACCCTTAAACCAGAACTCTGTAAGTGTGCAGCGTTCGTGCTTAACATGTGTACGTGGACACGTAACTGCGTATTGTGCACATCACTCGTATTAATCAACAAGTACATATGTACTGTTTTTGTACGGAATATGCACCCGTGCAATACAAGTATGTGCTATTTGGATCCTACTCTCGTTTCTGTTCTTAATTCATAGTTCAATAATATTACCTGTCCTACTTTCTCTTCTTCAACTTGTATCGTCTTTTTACGGAGCAATATCATTATACTCTCTCTGCTGCTTCGTTAATCTTATTTTTCATTCTCTTCCATACCTACAATTTGAACATTTCCAGTCGTTTGTCATCGCTCCTTTGTTCTTCATCACGTTTCTTCAAAAACACCTGACCATCCATCTCTTTTTCAAAAGCTCTGCACTGTTTACTATAGTTGGAATTAAATCAAGCAAATGAAGGGATTTTCTTTGGTCGAATTAGATGTTGATTTACGGCCAAAGTATTAGAATTTCCCGCAGACGGTTGTCCGAATATGGCTTTCTAAACCAAGATAGATGTCAAAGATATATATATATATATATATATATATATATATATATATATATATATATATATATATATATATATATATATATATATATATATATATATATATATATATATATTTAAAGAAACCTGTATTCATTTATTTCCTGTACATTATAACATTTCATGACTTTCTTTTATAACCTTTTGCTTAATGATGCAGTTCTCCTTTCTCCTGAACACTTCTATCATCATTCCTATATAATATTGCTTTTGTTTTTTGTGGGCATTTCAGATCACCATTAATAATAGCACCTATTCCATTTACTTCTTCCAACTTCTGTATTCCTCTTGTTTCAAAATTCGTAGTAATATTTATTGAAGAGAACAATTCTTATAGCGAAAGCAAAGGATTGGCTAAGAACCACGAAGATAATAGCTTCTCAAATTATGGCGAATGATATATACCTGCTTTAGAATAGTTATAATTATAACAATCTTATACATAGCGGCAGCGAAGTATAATTTTTAATATATTAAGACATCGCACGACATTTATAATTGTTATCTCAAATATTATGTTTTCTTCCTAACATAAGGTTATTTTTATAGTTTTAATTAATTACATTTAAAAAGTCTTTTTATAATCAGATCACTTGCAGTGATGTAAACAAACAACGTAAACACTATTAACATAGAGAGAAAAGTATGAAAAATCTTAAATTTGTAAATAATATTTAAATATTCATACCTCAATTTTGATCTCAGGTTTCTTAAGTTGAAAATCTTTCCGAGCAAAATAATCGTAATCTAATTTATCGACATTGGCCAAGCAAGAAATATTGAAAAGACATACGTCCAGAAGTTTACTATAGTATTCATCAAACGAGACATCCAGTCGCACGTTCTCTTCTGTAAGAGTATGTAGAAAAAATAATAACAGTAGACAAATACTTTGTTACAAACATAAAATATATAACGTGTATTGATTTTAACGACGGGTAAAAGTAGATCTGAAAAGGTAGGGGGACGGTAGACGGCGGCAAGACATCACGCCGTCCCTCTGCCTATCTTTACCCATTGTAATTTTTGGGAACTGGGGAACGCCATACATATTTTTTGGAGGTGGGCGGACGGCATCCCCCACGTTTCCTCTCACTTTTACCCCTGATTTTAACACAATTTATTTTTGAAAGTGGAACAAACATGCGATGATAACTATTATTCATTTCGTCTTGCTTTTGAGAAAAACACAATCAAAGTCACACCTGTAACTAAAGTAGGCTGATTTGCTGATGCATGTATTCTTACGCAAATTATTTCATTATTAGAAGCATAATTTTACTACAAAATATAATATGAAACTAAGAAACTATGACTTAGAATGAATGAAAATAAATAACAACGGAGAAATTATGTAAAAATACTAATATCAAGAACAATTTGAGAATTAATAGAAATAATGTGTCAGCATAGGCGATGATAGGCGTTCTCGCGGAGTCAGTTGAACTACGTAAGTGTATATGCCTGATGTCCAGTTCTGCGAGTGTTTTGGTGAAACAGAAACCAGATTTTTACGTATAATCAAAAGCATTTGTACTAAATGTATAGTCCACTATATTCATTGGGTGCTAAGGAAATTCTAAAAAGAAAAAAGAAAAAAAGAAAAAAGAAAAGGAAAAAAGAGAAAAAGAAAATTATTGTATTATAAAACGCCATACTAGTTTGCTGTGTGCTCCTTATATAACACAGACTTGTCGAAAAAGCATATGTATAATTACTCCAACATTGTCTGCTAGCCAACCAATTTTATGAATAGCAGAAAGATACACGAATAATTTTGTTTATTCCCGTTTAGAAGTAACAGAGAGCAAACTAATGTTGTCTTAGCATATGAGGTTAATGCGTTCCAGAAAGTTATTCACAATTTGCAACTCTATAGCTCGTCCAGACTCGAGTAGAGTATATGGGAGTATATGAGATTTCACTTTCCATCATCTCCCCCTCATCTTTTGTAGCATTAGTTTCGTCTGGAGATGTTTTTAAAAATAATTTAGCTTTAATAGGAGTAGGAAAATAAATTATGCCGTATGTTCTTTACAGGCTTATTTCCAATTATTGGTTTTAAGTCCGATTTTCTTTAAACATTTGTACTTGGGGGCTCTAAATTATATGCTCGTTAACGTTGCAGCGAATCTAACTGCAACGAAAGGGATGCATTGTTGCTTACTGCAGCAAAATATTACTACAGACACATGAAGTTATTACAATAGATGCACATTCCTTATCTTTACTGTGAGTGAGTATGCATGCGTGTCTTTCTTCCATGCGTTTTGATAATCGTTTCATTGTGTCTGACTGAAATCCAGTGGTTCAATTTCTTATAGTCATCTTTGCTGTGTTCTAGGATTGTAACACGTACACCGTGTATGTTGGTATTAAGTGTGCGCGCGCGTGTGTAAGAGTGTATCCTCTTGAGTTATATTAAAAACTATCTTATTACGATGGCGGATTCAGGTAATACATATTTTAAGTGCTAGAGTGGTCGGGTGCTTAACAGTAAAGAAAGACAAATAGTGATAAACGTATTTGAATATTTCAAAAGAAAAAAATCCAGACAGAAGTATCAATTGGGTGGTTAATGAAACTGCAGAAACAATTGGTATTTCGCGTGCAACGGTACTCAAAATACAAAGTGAACTGTCTCAAAGCCCGCTTGTAAGACCGAAGAAGAGGAAGTCAAGAAATGAACTGCAGATACGTTAAATACAATTATTTCTTCCGAAGTAAAAAAAAAGTCCACGAGTTTTATTTCAGGAATTAACCACCAACTTTGACATCCGTCCTTGCAGTTGTAAATTCAGACGAAGATCTACCCAATTTCAAGAAATCGACGTTTCATGTAAGAGTTAGATTTCGCGTACAAGAAACGGAAATCCAAGGCAATGCTTATAGAAAGAGATTTAGACCTGGAAACAGAAATATATAAAACAATTTAGTCAGCAAGAGACGCCTTTCTTGTAGCCTTAAAATTCCAATAGCATGTAGTCCCCGATAAGCTTTAGTACATGCTGGGAATGAGCAAGGCTTTGTTACGGGGACAAACTTCGTATTTTTACGCAAAATAATAATAAATAAAATATAAAAATAAAAGGGCCGATGCTCATAATGAAATGGACAGTAAGTTATATGAAAATTATTTTGAGGAAAATTTATTCCGAGTCTTCTTCCGAGGACACTAATAATTATTGACAACACATCATATCAAAGTCGAAAAAAGAAGCATTGCCAACAAAGTCATGGAGGAAACACGAAATACAACAGTGGTTGTGTTCTCATAACATTGCATTCGAGGAAGAAATGCTGAGGAAAGATCTAATGGACCTTGTATTTATTCATAGATTCGCATAAGACAAATGCAAGGTTGATGAATGGGCACAAGAAGCAGAGTATACAGTTCTTCGGTTACCTCATTACCATTCTGAGCTTAACCCTATAAGGTTAACCGTGAGCTTAACTTTAATGGGCTCAAGTTAACATTATGTAAGTGTCAGCAATACAACATTCAAACAGCAAGATGTTTAAAAATTAATCGAAGAAGGTATTCAGAAAGTGACAGTTCAAAATTGGAAGAATTACGTGAGGCATGTGCAAGAAATCGAGACAGAAACGTGTAATGCGGACGAACTTCAAGACGACATTGAGCCGATAATAGTACACTTAGGGGAATCTACATCTTCAGAATAATAATAATAATAATAATAATAAGAAACGAATGGAGAAGAAGAGTTTATGGCGGGAATAGAGCCCTTGGAGAACTGAGACGTCTGGCAGTAAGTTGTAAATATTTTCAGCACTACTAAATTTTACTTATGAGAACATAGAATTATCTAATTACCCCTTATATTTTGCTTCAACGTTCATACAACATTTAGTATAGTTGTATTATACTTATTATCCCTTATATATTCGTTGCATAGCGAAGGACGTTTATCAACAACCATTTAGAGACGTTATTTTATTTGACATTTTTTTAAAAAAAGAAAAGACATTAGTAAATTTGTTTTTCTGTTACGGTTTGTAGTAGTTGTATTGAGTCGTGTGAGTTCACAATACTGCCTGTATTATGTGCTGCAGCGATAGCTATTTCTCTTTGCTGCATGACACATGGAGCGGCAACCTTGTATTCATAAGCGGAACAGTCTATTCTAAACTGTGGATAATGACCTATAGTATTTCGAATCCAATTTTCTCCTTATAAAATAATACAGAATCCATTAATACATGTCATGCTGACAAAAATATTAATATAACAAGTGAAATACGCATAGTAATAAATAAGATTGCTTTTCATTTGATTAATTTATTTTTTTTAAATGAAAGTTTGATTTTTAAATTGATGTTTTAACAGTATTTATTGCTTTTTATTATGCCTAATAAATTGTTTAGAATCTTGATTGTGCACAGCTTAGAAACCAGAAACCTTCACATCATAATATCCGTAAACTTCTATAGCAAGCCAAGGTCTCCCACCATACAGATCGGATGACTTCAATTGATTTCTTTTGAAAATATTGCTCTTGGATCAAAAGTCTAGACAACATGTTTCACACGCTTATACTAAGAAGTCATTCACCGAGTCAAGCTTAGTTCCGGTAATTGCCTATAGCTCGGATACCCAAAGCCTGCAAAACATAATACGTATTTTACACTCTTTGTATAAGCAGGTCAAGGTTATATCATCATGCCAAGCTTAATCCCGGTCGGATGAGTTCGGTTGACATAGCGTTTTATATATAGGGAAAATCAAATAACGTACGAAACTCAATATTACATAGTATTTTATACAGAAGAAAAGTAATTTCCCAGACAAATAACACAGATAAAACACAGCTCAAATACAAAGTACTCTTTCTTTGTTCATTCAAGAAGTATTTTTGTTTAGAAAATAAATTTTGTATAGTCTATTTATGTGACTGAGCGTATTAGCATTCTTTATAAAAGAGAAAAAGGAGGGAACACACTTGTTTCGGTATCTCCACGAGGTCGGAAAAACTGATATTGTAGGAAGATAGTTCTAGTACGAAGAAATGTCTCAAAATATAATTCTGTCCAAATAAGAACATTACTATTTTGAGATTATTTTCTACGTTAAAATTTGCAAAAATGTAGGACAATTGTCAACGGCTATCGGTGGCTATCTCTTGATGGTGTAATTATTGATTAGGTAGTTACCGATCGAGGATTAGCCTACTTAAGAGAAGAATCTCTAAGAAAAAACTCAGAAAATGTAATGTTGCCTAATAATAAACCTAAATAGTAGTATTAGAAGTGTACATTTGAACGTTGTTTAATTACCTAACGAAACTACTCAGGTTATCATTAAGCAAGTCTTTATCTACACATGTATGTTCATAACTACTATAACCTATTTCTTATGAGAATGACTGTAGATACCAATACCTCAAACTTAATCTATAGGCTACAACAGTAAAAAAGTATTAGAATATTTTATTTGATAGTTGATTGTTATTATGTAGTTATCTGCCATATATGTCTTATTATTATTTCTTTCTTTTGTTAGCTGAACTGATCTTATGTTATTATTTAATTTTATGATCATGTATCATAATTTACAATGATAAGTTCACAATCTCCCATAAAATGGCTCTCTCATTTATGGCAGGATTGTACATAATTTTATCCTAATAATACACTGCAAACATCTCAGTCTGCGCGTCACTCTAATTCTAAAAATAAAGTGTCACCGTAATATATGTCCTTGACTTGTGTTATCGGGTGTTAAATTGTGCAGGCAATTTGCCGGTTTAAAATTATAACTTTATCTAAGTATTGAACTGACAGGCTATATTAAGCTGTACATTATAGCCTGTATGATCTGCTAGTTTAATGGCATTTTTCAGGAACAAATGTTAAATTATTATTATTATATTTATATTTGAATTCTTTCTATATTTTGTTTCTTTACCAAGCAACTTTCACATAGCTGTACAAGGAATTGTCCTTCGTTTGATTTTGCGTAATCATAAACTTAGTGACTATGCTCGTACATGATTTTTCGTTAGCGTCAAAGTAAACTATTTACCTGCAATTGTCATGAACAGTGTTTACAAGAAGTTGCTGTGTACAATAAGTCTAATCATCACTTTAACTTGACCGAAATTTCGAAGTAGCTTTCTTGAATGCCTGTGGATTACACTCTACAATACTCAGTTCCCTTTTGTGTAATGGCTATAGCAAATTCTCCGTTGTGACAAATTAGGTGATCAGTGAAAAGAAATTGGGGATATGCTGATCAGCAATTCGCTTTCGAAGTGGTTTTCCAGTGATCCATCTAACGAGACACTCACTGAATTACGGTAGTATAAATTTTGTCTGTATGTAATCGTTGCCTGCTGAAATAGATATGCTGACTTCTATGGTATGGAGATATTCAGACGTTCAAACTGAAGCGTTTCAGCCAAGAGAAATAATTTGGTTGTTTCAGGGACTTGTCCCAAATTTATATAACCCTAGTCCTTGATAACTTTTAGCTTAAAACGAAGGTGATCTGACGAAGGTTGCAGCTAATGTAACCAACTCTACTGCTGTGTATTGCGCTTCTCGAGACCATAGTTCAAGGAATCTCCATTCATTTCGCTGGTGATATCCTACCCGAAGAATCAATTCACGTATCAATAGGATCAGGAATCCTTTTCATTGTTTCTTCAACATTATTAATTTGAGAAGTTCTCTCTTCATTTATGTTGCTTTTATCCAAGACTAACCTTTACGTGATAAAATTAAGCAGTATTTCTTTGTTTTCATTATGCTCGATAAATCGGTTTAAAAGTTTGGTTGTGCAAAATTTAGGAACCAAGTAGTTGAATATCATTATATTTCACAAACTTATATAACGGTCAGGGTCTACCACCATTCCAAATTTGATTCAGGTTGAATGAGTTCGGTTGAACTTGGACGATATAGGCTTACGAGTAAAGCGTCCTTGTAAGTGATCTTTAAAAAAAAACTGAAACATAAAAAAAGAATTATAAAGTAGTGCAAGTGATAAATATTGTAATACAAGTATGCATTTCAGGCAATTGAAACTCATTCCTCTATCTGAAAGGGTATTTAATTGCCGTACATTCTTCGGCATTCATGGATTAAATCAAACTAATGGAAAAAATCGAAGACAAACTATCCTAAATTGAACTATCATTTCATTGCTTCTAATCCCAATATATTCATGGCAACGTATAAAGGCAGTCTGCAAATTTCTACAATTGATAACCTGCAATTAATCCAAATCTATTTCGCTCTCAAGGGACTTGTTAAAATGCAGATGAATTCATTGAAACTAGTACTGCGTACACAATTATAATGATTGACTGCAAGAGTAATGAGAATATTAGCAGCGAGATTACGAAATACTGTACATCAAATGAAGAACACATATTTATCAAATTGTTACGGCCTAAACTCTTCTGCAATATAAATATAATGATGAAGCCTATGAAAATACAATGGAAAGAGTAAATACGCACTTATGGATATTTAGACTTTGCCAGAAAGCGTTTGTTTAGAAAGGACGTTAAAAATAAAAATTGTTTAACTTTGGATATAAATTCCCTTTTACGGTAGGCATACTGGAAGAAAACTCGTTAAGAAATGAGTTTGGTAACAAGGAAATACGTGAACATAACTATTATAAATCCAAGGAAATTTACTTTAGAAATAAAAGTACTATATAAACCTTCTAAGAACCACATTACCTTCTCCTGATTTCATTTTCTTTTTGAACTTCAGAGTTTTAACCTCCTTCATAATTTTTCCAGTATAGACCTTACTGTCCACCCGTAGGGTCAAAGAAACCTCGCGATCTTCATCAAAACTCTCGTTCTTAATCGTTACTTCCACGCTGAAAAGTAACAAATATTGATTTGAGACCATTCTCTCAAAATAACAAGAGGTGCATCCAGAAAGTAAGAAAAGGCAATAAACACAAAGTAAAAAAGAGCAGTAAACACAAAGACGACATAGTTACCTTGAAACATTTATTGCCACAAATATCACACAGGTGACACTACTTTTCAACATTTTCTATCAAATTTGTTACTGAACAGGAATTTCTTGATATGTAAGAAGACAAAAATCCGAACTTTATGTCGTATGCTCATCTTCTGCCTCGTTCCATTGGGATGTGTTTTACCACCCCACCGTAAACATTTTAAGTTCCCTTCCTTTAGCTTCTAGAAATACCTTTTTTTTTACCGATATGACTCCCCCTCAAAATCCATCACTGATTTTTATGAAATATTTTGTTATTACGTTTAATATTTTTATTGTGAAATATTGCGTAAGATCGTTAAAATGTTTCTGAAAGTTTGAAAGTAATGCCGAGTAAGGGAATTGCGGGTAAGTGCTCTCATGTCTGATTTCCAGTATTTGGTAACTCTGCTTAATGACTTACCAAGTCTGTAATGAATGTTTAGGGGAGTAAAGTGTAATGCTAATCGGCGGAAATTGCGAATACGCTAATTTTGAGGAAATAGGAACGCTCCCAAGTGACTGTAATGTTCAGTTGTTCCTTGACGTAACACACTTTCATGAAAGATGTTGAAGTGTAAAGGAGCTGAGAAGATGCATGACAAATTGAGAACAAACAATTTCATATCAGTTTGTTAAAAAGGTGAGTAACTAGTTGTAGCCACATTGCACTAATATTATTTTGATGTATAATATTTTATTACTTAAATTGCTTAATATAGATCTAATAATTTGTAACATCATCTCGACGTTGTTTTTCTTTGTTCAGACGGAAAAGGAAAAGTACTGAGCACTAACTACTCGGTTCATTCAAGTACTTAGAGGGATATGGCGAACGACAGGTGTGGGATATCGGGATTTCCCCCATACAAATATTCCGTATTCCATATTTCAGAAATTAAATGCCGCAATAATTTGAATAGGGATGTGCAGCTCCAGTTAGAGACTTTTCCGAATATAGAAAGAATTACTAAAAGTAAGGGGATAAAATTAAAATATTAATGTAGTTATTGTAGTGTTGAAATAATGACTAAAAATTGAGCAGTCTTGGAACGGCTCGAGTGTAAAGGTTTTGTGTGTGAGGGGGGGGGGAAGTACCCTTCAATATGTCTGATTTCTCCTTCCCTGGCAAAATACGATAGTGTAACCCAAAAAAATATGGAGCTATTAATTGTGCTGGTTACATATGATAGGCCTATCAACAGAAGTGATGGTCTGTCAAAGAGTTACTTTTGAGGTGAGAATTTTTATTTGCAATCTATGGAGAAATTTGCAAAATAAATGTTAATAATACAGTTTTGAACTTCGGATTACCGAAATAAAGAAACCGGAAAGTTGCATGGTGAAATGAGAAAGAAAAGAGTATTCAAGCGAAATTTCAGCTATTGTTAATTCTAACGCATATACTGCCATATATATAGGCTAGTCTACGTGCTGTATATTTGTAATAGCCAGGTCATTCATGTGAATTGTAACTAATATGAATATTCTGAGAAAAATGAATGGTGAAATTTATTCATCATAAAGATGATAAGACTTGCACACTATCAGAAAATGACCAAATAAATCAGTCTGTTTCCGATAGTGCTGTAATATCGTAACATCAGCACACAAAGTCTCAAAGCAGCTCAGCACTCCAAGAAGCGATGTATGTTATCTACATTTCCATCGACATCTGGTGCCAATAACTATAAAAGACTATTTACGGGTTGTCTCTACTTTTGTCAACTCTAGTTACAGATTGAAGACCAAATAAGCTAAATAGAAGCAATTGAAGATTCTGCTAAGTACCCCCTTAAAAAAAAAAGTAAATTCAGGAAAAAGTTAAATAAGGGAGCGGATTAACCAGTAAAAGCCCTTTGTAAAACTTCTCGCCCTAACTTGAATTTCATGCTGAAAGCAAGAAGTTGAATGAGGACTTCTACTGCATTATCTGCAAAGGAAAGTGTTTGGAGAGTTGGATTAAGTGTTGTAAGTGTGCAATTTTATGCCACGAACAGTGTAATGACTTCAACCCAGAGAACTTGAAACAAAAAATACACTTATGATTTGTGCCGCTAAAAAAGTCAGTTATCGTAGACTAAGCCTACACTGGATAAGAATATTACATAATTTGTATTTGGTATGATAGTTCCTTACAAACATCTATCTAGTGCCAAGCGCCACAGTGTAACTGCTATTTTTCATTCTTAGCTTAGGTTAGGATAGGGTTAATTAATATGTTGCAATATTTGTTTTATGTAGATTATTTTTGTTTTATATAGGTTTCATTATTATAAGTAGATCGAACTTGAACCACTATTGGCGTAAATCCGAATTTTCATGTATAATATTTAGATCCCCTTAATTTTAATTTTTCTAAAGTAAGTCATTAAATTTCTTTTTGCTAAATTATATTATTATTTTTATAGGCTTATAGTTTTGATATGATAATAAACTTTCTGGCATCAGTGGCAAGTCACTTATCGCAATTTGGGAATTTTCTACTCACTACGATTCTCACTTCGTCACTGGCAGCTTCTTGTGCATAACGTGCCCGCGTGGTGTTGCATGGAGGAAACAGTCAAGTGACTTTTCACACATTTATATTACATATTACGTTCCTTTCCTTAATTTATAGTTTATACCCTATATTTTATTATACATTTCACTCTTTCCCTCAATGTTTACTTTAATCTACCTCATTCTTCATCCTCGTTCAGACTAATGTTTCCCTTTTCCCATGTTTCACCTTTTCGCGGTTTTGGTCGTTCTCTTTCCCCGATTGTGACATATACTTTTTACATCTTTTTTTAATCTTGTTATTTTTTACATTTCCTATTCCTATTATTACTCTTATACGATTTTAATTATTTCCTACTTTTTCCTACACTTTCCTACTTTTTTAAAAAAAGTTTATATTGCACACTTTTAACTACTTGTGTAAATTGACCCCACCAAAAAAATTCCATCCAAGATGGTGGCATTTGTGTGTGTGTGTGTCGCGTTTAACAGAAGACAATCACAGTTCTCCTTTAATCTCCCTGTTTTGACGTAGAAATTATCGCCTAAATTCCATCCATCAATTTAAGTCTTTCTTCCTTCCCTCGAGCTCCTTCGTGGCTAAGTGATTAGCGTACGCGCCTTTGGCGTGAGAGATCCGAGTTCAATTCCCGCAGGGAGCTCATGTGGTTCGGATTCCATGTTTATCAGTAGGTCCACACCTCACATAGCCTCGCTGCTGACCGGAACGTTAAACTCAAAATCAATTCTTCCTCCCCTATTTTTCATTTCTTATCATGGTCTTTTATTCTTTGCAAATAATTCTTTAGCTAATTTCTTTTACTACACTTAAAAAAAGCATTATCAGGAGACTGACCAAGAGGTATATATAAGGACTGTTCCTTTAATCATTAGATTGTGTTAATTTTGTTTCTAGAAATACTAATTCTAGCTCGGAATACATATGGCAACATTTCATGAAAAGACCACAACTTCATCGCTCACCTAATCCCAAACAATACTGAGTGAGACATGATTGCGTGTAGTTTGTGTGGTCCATTTCGAGTTATAAAATGGGGAAAATAGATTAGAGATAAAAAAAAATATAAAATTTATGGTACATTTTGGTTTTAAACTTAGGAAAACGACTACAATGATGTACGAAATATTTATGGTATGATTCGGACCACATCAATTAGACGCTTCATTAGTAAAGACCATTGAGTTGTTTTCACTTTTCCAAGGTGGAAAATGCCCATGGAGGATTATCCCCGTCCTACTCGCCCTTCCATGAGTTGAAATGAAGAGAAAAATTGTCTCACCCAGTACAGTGTTTTATATGATCCCACTTAGACACTGGCACTTGTTGATAAAATAATACAAGTTACAAATCAGGAAGTTTTTCTGACAATACTCCATGCATTATGGAACATGTTTTAGAATTTGATATGATTATCATTACATCTAAAAGTATGTTAATAAGACAAAGAGTACTTCATACCTGAAAGGTGAACCAATGTCAACGTCATCATTAATAAGATTCAAATCAAAATCAACATCGTGGAACTGTTGATTAAGGTAGTATCGACTATATTCATTATGTTCTCTGAAGGCTCTAATCATAACTTCTGCTTCTTCCTCAGTTCCTGAAAGAAAAAAAACGGAATATAAAATTGTAGTGTGCATACTGGTAGTAACGAGTTGCCTGCTTCTTTTAAAAGAGTAGAAAGGTATACTAAGGAATTCCATTATATTTCTAAATTTAAATTCAGTAGAACATCTATTACAAATGTTTCATATGCGAAGACACGGAAATGATCATTGTAAATTTCGACAAAAAGAAAAAAAACTAACGAATTGACTGAAATCTATTTTAGTAAGATCACGTGCTTCAAATAATTGCAGATTTGACAGAGTTTATGAGTAAATGTTGTCCCACGTTGACATCTCCGAGGAACTAATACAAAAGAAGATAGGTAAATGAGAAAATAGGTTTTGAAAAAGGTGAATTGTTACGAATCTCTCTATATAAAGCAAGAAAGTCGCTAGTATTAATTACATAGAGAGGTACACACTTGATTTAAAATAGGGTCGCGGTGGCTCAGTGGTAGAGCGTTCACCTCTGGTGCTTGGGGTCCCGGGTTCGATCCCAGCCCACGCCAAGTGAACTTTGTGGTGGACAAACACCGTTTGCGTGGATTTTCTCGGGTTCTCCCGTTTCCTCCCACTTTCTTAATTCCACCGTTTTATTCATCACTCATCATCAATGTCTCCTTTAGCGTAACTGGCATAACCGTGGGACGTAAAACTCAAAGATTGCACTTTTTTATTTTGATTTAATAGCTCGAGGTTTCTAGATGAGTGGGATGAAAAAAATTCATTAAAGACAGGCTTGGGGGAACTATTTAAAGTAGGAAAAGTGAAAAATATTGAATACTTCCCAAAAGACCTACATAGATTCAGGTAGCACATGCAACCGCAAACCAAATGTATATAGGTAACTAAGTAATGTATAAATTTATAAAAGTAACTAACATCATTTCATATGTTACATATTTTTATATCCAAGGTGATAATACCCTCTTAACTAACTTATGTCCTGCACTTTATTCGGACGAAATCAGTTCATTTACGTAACTTTACAATTAATCATTAGTATCGCTAGGAAATAATCCTACAAAATGGTTTCGGTTATTTAAACCTATGTGTATATGAGATTTGGTCTTTATCGTAGAGATTCTGCACAATAATTTCTCTTTAGTTTACGGAACTCCAAATTGATGTCGTACAAGTACGTTGTTGTTTAAAGGTAACCAAGAAAGTTCTGTCGCTTTTTCACACACCATTTTCAAACATCGATATGTCACCTAAGACGTAACTGGAAGATCGAAAATAGTCTACATCAGCATCGACGACTTTCTTCCAACGTTCTGGAAGGACATGGATTCCATCGCGACAGAACTTGGTAGACCGTGAAGCGAAGAAGGTATCAAGTACACTTTGCACCTCTACTAGGGATTTGAACTGGTGTCCTCGAAAGTGATTGCCCAAGGAATGGAACGTGTGATAATCGGACAATGCAATGTCCTGGGAGTATGGCAGATGCAATAGTGTTTCCCATCCAAGGCGTAGAATAGTGTTCCGGTTAATCCTAGCCACGTGCTTTTTAGCGTCTTGTAACAGGAGGATCCCTTTGCGATTCATAAGTGCTGGCTCCAGAGTTTAGAGTTTTCTTGAACACGTCTCAACTGCTGCATTGATGCTTTAAGTAGTTGATAGCAAATCCCTGATGCACGATGCCTCGAGCAGTCCACTGAATACACAGGAGGACCTTCTTCTGGTGCAGTGCTGGTTTCGGCTGTTTTGGAACCGGTTCATGGAATGCTAACCAATGACGACGACGCCGTGAAGCTTCGTACAGGACACACTTCTCATCACATGTCAACACTCTGTCCAGAAATGACTCCTCCCTCAGACGAGACAGCAAAGAAACACAGGTATCTGCTCGCGTTGCCTTCTGGCTCGGAGTCAAGTCATGTGGGACTCATTGACACAACTTGTAGTGCTTCCCAAGTTGATGAAGGTGCTGCCGAATGGTTTCTCTACTCACACTGAATTGTAGCCCCAGTTTTTCACATGTCTGGCCACTGTTCGCCTCAATTACTGCTTGAGGATCTTCATTTTGTACATGTGTTGGTCTTCCGCACATGGTGCGTCTTCGAGTGTTTCGTCACTGTCCTTAAGCATGTTAAACCACCGCTGCACTGTAGTCACGCCACCCTCACCAAAGGCCTGGCACATCCGCTCCGCTGCAGCGGCGTTTGGCCCCAGTTTGAACTCGTACAGCATACACGCAATTATGACGCTCTGTGGAGTTCTCATGTTCACTCTGTCCTTACGCAAGTTCACAGTGTAACAGAACTTCCACAGTCAGGTAGTATTTTGGATATACCCACACTAACAACGGTCTTTCGCCTTATCTTTATTCGCATTCAACTGACAGTGAGAGGGGAGGCCCAATTGAACACAGACCTCCATAAAAAGTAGCAGAACTTCCTTGGTTATCTTTATAGTTCACAATATAAAATGGGAACATTCTAATCGCCCCACAATGTGAAATGTCAGCAGTCTAGATTGAAAAAGTTCAAAATATCTATTTAACGAGACCTTCTGGTGAGCGCTTTATTTCGTTTCTAGGGTGTCTACTTCTCAAGCAAAGGATGTTAGTTCAGCAAATCCCCACTAGACGCAGTACTAGGAGCACGCCAAACATTCACTAATATGTTTGCATTTTAGGCAGCTTCATCCGCGTCAAATTAGAACAAAAAGTTTACTTGAGTTGTGTCCTTCGTCTGTTGAGTGTTAAGGACTGAAGCAGTTGTCGTGTGAATTTGTAACACTTAGTGGTGTGTTAGATGAACAGAAGTTGAAGTTCTCAGCCCATTAAAGTCCATCAAAATGTGCATTTTGTATGTAACGTAAAAAATCATAAGGGATATGTTGCGAAAGTATTAGTTTTTAATTTGTCTGATTTCAGCGGTGTGTTTGTGCTAATATTATAGCTAGGACATTTGTGATTCTATATATCAAAAGAGATCTTGCGAATGTTTGCGAACTTTTTTGTCTTCGTTTATTTCTTCCAAAATGACACTTCAGATTTCCCGAGAGAAACTGTTTGAAATATGCGTTTAAAGCCCAAAGGAGGCAAAGTTTGACAATTTGATTGCTCATCTCTTGCAAGAAGTAGGTATTGAACGTAATAATATTTATTTAAACACTACAATAAGAAATTTTTGTCAGCAAAAGCGATGAAAAATTGGAAGCTTTCGAAACTTAGGCATGGAGAAAAAATAGAGAATCAGCTTGGTTGAACGGAAAACGAATGAGAAAGTGTTACAAATAGTAGCAGTAGGCTAGAAAAAAGAATTTTAAATATAATTAACAGGAGGAAGAGGAACTGGTTTGGACATTGGCTGAGCAGGAACTGTATTATGAGGGACGTGTTAGAGGGTATGGTAAAAGGAAAGAGAGGGAGAGGTAAAGAAGACTGTAGTTCAAGGAAGATAATAAAACAGAAAATTGCTACGCCAAGATGAAGAGACTAGCTGAGGACCACAGTACATCGAGGTTTCTCAGTTGGAGCAAGTGACCTGCCAATAATGACAGAATAGCTATGATGATGATGATGATGGTTATTATTATTATTATTATTATTATTATTATTATTATTATTATTATTATTATTATTATTATTATTATTATTATTATTATTATTATTATTATTATTATTATTATATGGTTAGCAATATTCGTTAAAAAAGAGAGAAAAAAATAAAACAATATTTATTATAATCAAACCAGGTTTAAAGAAATCTTCAATAGTTTGAGTTTACTGCTGCTTTAATGGAAATAGTTCCTGCGCTTCGTTGTTATGCACTGATAAAAGTTTTTTTTTTTTTTTTTTTAAGTCCTGAAGTGTTTCTGTTTTTCATTTTTATTGCCACTTTATTCTTCAATATTTTGCATTTTTGAATACCGTAAAACGGGGCTACTTTGACATAGGGTTACTTTGACATAGAGTGGGGCTACTTTGACAGATGAGCAATTCGTGCTTCCTGTGAGAATTGTTGCATATACTTTCATAGATAAAGGCTGATATGGTGTCCACGGTGCGAATTACCGGAGGGATGAGGGATTTCTCCCATTGTATTTCTACCCCCTCTCAATATCCTTCCTGTCCCCCAATATATAATATAAGGACTTCTAGATCCACCACTGTTTATTCCCCCAAAAAATGAATAATCTAATTCGCACTCTGACGATATATATCAACGTGTTGTGGAAGGGTGGAAGAAAGTGGATTTAATGTGTCCTGTGCAAAAAATGGGTGTGTGGGTTTTGTAATGGTGGATCAAAAAATCCTCAGTATGCTTGTTACGACTGTGATGTTGGCGACTAAGGTTTTTCTTTCCATTGTTACATGTAAAGATAACATACCGGTACATATGTAATTATGTTAAAAGTAAAGTAGAGTAAAAAATAAATTAAGAATGTAAGGTAAAGCACCGTAATGTTCAAAGTAAAAGATGTTAAAAGTAAAGCTTTAGAAAAACTTGTATAGTGGTGTATAATGATGTACCACAACAAAATAAAGATTTCGTGCTTATCAAGTATACAGCATACCGTATCTTACACATGACCAAAACCGTGTTTTATACACTTTACATAAATTCCATGTCAAAATAACTCCATACGTTGAGTAACTTTGACCGGTATTTCTTAATTTATTCCCGCCTAAACTTACTTGTAGAGACTTAGGTTTAGTAGTGGATATGATAGCCTAGATACCTATTGTTATGATGAGAATAGTATCATTCATTGGTTGCAGAAAGTGTCCCGTGTACACATCTAAACTATTCCAAAACCTGTCAAAGTAGCCCCGTTTTACGGTAACTCATAGGCAGGGCTGGATTAACCCATCTGGAAGCCCGGGGTAGAAAAAAATATGTGGCCCCTGCTGACTTCACCTAAATATATTTCTGTGAAAGTACAGAAGGAAAGTTAAGAGAATATGTCTCATATTTTTGGTCATATTTTATGATGATGATTGAATCTTCATGATTCTTTTTAGATAGCCAATTGATATTTTGATCAGAGTCGAGGCCCCTGTCCACCTGGAGGTCAGGGGCTATAGCCCTCTAAGACCCCCCTTGATCCGACCCTGCCCATAGGGATACCCCCCACTTCCCGCAACAACTTTGAACTACGCATGAAATTTACTTTTTGCGCTCGCCATTTGCTGCTTTTATTTTGCAAATTCCTTCTTACTGGATGTTTGTAGAGTTTCGTCAGTAGATTGCTTGAGGCAAAGCAGTCCAAATCTTTCTTTGGCTAGGACGAGCCGATAAATTTTACCAGCTCGAAGGTCAAAGGTTTAAGTGTATTCCAGATAACACACACGTAGAATAGTGTCTGATTTCCCGATAAGTAATCCTCATTATTTAAAAACGCAGGAATACATCGTAATCCAGCACCAATGACACATTTCTTTATGTGCAACATGCTTTAATTAGAATGACACCTGTGTGGCTTGAAAACGAGTAATAACTACAGAAAACGCGTACAACGGATTCAGAAAACTGTAGCTATATGCTAAAGGGACAGATCGACTCACACGGATTGCATAAACTACTGGAAACATAATCACTCCAGCTATATTTTCACTGAAGCTAAGCAATTCAAGTGAAAGATGTAACGATTTTTTCCCCATTTTACATTCTATAAATTCAAGTAGTACCGGTATTTGTGCAAGACTCTTGCGCAAGAGTCTTGGTCTTGCAGGTATGGTCTTGGTCTTGGTCTTGCACCCCTTGGTCTTGCTCTTGGTCTTGCATCGGAATACCTGGTCTTGGTCTTGGTCTTACATGCAATACTCTTGCAAAAACTGCAAGACGAAGACTCTTGCGTTCATCACTAGAACCACCCCAGGTCCGAACTTCATCCATATTGAAAATTTGATTAAGATAGATCCTGTGGTTAAAACGGGATGAAGTCACAAAGACAGTCACTTTTATTTTCATTCTTTTTACATATATCTCCCTCCTCCCCCTCCCCTAGGTTTCACCGTAAAAGTGAAATAACGAAAACATCCCAGGCCCGAACCTTATCTATGTTGAAAGTTTGATCAAGATCGGTCTGGTAGTTCAAGAGTTATTAAGTTTTATTTATTTTTCTAGATTTCTCTCCTCTCCTCTCCCGCCCCTAAGTTCTACCGTTAAAGTGATATGATAAAAACCACCTCAGGTCCGAACCTCATCTATGTTGAATTTTTTTAAAAATCGGTCGGGTGGTTTAAGCGTGATGAAATTACAAAGACAGTCACTTTTATTTTAACTTTTTTTTTTACACATATATCTCCCCCTCCCTTTCGTTGCACTATAAAAATGAACTGAAGAAAACATCCCAGGCCCGAACCTTATCTATGTTGAAAGTTTGATCGAGATCGGTCGGGTTTTCAAGAGTTATTAAGTTTTATTCATTTTCATATATTCCCCCCTCCTCCCCTCTCCCTCCCCTAAGATCTACTGTCAAAATGAAATGATAAAAAACTTCCCAGGTTTCATATTCATATATGTTGAAAATTTGATTGAGATCGATCGCATAGTTCAAAAGTAATTAATTCACGAACATAGTCACTTTTATTTTTATATTTATTGATTTTTATATCTCCCCCTCCACCACTCCTTACGTTGCTCCGTCAAAGTGAAATTATAAAAATCATCCCAGTCCCGAACTTCATCTACATTGAAAATTTGATCAAGATCGGTTGGGTGGTTCAAAAGTTATTAAGTTTTATTTATTTTTTCTATGACCCCCTCCTCCCGCTCACCTAAGTTCTATCGTCAAAGTAAATAGCTAAAAACACTTTCAGGCCAGAACCGCATCTACATTGAAAATTTGATCGAGATTGGTCGGCCGGTTCAAGAGAGTCACTTTCAATTTTATAATATAGATAGCAAAATGAAGAAATTTCTGTGAAGTCGGAGAACTATATAATGGTGCAACATAACTAACTAACTCTATGGCCTATGGAACCCGGAGGTTCAGTGCCGCGTTCACAAAAGCTCTCCACTGACTTCTATCCTTAGCTAATTGGATCCAGTTTCTACTTTGTATTCCTATCTCTGCGAGATCCATCTTAATATTATCCTCCCATCTGCGCCTAGGTCTTCCTAATGGTCGTTTTCCTATGGGTCTACCAGTCAAGACTTTGAAAGCGTTTCTACTTTCTTCCATTCTAGCTACATGACCTGCCCACCTAAGCCTCCTAGACTTGACGACCCTAACAATGTTGGGTAAACCGTATAAACTATGTAGTTCCTCGTTATGAAGCTTCCGCCATTCCCCATTCTCGTTCCTCTTGGGTCCGAATATTCTTCTCAGGATCCTGTTCTCAAATACTTTCAGTCTATGTTCTTCCCTCAGAGTGAGCGACCATGTTTCGCAACCATACAGAACAACAGGCATGATTAACGTTTTATATATTTTAAGCTTCAAATTCCTCGACAGAATTCGCGACGACAAGAGATTTTGAACCGAATAGTAACACGAATTCCCTGCTTTTAGTCGACATTTAATTTCTTCGTGAATATGATTTTCGTCTGTTAATATTGATCCTAAATATTTGAAAGTATCCACTTTATCAAAAGTATTATTTAATATTTTAACGCCTCCACAATTTGCCGTATTACGGTCCCGACGCACTTCCATGTATTTAGTTTTCTCTGCATTTACTTCTAAACCCATGTTCCTGCAAGCGTTTAATAAGATCTCTGCATTTATTTCTACTGTTCTCCTATCATCCCCTATTAAATTTACATCATCAGCATATGCCATAACCTGGTGAATGCCGTTCAACTCTAGGCCCTGGTTGCTATCTTTGATTTTCCTTATGGCGTATTCCAGCACAAAGTTAAATAATAATGGCGACAACGCATCTCCTTGTTTCAGGCCATTTTCGACGTGGAAGCTCGTGCACAAAAATTTTCCTACCCGGACTTTACTTTGGGATTCACTTAAACATATCTTAATTAATCTAATTAGCTTTCTCGGTATTCCAAGCTCTGTAAGAACGTTGTATAATGTTTCTCTCCTAACCGAGTCGTAAGCCTTTCTGAAATCAATAAATAGTTGATGTACCGGGGTATTGTATTCCCACTTCTTTTCGAGTATTTGGCGAATGGTAAATATTTGGTCGATAGTTGATCGATTTCGTCTAAATCCGCACTGATAATCTACAATAATTTCATCTGCGTATGGGGTCAATCTTGCTAACAGAATATTTGAAAGGATTTTATAGGATGTTGACAGAAGAGAAATGCCTCGATAATTATTACAGTCAGTTTTGTCGCCTTTCTTGTGAATTGGAACAATGATTGACTCTTTCCACTCTTGTGGCAATTCTTCCTTGTTCCAGATAAGGAGAATGAGTTTGTGTATCTTGTTCCACAATTTTTCGCCTCCAGCTAAAATTAACTCAGCCGGAATTTCATCAACACCCGGAGATTTGTGTTTCTTTAATTTCTTTATAGCGGCTTCCACTTCTATTCGATTGGGTTCTGGAATATACGGTTCTGCGGTGTGTATCTCCTTTTCTCCACGCACATTAGTTTTTGGCTGCGTGTTCAGCAAATCGTTAAAGAAATCTTTCCATCTATTTAAGAGACTATCCGTATCAGTGAGAACTGTTCCGTCAGATTTCTTTAATATATAAGCACGAGGTTGATAGCCTTTCTTAAATTCGCTGATCCCCTTATACATGTCCCGAATATTTTTATTTTTACTATTATCTTCAAGTTTCTTAATTTTAGCTTTCAAAAAATCCCGTTTCTTTGTTCTAAAAGTTTTGGAAGTTTCCCGCCTGATATCTGCGAAATTTTGTGTAGTTATTTCATTCGGATTTTGTAGCCAGCGTAATTTTGCCTGTTTTCTCTTCTCTGCTAGTTTAATGCATTCTTGGTCGAACCATGGTTTGTTCCTACGTATTTCCGCGTGTCCCAATTTTTCTATTGCTGAACTTTTAATGTTATCTCTAATTTCAATCCAAGTATCCTCAACACTAGTGCACTCCGAGTCTTCTAAAACCGAGAATCTATTCGAAACTTCAATCTGGTATTCCTCTCTTACCTGGCTCTCTTCTAATTTCTTTAAATTAAATCTCTCCGTTTTCGGACATTGAGTATTACCTTTATTCAACGATAATCCCTCCCGTATTATCGCTGCTACCAGGTAGTGATCAGTGTCACAATCAGCCCCTCTAAACGACCGGACGTCAATTATGCTAGATTGTCTTCTTCTATCTACTAAAACGTGATCAATCTGATTATGTGTTTTTCCGTCTGGTGATGTCCAAGTGTATTTATGAACGTCGCGATGTGGGAATTTTGTACTCTTCACGATTAGGTTTTTGGATGTTGCAAAGTTCACGAGTCTAACACCGTTGTCATTACTTTCCTTATGCAAACTTTCGTTCCCTATAATCGGTTTGAAAATATCCTCTCGTCCTACCTTCGCATTGAAATCCCCTAATAGGATCTTCATATGGTATCGCGGGAGTTGGTCAAATATCCGTTCCACTTCTTCGTAAAAACTGTCTTTTATATCGTCATCCTTATCTTCAGTTGGAGCATGTACATTTAAAACAATAATATCACACCACCGTCCCTTAAGAGTAATAAAAGAAAGTCTGTCAGTAACAAATTCAACCCGTTTAATTGCTGGTAATATTCGTTTGTGAACGAAAAACCCTGTTCCTAACTGGTGATTTTTATTTCCTTCCCCGTAAAAGAACGTAAAATTTCCGGAATTCTCAGATCCATTTCCTTCCCACCTAACTTCCTGAACTCCTACTAAGTCCATCCTGTATTTCTCTAACTCACTCGTTACAGATTTTAACGCGCCTGCCCTATAAAGACTTCTAATATTCCATGTTCCAAATCTCATGTCCATTTTCTTTTGCTGATGTCGTGCCAAGTTATCAGTCCTTGTCCGAGTCTTTTGTGAATGTTTCTGAACAAGTACCTTTTTTTTACAGGATGAGGGTGTTAGCCTTACCCAAACCCCCAAGCTGGAGGACCACTCCTAGTCGTCTGTCCGCGACTGCTTATTCAGTATATTCGCAGCTAACCTCTATATCTAGAGGCCTTCTCCTCGATCCGCAACCTGAGGACGCACCATGCCGTGGTGACAGGAACCCACGTTACACGGATAATGGTGCAACATACGGGTAAGAAAGGAGGGAAAATATGCAATAATTGTCGAGGAATATCTATAAGCTCAGCTTGCTATGAGATCGTGTCTATCATTCTACTAACGTAGTTCACCCAATATCAAAACAAGTAAGCATTGAGTGAGATCATTTCAATGAGAAAGATGTGTTATACACATCAAAATATGTTCAATTGCAGTAACCAATCAATAAAAAACTACGTACTATATAATATACAGACTCACTGTAAGTATTATTTAAGCGCCATATGTAATGTAGTGTTGACGACTTACTTGTAACTTACTAGTTTTTAAATAACGCTATGCCAAGTTATTACATAAGTGTACATAATGGTGAGCAAAATCCATATGGCTTATTGAACATTCTTTTGCATGTGAATGATGTTCCATGCTTATTTCAAACGATACTTTCTTCGAACGACAAAATCAAACATAAAAATGGGTTAATCCATCTGAAGTTGTCCAAAGATGAGGAAAATGGTTCCTCGACCATCTCCGAAAATTACAAAACTTTGAGTGTGATGAACCTTGAATGGAGTGCCATTTCCTGCATTCGCAAGCATTTACGAAAAATACAGTTACTCAGGACGTACGTATCAGACGAACTCCAAACAAAAACGAATGCTTAGAGGAGAGATAGGTACATGAGGAACATATACTCTTACTTCTAAATACATATGCAGGATTGCAAACCAATACATGAAATCACGAGAAAAAGTGCAAAAAAATTACACTTTTAAAGGTGTTGTATTTTGGAATGGTATAAACTGGGGGGTTAGTAAGTTTTGTGCTGAACACTATTGCATGTAAAGAGTCTGCAGAAATATCCACAGTTATAATACTACTGGCATCGTAGATTTATCGGGGTCCGAAAGTTGAAGTTTGTGATTTGGATGCCATGTTTGGGGCGTAATATCTGAGGAGGGCAAAGTGCTAAAAATTGCTACTTAGGCCACAAAGTAATTCTGTATGTGAATGAACTATTACAAAAAAATCATGACTGATATTACATGGAGAAAAAAGTGAGGACATGGTAATAACGCGAAGAAAGCACGCGCGTGACGATGCTCGCAGCCCGAAAAATTTTAAATGTTTTGATATGTGTCATGCTAAATCTCAAAAACTACGAATGGTTCAGCAATTACGTCCGCTTTGTTTGTTTCAGTTGTGGAAAATATTGCGAGTGGCCTTTGTACCGTCTTTCTAGCTCCATGGCCACTTCTGTATGGTAAGAGGGTTAGCTCCTCTTTGCACCCACGACACCCATCGTCGAACTGGACCGCGGTATTAAGACACTAAATGTATCAGCAAAGTATCATTGAAATCCAATCCCAGTTACGGAAGTTAATGTGTTCACAAGGTTTCGTTACACCTATCTATCCTATCCTGCTGAAAATGACGTATTGTGGAAAACATTTAAAATGATTCTTGTTTCTTTTCTCTTCTATAGCAATACAGCAATAGCTTTTAGTAGCTGTAATTACAGCAAGTTCTCGCAATTACACGATTTAAGCAGTGGTGCAAACTTCAGCAATGTTTATCATATCTCTGAAACGGTTTGAGATATCGAAGTGCTGTAAACGGCAAAAAATTTACACATCCGTTACAAACCATACAAGTAACTAGATATGATACTTATCTTAGCATTTTTTCCAAATAAATGCTTTCAAAAGAAATTAAAATTTTCAAGCCCTGGTAACTTTGTTCCTATTCGTTCGAAACAAGTCATGCCATGACCATGATATCCAACACTAAAGTACTTTCGATGTGCATTATTCTGTGCATCCCCGTTATACTGTATTTGCGATAGAGGTTTCCGAACTTTGGATATTTTTGATATTATAACATCCTTAGTTTGCAACACTGAATAATATAAGTGGTATTTTAAATTTACGTTCGACACGTTAATTTGGAATATGTAATAATATGACGTAGTGCCATTTGAAAAAATATAACTTTATATTGGGTTGGTAACACTGTTTTGAGTCTGTTTAATACATACAAATATGTCCCCCCTTTTTATAGTTGCTTCGTGCAAAGTTTCGGTTTTCTCTGTCTTTTGGTTTCTCCGTTATAGCGGATGGTCAAGTTAAATTGTCCATTCTGTAGACGTGGCAATGATCATGGAGCTAGAAAGATGGAACAAACGCCACTCGCAAGCTTTTGCACAACTGAACAGAAATAAAAGTGGGCCTAATTGCTGAACCATGCGTAATTTTTTAAATCTAGCATGAAACATATCAAAATATTAAAATTTTTCCGGGCTACAACCATCGTCACGTGCGTTTTCTTCGCGTTTTACTATGTCCTCACTTTTTTCTCCATGTAATATCAATCATTATTTTTTTTTACAATAGTTTATTCACACACGGAATTACTTTGTGGCCTAAGTAGCCATTTTTAGCACTTTGCCCTCTTGAGATATTACGCCCCAAGCATGGCATCAAAATGACAAACTTCAACTTTCGAACCCCCATAAATCTACGAAGCCAGTAGTATCATAGCTGTGGATATTTCTGCAGACTCTTTACATGCAATAGTGTTCAGCACAAAACTTATGACCCCCCCCCCGTTTATGCCATTCCAAAATACAGCCCCTTTAAAAGTGTAGTTGTCTGTACTTTTCCTCGTGATTTCATGTGTTGGTTTGCAACCCTGCAATAGTTATTTAGAAGCAAGTATATGTTCTCCGTGTACCTCAGTCTCTCCTCTTAACATTTGTTTTTGTTTGGAGTTTGTCTGATACGTACATCATGAGCAACTGTAGTTTTCGTAAACGCTTGCAAATGCAAAAAATGGCACTCCATCGACAACAAATATGGCCGTCATTCATGAACACCTGTACATAGGACAACATGAATAGCGTTATTGACCTTCTCATACACAAGGTTCGTCACACTCAATTTTTTATAATTTTTGGAGATGGTCGAGCAACCACCTCTGGACCACTTCGTATGGATTGACCCAAATATGATATAAATGAATGTATCTGTTTCTCATACGAAAAGAATAAGACTTAATTAGCATAAAACCGAAAATTTTAATATTGCAGAAATTTTGTTTCCTTTCCCTGTCTAGAAGTGGAATTTTCGAAGATGGTTCAATACTTTTTCACTCATTTTTAATGAAGAACTTACAAGTATATACCGAATTTCACATCTGCAACCTAAGAAAATCCTCACACTTTGCATTTTCTAAACAAATAATCGGATATTTGGATATTAAAGAAATTGCTCCCCAGTCTCGCCATAGGAGTGGAATTTTTTCAGGTACACTGAAACACGTATCCCACAATTTTAATTAATAATTTATGTACCGGATTTCACATCTCATGTTAAACAAATTCTCACATTGGAAATTTTCTGAATAACGGATCGTAAATGTGAATATTATAGAAATTCTCCCTTTCGGAACGAAACTAACGAAAACTCTTAAAAGTGTATTTAGTCATTTTATAATGAGAAGTTTATATGTCGAGTTTCATCTTTCTAACATCAGAGATTTCGAATTCTGGGCGGGAAAAAAAATAAATTCACCTTAGGATACGTTTCAAAAGATCCTTTCTTATCTCTTGCTTTCGTGACTTCAATCAGTTTTCTGTTCAAATTTTACGTTTCCATCTATAACAGTATGACCTGGGTAAACACACATAAGGTGCTGCCGAGTTAGCAACACTGCATTCTTTACGATATATATTTTTTTTTAATTTAATGTCCCACAGATGTGCCCTTTAGGCTAAAGAAGACGTAATTATGACAGAATTGATAATAAGGAAAGTAACAGGAAATGTCCTGGAAAACTCGCGGATAGCATGATACTGTCTATCAGGGACTATGCAGGGGTCCCTGGTAAGTCTTGGGGTTCACATCCTCTCCGAAATCTCTACTTTTCTGCAATGTTAGTATCATTTTAGGCGTGATTTTACAAATGTTAATATAATTTATCATCATGCTGAATTTGGTACTCCCGAATATATTCCCGCGTACGTGCCTGCTGTCCATCACACACCCAGAAGGCCTGTAATCGAACAATTGATTAGCACTCTACCACTGAGTTATCACTTTCTCTACGTACACCAAGTTTTAAATAAACACTCTTTATGGCAGATGAAGGAACTCTTTCTATAAGCACATTCACCAAGAGGAGAAAATTCTTTTTTATCAGGCGTGTCTACAGATGCTCTCTCGATTTACGGTTGGCAGCGGAGCGCATTGAAAGACGTGTTTCCCATTACACAAGTTAAGGGTCATTGGTGCGATACTATTGTTAAAAAAATACATGTTCTAACAGGAGAAGAGGATGACGACTTGAAGGACAGATTTACGAAGAAGTAGAACGTGTATTTGACCAACTCCAGAGATGCCATATACAAAGTTGATTAGGGAATTTCAATGCGAAGTAGGACGAGAGGATATTTTCATACTGATTACAGGGAACAAAAGTTACATAAGGGTAGTAATGACTACGGATTAAACCCGCTAATTTTGCAATATTCAGAAACCACATGGTGAAAAGTACAAAAGTCCCATATTCCGACAGTGATAAATGTATTTGAACATCGCCACATGGAAAAAACATAATCAATTTGATAATGATTTGGTAGATAGAAAGAGGCAATCTAGCATGATATATATTGGGTCGTCTAGAGGCGCTAACTGTAAAACTCACCACTACCTCATGGCAACGATTATAAGAGACAGATTATCTCGAAAAACGAAAATAACAGCATCTGATAATGAAGATATTTAATTTAAAGAAAACCAAACCGAAATGACGATCTCATTCTCGGTTTTTGGGAGGCTCGAAATGCACTAGTGTTGAGAATACTTGGGATACTATTAAGGATAGTATTAACATTTCAGAAAAAAGAAAGCTGAGGCACGAAGTAGTGCATAAGGACAAACAATGATTTGACCACGAAAACACTAAACCAACAGAGACAAGACAACACACAAAACTGTGTTGTCTACTAATTCCAAACGGCAGAACTCCACAAATATCCTTGACATATGGCAGCAAACTTTCAGAACAATGAAAGGTAATGTTTTAGAAGCTAAAGTTATTGAACTTCAAGATAACAGTAAAAAGAAAATATTCGGGACATGTATAATGGCATCAATGAATTTAAGAAATACTGTCAACCCCGTGCTTACATAATAAGCGGACAGAAAAATTATCATGGATATAGATAGTATTATGAATAGGTTGAAAGATTTGTCAATTTGCTATAATTACTACATGCAGCCAAAAGTAATGTTCGCGGAGAAACTGAAATACATATAACAGAACCGTACATTCCAGGGTCTAACCGGAACAAAAGTCTAGACGGAAATAGAAATTGCTTTAAAATATAAAGAAATACATATCTTCAGAATTTAAACGAAATTCACCATGAGCTAATATTAGCAGGAGGAAAATTTGTGGAATGAGATATACAAACTCATTCTCCTCATATGGGACAAGAAGGAATTCTGCCAGGAATGGAAAGAATCATCTATTCCTCTCAAGAAAGGCAACTAAACTGATTGTAATAACTATCGAAACACCTCTCTTCTGTCAAAGTAAAATCCTCTCAAACATTTTGTTAGCAAGAATAACCTTATACGCAGATGAAATTATTGGAGATTATCAGTGCAGATTTAGGCTAAATTGAGCAATTATCGACCAGATATTTACCATCCGACAAATACTCGAAAAGAAATGGGAACACAATCAATACCCCGCTACATCAATTATTGATTTTAGAAGGGCGAAGGAAACATTGAACATTTTGGTATGACTAAAAAGCTAATTACATTAATTAAGATATGTTTAAATGAATCCGAAAGTAATGTTCACGAACTTTCATGTCGAGAATGACCTCCAACAAGGAGATGCGTTGTGGTCATTATTGTTCCATTTTGTTTGAAATACACTACGAAGAATATTAAAGATAGTAACTCACCAGGTTATGGTTTATGGTGAAGATATGAATCTAATAGGAGATGAAATGAGAAAAATGGAAAGTAATACAGAGGTTTGATAAACACCTCCAAGGACATGGATTTAAAAATAAAGGCAGAGAAAACTAAATACACAAAAGTTCCTTTGAAGCGTAATACTCCACACTATGGATACCTTAAAATATCAAGCAACACTCTAAAAAAAAGTGGACACCTTCAAATATCTAAGATCAATATTAACAGGAAAAAAAACTTATGTACGAAGAAGTTAAATGTCAATTGAAAGGAGAGAATTCGTGTTAATATTCAGTCTAAAATCCTATCGAATCCTTCCAGAATCCTATCGAAGAATTAACTAACTAACTAACTCTATGGCCTATGGAACCCGGAGGTTCAATGCCACGTTCACAAAAGCTCTCCACTGATTTCTATCCTTAGCTAACTGCATCCAGTTTCTACTCTGTATTCCAATCTCTGCGATATCCATCTTAATATTGTCCTCCCATCTGCGCCTAGGTCTTCCTAATGGTCGTTTTCCGATTGGTCTTCCAGTCAAGACTTTGAAAGCGTCTCTACTTTCTTCCATTCTAGCTACATGACCCGCCCATCTAAGCCTCCTAGACTTGACGACCCTAACAATGTTGGGTAAACCATATAAATTATGTAGTTCCTCGTTATGAAGTTTCCGCCATTCCCCATTCCCGTTCCTCTTGGGTCCGAATATTCGTCTCAGGATCTTGTTCTCAAATACTTTCAGTCTATGTTCTTCCCTCAGAGTAAGTGACCATGTTTCGCAACCATACAGAACAACAGGCATGATTATCGTTTTGTATATTTTAAGTTTCAAATTCCTCGACAGAATTCGCGACGACAAGAGATTTTGAACCGAATAGTAACACGAATTCCCTGCTTTTAGTCGACATTTAATTTCTCCGTGAATATGATTTTCCTCTGTTAGCAAGATTGACCCCATACGCAGATGAAATTATTGGAGATTATCAGTGCGGATTTAGACGAAATCGATCAACTATCGACCAAATATTTACCATTCGCCAAATACTCGAAAAGAAGTGGGAATACAATACCCCGGTACATCAACTATTTATAGATTTTAATATTGATCCTAGATATTTGAAACTATCCACTTTATCAAAAATATTATTTAGTATTTTAACGCATCCATAATTTGCTGTATTCCGGTCCCGACGCACTTCCATGTATTTAGTTTCCTCTGCATTTACTTCTAAACCCATGTCCCTGCAAGCGTTTAATAAGATCTCTGCATTTCTTTCTATTGTTCTCCTATCATCTCCTATTAAATTTACATCATCAGCATATGCCATAACCTGGTGAGTACCGTTCAACTGTAAGCCCTGGTTGCTCTCTTTGATTTTCCTTACAGCGTATTCCAGAACGAAGTTAAATAATAATGGCGACAACGCATCTCCTTGTTTCAGGCCATTTTCGACGTGAAAGCTCGTGGACAAAAATTTTCCTATCCGGACTTTACTTTGGGATTCATTTAAACATATCTTAATTAATCTAATTAGCTTTCTCGGTATTCCAAGTTCTGCAAGAACGCTGTATAATGTTTCTCTCCTAACCGAGTCGTACGCCTTTCTAAAATCAATAAATAGTTGATGTACCGGGGCATTGTATTCCCACTTCTTTTCGAGTATTTGGCGAATGGTAAATATTTGGTCGATAGTTGATCGATTTCGTCTAAATCCGCACTGATAATCTCCAATAATTTCATCTGCGTATGGGGTCAATCTTGATAACAGAATATTTGAAAGGATTTTATAGGATGTTAACAGAAGAGAAATGCCTCGATAATTATTACAATCAGTTTTGTCGCCTTTCTTGTGGATTGGAACAATGATTGATTCTTTCCACTCTTGTAGCAATTCTTCCTTGTTCCAGATAAGGAGAATGAGTTTGTGTATCTTGTTCCACAATTTTTCGCCTCCAGCTAAAATTAACTCAGCCGGAATTTCATCTACACCCGGAGATTTGTGTTTCTTTAATTTCTTTATAGCGGTTTCTACTTCTATTCGGTTGGGTTCTGGAATATATGGTTCTGCGGTGTGTATCTCTTTTTCTCCACGAACACTAGTTTTTGGTTGCGTGTTAAGCAAATCGTCAAAGAAATCTTTCCATCTATTTAAGATGCTATCCGTGTCAGTGAGAACTGTACCGTCAGATTTCTTTAATATATAAGCACGAGGTTGATAGCCTTTCTTAAATTCGTTGATTCCCTTATACATGTCCCGTATGTTTTTATTTTTACTATTATCTTCAAGTTCCTTAATTTTAGCTTTCAGAAAATCGCGTTTCTTTGTTCTAAAAGTTTTGGAAGTTTCCCGCCTGATATCTGCGAAGTTTTGTATAGTCATTTCATTCGGATTTTGTAGCCAGCGTAATTTTGCCTGTTTTCTCTTCTCTGCTAGTTTTATGCATTCCTGGTCGAACCATGGTTTGTTCCTACGTATTTCCGCGTGTCCCAATTTTTCTTTTGCTGAAATTTTAATGCTATCTCTAATTTCAATCCAGGTATCCTCAACACTAGTGCACTCCGAATCTTCTAAAGCCGAGAATCTATTCGAAACTTCAATCTGGTATTCCTCTCTTACCTGGCTCTCTTCTAATTTCTTTAAATTGAATCTCTCAGTTTTCGGACAATGAATATTACCTTTATTCAACGATAACCTCTCTCGTATTATCGCTGCTACCAGGTATCGCTGCTACCTATCGAAGAATTGAAGTTCAAAAGATATAAAGTATATTTATACCTACTGTATGGTTACGGAACATGGTCGCTTTCTTTGAGGGAAGAACAGAGACTGAAAATATTTGAATATAAAATGCTAAGGTGAATATTCAGATTGAAGGAGGACGGGAATGAGGAAAGGCGGAAACTTCATGACGAGGAACTGCTTAATTGATACGGTTTTACCTAACATTTTTAGAGTCATTACGTCTAGGAGGCTTAGGTGAGTAGGTCATGTAAACAGAATGGAAGAAAATGGGAACGGTTTCAAATTTTTAACTGAAAAACAGTCGGAAAAATAACGTTAGGAGGACTAAGCGAATGAGAGAAAAATGTTAAGATGGATCTCGCAGTAATAAGAATGCAAAGTAGAAACTGAATCCAATTGGCTTAGGACAGAAGTCAATGGAGATCGTCAGTGCATGCGACATTCAACCTTGGGGTCCCTTAGTGTCATAGAGTTAGTTAGTTTGTAAGTAGAGGTGGAAAATTAATGCTTAGGTAGAGAGTGCTGAGCACTACATATAGGAACCCGAACTATTTAAACTGGATATGGTAGAGAATACACCGAGACTGAGGCGTTGGACACGATTTGGAGATAGAGAAGGACATGCACGCGTCAATGTGTCAATTTGTCCATTGTAAAGTGCGATCAACTTACGTAAGCGTCGTTTACCGAATGTTAATTTGGAGCTTAAAAGTGGCTATTCTTCTTGATCTTGGCTTGCTTGGGAACAAGATTATCAAATGAGCGAAGTTCATGAGGAACTAAGAAGTAGATAAAGGATGGGAATACGTTCAGAATTCAAAAAGTAGAAACATTGCGAGTATTATTACTACTCTACATTTATTTTATTTACTTTTTTGTCACTAGAACTGTTGAGAATTCTAAAATTTGGAATTTCAAAAAGGATAATAAAGAGTGAACATGGGACGAAAAGTGTTCGTCGTGAAACCTTAAACCAGTGTCGAAAACAATCTTAAGACGTGTGTATTTCTAAATAATAATAATAATAATTACGAGTAAATGGGAACATTGTTGTTTGCAGTTTTCAACATGTATTTTTCATATATCTTAAAACAAGTTAGATTATTGTTTCCATACCTGTATGTTAGAAATAGGCTTGATTTTAAAAAAGAAATGATGGAGCGTTCATATGTAATATTACTTTTATATTAATTACAACAGAAGTAGACGCAGAATTATATAAAAAAATACCACATGGAAAAAAAACTAGATGAGGTGTTTCTTCTCTAACACAAAGGACAACACTGAACATTTATACAACTGGACGACATACTATACAAATAAGGTGTAATATCATTGGATGGCATAGAAAAGCAGACAGTAACACTAGATATGATGCAGTTGATAGGTGGTTTTCTACCCCTTCCTTTGGTTCGACTATCGAAATATATTTCCTGTTGACTTATTTTTTCGCGGTTATTTCATAAATTTATTTAATGCAATTGTTACAATTTTATTCAAATTATTATATTTTTCTGTTATTCTGTTAGCAATTATTGTTCCATTCCTTATTTATGCCTGTTGTTATTTTATTTGAATGTCAAATAATTTTAAATTGTAATAAAAATATGTAAAATACACTTACTTTTTCAGAATGTGTATTTTCATGTGAAATAAAATTTAAAAAATTAATATTAAAAAGTTTGGGAGGGAAGGCATTATGGTATTTTATTTATTCAGTAGCATTAAAGCAGTGCTAAACTCTGTTATGTAAATCTTGAAACTTATCATATGTTTCTGTTTCTCCATTATCAAGTAGTATTTCAGTCAGTTGGATCAAGATGTTGGATACGGTGACTTGGACCTAATCGGGTATTCTAATTCATTCCACAAGTATTCAATAGGTTTCAATCTATGAGTCTAACAAACCAATCTGGCTCAAAACAGTATCAGTGTCTACTAGTCACTGCAACATATCTGGCACAATCATTTTGAAAAGGAATCATATGTAAAATTTCTAGAGTTGAAAATTTTTCAGTATACAGAATCATATCATGGTCTCCTTTACCAGAATAAACAGACCCACATTACAATACCACCTCCACAGTTCAAGCTGATGGATTGAAGTTCGCAATATACCGAAATAAAATGAAGAAGCTTGTAACTTGTAATAAATAATGACTATCGACTAAATCTGCTATTTCTGAATCTCATGTTGCAGTATTGTTGTAGTCTTTTAGATATAAGTCCTTTTGGTGGTCTGGTACTTATACATTATTGCAATGTCCTCCTTTTCAATTTTTACATAAACAGTAAATTGATTTATGTTGACTGATCTTCGCAATTATCTGCCTGTTAAAGGAGCCACAAATATTATATCTAATAATAATACAAGTACACGAGCTTTGTATCTTGCACTGTTGTACGTACGTACCTTACTACCTACTGTGTTGCATAGGATTAGGATTAGAAATAGGAATTAGCTTTCCGGACTTCCGGCAGCTACGGCCATGTCAGACCGTCACATATGAGAGGGACATCCCTCGGCGATCACACTATTTGCCTGGTGTGAATGAGGAAACCCTAGGAAAACCGCACTCATGATGGCTACCCTGAAAAAGCTTTTCCATTTTTCTCCACCGAGTATCCCCACAAGGAATTGAACCCGTGATCTCTCACGCCAAAAGTGAGATTACTGTATTACAACATATATGGAAGTCTTTACTAGAACGAATCCATTCTTCTATCGCACGAATGTCAATCAGTTTAGGGAAACTTGTATAAAGGTAACCAAGGAAGTTCTCTTCCACTTTTTGTGGAAGTATGTGTTTAAATTGGCCTTCACACTGTGAGTTGAATGCGAATGGAGATAAGGCGAAGGTCAGTTATCGGTGTGGGTATATCCAACATACTACCTGCTTGTAGCAGTTCAGTTACACTGAGAACATGGGACCTCCACAGAGCGTCCTAAGGGCGTGTATGCTGTACGATTTCAAACTGGGGTCAAACGATGCTGCAACGGAGCGGAAGGTACGCCAGGCCTCTAGTGAGGGTATCGTGCGTGGACAGTGCAGCGGTGGTTTAACATGCTTAAGGACAGTGACGAAACACTCGAAGACGCACCACGTGTCGGAAGTCCAACAAATGTACAAAATAAAGATCCTCAAGCAGTAATTGAGGCGAACAGTGGCCAGACATGTAAAAAACTGGGGCTACAATTCAGTGTGAGTAGAGAAACCATTCGGCAACACCTCCATCAACTTGGGAAGCACTACAAGTTGGGTCGATGAATCCCACATGACGACTCCAAGCCAGAAGGCAACGCGAGCAGATACCGTGTTTCTTTGCTGTCTCATCTGAGGGAGGACAGAGTGTTGACATGTGATAAGAAGTGTGTCCTGTACGAAGCTTTACGGCGTAGTCGTCATTGGTTAGCATCCCATGAACCGTTTCCAAAACAGCCGAAACCAGCACTGCACCAGAAGAAAGTCCTCATGTGTGTTTGGTGAACTGCTTGCGGAATCGTGCATCGCGAACTGCTAATGCAACTGTGTACTATTAGCAGGTGAGCCATGTTCAAGAAAAACTCTAAACTCTGGAGCCAGTACTTCTGAATCGCAAAGGGTTCCTCCTGTTACAGGACAACGCTAAACCCCACGTTGCTAGTATGACCCGAGACACCATTCTTGGCCTTGGATGGGAAATACTATTGCATTCACCATACTACTCAGACATAGCACCGTCAGATTATCACCTGTTCCGTTCCTTGAACAATCAACTTAGAAGACGCCAGTTTTAATCCCTAATAGAGGTGAAAAATCCACTTGATACCTTCTTCGCTTCACGGCCCACCAAATTCTACCGCGATGGAATCCATGTGCTTCCAGAACGTTGGCAGATGGTCGTCAATGCTGATGTAGACTATTTTTGATCTTCCAGGTACGTCTTAGGTGATATATCGGTGTTCGAAGGTGGTGTGTAAAAAAGCGACAGAACTTTCTTGGTTAGCTTGATATAATCATAGTCGCAATGGAAATACTTCACATTTTACAACAGCTGAACTATGTAATTAAATTATATTTCTACATAAGAATGCACGTAAACCAAATAACATACCTTTTCCATATTTGTAGTTATTTGTTATATCCAGTCTGTCAGTGGTTCCAATTGCTTTTGTACTTATGGACACGCCACAGCTGAAAGTAAAAGGATTAATTAGTTAATGAATAATAAAGGAAACGATAAATATAGTGTAACTAGAAAAGTCATGAAGTATAAATTATATACGGATTATGCAAATTCGCAATCATCCGACATCCAGCTTCATTCGACATTTTACGGGCGCATTCGAACATTAGAAATATAGAGTAATTTCGGTCAATTCTTAGTCAAAACCTCGAATTTAAACAAATCTTCACAAAGAACGAGTTATAATAGTCAATTCTTCAGTAGAAGTACGAGCGCGGTAGATATCTCTAAGAACTTAAGTTCAATCACCCAGCACTAGAATACCGGTAACTTTCCTAGAATAACTTTCATTTTCTACTTCCGCCGGTTAAGCATTTAGTTAATTTATGCTAGTTGTACTTTGAATCTAATGATGGACATACTGCTATATCAGGAAATTATTATATGTATATTCAGAGTATAAATTCTGCAGTAATAATTTTGTACCACTTTTAGGAATCGTCAGTAATAATATTAGGCCAATGGTTTTGCCATTGTACAGTACTGTATTCTATAGATAGCACAACCCTAACATGTCTTTTCTGTTTCAGAACCAACCACGAATACTCAAGTCTATCAGTCTCTAACCATGTCTGGATTGCACGTGTGGCAATTGCAACAAGGATGAAGAGACGGAAAAAGAAAGACATAACATAAAAAAAACCAAAACCAGTCAAGACACTTCACTTTAGTGGGTCTAGTAAATTAGCCTGTGGGTTTAATAAATTAGCAGAAGAGGATTGGATTTAAAGATTGTCACAGAAGCTGGCAGTGCTGTCTCATTTGTGGGTGGTTACAATTAATCAATATATCAGTTCTACAAAGCTGAACTCCTTTTTAAAAAACGTTAGAAATACAGGTAATGCAGAAATTATTGCTATGTATGGTGAATTACAACTCTCTTCAGATGAGAAGCAACATGAGCAGTAGCCAATGATACGCGATATGTTGCACAGCGTTGCCGGCTTGTGGACTTCCTTTTTTCTAACTCTTTGGTCGTTATGTTAGTCAGAGTCTTAAATTTATTATAACACGGTACACGTTTTGTTAATCGCTATTTCATGAAATGTTCTCTTCTAATTTTTCTGTATGTTGTGCAAAGGACTATCTCCATTCTTCCTGTTACAAGGTTAGAGAGAAATGGATGGATCTCACAAACGAAATGAATTCTAAAGCCTCTGTTTTTAGTTTTAGAAATTAAGTTCTTAATTTTTTTTTCTCTGACACGAATTTGTTTCTAGCTTTAAAAGAAAATAAACTCAAAATAATTCTTGGAATCAATTAAAAATATTGCCAACTATTTTCAAAATACATTTTCTATAACTCCCGAAAGTACAGTGCGCATTTTATTTACTAAGATAGAATTCGAATAAAGGTAAGAACTCTTGTTTCTTCCCAATTGTATCAGCTCTTCGCGTTGTGAAACTGTCAAGTTCGTTTTGGGTGCAATAATTTATACCATTTAGATGTCTGCGAATTTGTTTAACAATCATTAACTCATATATTGAGTACAAGGTTAGAAGGAGGAGGAAAATGAATTATGAAAAATCACATTGTGTATACAGAATAAAGAAATATTTGTTTTAAAATTGTTTTCGAAACAAATAGAATCTTCTACTTTTATATATATATATATATATATATATATATATATATATATATATATATATATATATATATATATATATATATATATATATATATATATATATATATATATATATATATATATACAACTTGTACAGGGATGCATGAAAATATTTGTTTAAAAGTATGTGCTTATATATATATTTTTCCAAGCAAAGAGAGCCAAGTTGTGTACGGGTCCGATTTCATATAAGAGAGAAATATTGAACAGAAGCTTGAATCAAATCTAGTGCTCTAAAATTTTGACATTTTTTTAAATGGAAACAGTTAAAATTCTGTATCATGACAATCAGTTGACATAGACGTATGTGGTTTGTACGTAGGTGTTTATAATTCATTTTTCTATCTGTTAAAGACAGAAATTAAGAGGAATAATCACTGCGAAATTAAAATATCTCTAATTTTACAGTAATTATGTGATATTTTGAAATAGATAAAAGAAAATGAAATCTGTAAGTTTTACGTCCCACGCTTATGCCGGTTAGGCTCAAGGTGACGGTGATGATGAGAGAAATGGTGGAATTAAGAAAGTGGGAGACAACGGGAGAACCCCAAGAAAACCCACGAGCACGGTGTTTGTCCACCACGAAGTCCACACGGCGCGAGCTGGAATTGAACCAGGGACCCCAAGCACCGGAGGTGAACGCTCTACCACTTTTTTTTAATAAAAAAAAAAAAAAAAAAAAAAAAAAAAAAAAAAAAAAAAAAAAACTTCCTGACTTATTTTCTATTGCAACCACTTTTCAGGACTACTAGACATGACAGGGACACGAACACAGAAATATCGAGGATAGTTAAAATTCCACCCTTGCTACTAAAGAGGGACTCGAACCCCCAATGGGCTTCACCTCGCGATCATCAACCTAACGCCTCAGACCGCTCGGCTACACCCACCGGCTCCCACTGAACCACCGCGCCCCCTAGATAAAAGGTAATCGAAATGTGGAACAGAGCGTGCAAGACAATATTATTTTCCATAAGGTACCGTTATCATGAGTCACCTAGTGTCTTTCCGTTTGCAGACATTTAGAAAGGCGAAAATAAGTGCCGATTTTCTAAATGTCTTAAAATCGAAAGCAGATAAGTGAGTCGTTATGACGGTATCTCATGTAAAATAATATTGTCTAGAGAGCTCTTGTTCCACTTTTCGATTATCTTTCATTTATTTGAAGATATCCCATAATTACTCTAAAATTAGCGGTATTTTGATTTCGTCGTGATGGAGCTCCTTAATATAGTAATACAATATTTCTAGGTAGCGCGTCTGATAACGACAACATTCGCAGTGGTAGAAAAAGTCAGATATAATATAGAATGCAACAAGCTGACAACACTGGGCAACTGCGATTAGACGAGGAAGACAGTCCGCCCAAGGCCAACCGGGGTTACTTGGAAGATCTGAGTCTATTTGGAAAACTGATATTTTCGTGTTATATGGTATAATAATGAGGAAACTATGACAGATACATCGTTTTCTTCTAGGCCAATGAAAACTAGGCACCTAAAATAAACAATATGTGTTGGTCATAAGTGCTATGTTTTATTTATAAACTGATCTAAAAATTCTCACACTAATGGATACTTTTTTTTAATGTTCTGTAAATTGCCCCTGTGTTTCCGCAAACAAAAGTGTTTTTTTACCTGGTTGTGCTATATATCATTGCTTTTAGAAGTTTCCTAATGAGACGAATTAATTTTATATTTCCACTTCTTTTCTGGACAATCTGTGGCCATTTTTTAAAAAAAAAATCCTTCCGTTTTTCTACTAAAAATGATTATATTGATCATGAGATAGATAACGATGACATTATTGAAGTTTCGCCTGAACCTACCTACAACCGCAGAGAACAAGTTTTTTTTTTTTCTTTTCATATGACTTTCCAGCAAAGAATTTCAATATGTGAATTTTTGTCCTTATCGTCTGTGTTATATTATTATTATTATAACAGTACTTATAATATTTTTGCAGAGTTAACGTAAATGTTCCTTGTAAAAATGGTACCAAGTAATTTTGTAAAACAATGAAAATCAATTACCGACCTGATACATACTGTATATTAATTTCATATAATTATGTATCGCATGATTTTGTGTCTTAAAGAAGTCTCAGGAACTTATGCATGTATTGGCATTTTCCAAATTTTCCCTTGCATTGTTTGAAAAAAAAACTATCGTTTATAAAAGCATATTGCAAAAATATTTTTTACTGGTCTTGTAGGTCTTCAGGAAGACAAGCTTACCAGTGTAGTTAGTTTAGATTGGGTCAACAATTTATTGTGTTTAACTAAAAGGTTGTGCAAAAAACGACTCTTTTTTATTTTAAATAACCTAGGAACTCACTACTATGAAAGAAACATAGACATGGTGCATATCAATCTTCTCAGGAAAGTGTGATCTTGCAAATACTTCTTTCCAAATAGTCCCAATATTTCGCACAGCTCTTACCACTATGAAAAACATATATTTTCCAAGTAGCCTCAAAAGCGGGGCTACTGAAAAACAGCACATTTTGGCTCCTGGGTGGCTTCAGTCTCAGTTAAATTTTGTTATGACTATAGGAAAAGGTAACATGGAATAAGCTCTAGAAACATCACAAGATGAAAAATTAGTTGCAACATGTAACAAGGAGTAATATAAAAAAGAAAAAAAAATGCAAGTAATCCCAGTTTACGGTAGCTTATAATTTGAAAAGTGCTATAATAAATATTTTAAACGTGTAATGCCAAAATCTCAACGTCTCAGGAAATATTAGTCAATTTATTCTAAGAGGTTTAGTTTGTTTATTTTATAACTTTTACCGCTCATGCATTTGAAGTATCTGGATCGTGATTCTACTTCTAGTCGAGAAATGTATTATCAGTAGCGTACCCAGGAATTTATTTCGGGGGGGTCCAAACTAAATATGAAGCTATTTTATATTAAAATTGCTAAAATTGCCCCTAAAATTAGGCTAAATTTTTAAAAAGTCGAAATTTCGGGGGGGTCCGGACCCCCGTGTCCCCCCCTTCCTTACGTCCCTGTGTATTATTTACTATAAATCTATCACGAGACACAAAATTTTGCTTTTTCGATAAAAATCTATAGATAAAAATAAGCATCAAACGGTAAGTGCTAGTGATTAAGTGATTACTGAATTTTTTAAGATTTTAAAGCCAGAGTTGGACATCTTCATCCTTACGAAGAAATGAAGGTTAGATTTCGCCTTTATATAGAAATTTACAACAGTTTATTTTTATTTATTTATTTTGTGTCGTATCTTAATTTACTCTCAAGAAATCTTTGTGCAAATAATGAGATTTTCGTAGTACAATAGTAATATCATTAGTAGACTGTGGCTTGGAACTCCTTATTAATTACTTAATTAATTATGTTCAATGAAAATCTTATTATTTACCTGTTAGTAACTTTGCTTAGGAGTTTGCGTTGTCCATTTTCACCCAATATTCTCCATGTAACTTCGTGAGCATACACCTCTGCAAACACAAATCCATTGTCATAATATTCTTTCGACATGTCGCCATTCTTCACAGCAATTACTGATGCAGGACCACATCTATAGATGCCGTCGCTGTGCTCCTGAGGGGTTGCATCAACCACTTGCCAACCACCGTATTCTTTAGGCAGCAAATCTGGTCTTTTCATCCAGGCCTCATTCCAGACATGGAAGGTCCTATGTATGAAAGAAACTTTAGTTGTTAGTAGCTTTCTTTCGATTTACGTCAATTCACAGCAACGTAATAAATCTCGATAGTTAGAACTACATATAACACTTTGTTCTTATCAGGGTTGCCAAATAAAAATATTCAAAGTAAGGAACGGGTTAAAGAGTTTCAATAAATATAACGGGAAAGGTTTTGATAAATATGATAAAAAGAATGAGCCAGGCATCAAATAAAAAGAGTAATCATTGTAGACGGAAAGAAATACAAAAGTATGAAATGATACAAAGAGTTATTATAAGAAAAATTAGGTAAATCTTACTTTTAAAACATTGGATTTAGGTTACTTAAACTTTCTTCAAAAAATCGTACTTCACGGTTGACTTAACTGTAGAGTCAATCCATTCTAAGTGATCAAGCATGTGCCGCTCGACCATCTCCAAAAAATCTAATTTTTTCATGAATGTTTATCCTATATCAGGGTACTTCGAAACCACAATTAATTATTTTTTTACAACATCCCATGGCTACACAGCAGCTGCCGCCAGTTTGCGTTTTTTCTATTTTAGGCGTTTGCGTTGTTTTGAATATCTCAGCATGTATTGTCCTACCAAATTGAAAATTGCTGGACGTCTATAACTCGTGCAGAGCTAAAACTTTGATCTCTTAATATTTTTGCTTAAAGCCACTTAAGGGGGTGAAATCAGTTCCTGCAGTTGCAACATTTTTGGATATTGAAAATATATTTGGGAAGAGGAAGCAACTGACGTAGAGATCTTAATTAGTGTGTGCATGTAGTCCCTGAGTTAATGCACAAAAATATACAGTGAACACTTACTCGCTGTAAACACTGACTTGGGAATGTAGATCAAACAAAAGGGCAACAGTCTCCTGCATGAGTTGACAGTTAAAACAAGAATAAACATAATTAAATATCCTTGATATAGCAAACAGCAAGAGCAATGAGTACTTACGGACTTCTTGTCAAATGTGCATTTTGACTTTCCTCGCCTTCTGCTGATAGCGGCATTCTTCACCAGTGGTGCTGTGGGTGTAATAAGACAGTGTTACAACTAGAGAAAAGAAACGAGCTTTTGAGGCTTGACTGGACTAACCATTCATCCTACTTTATTTTACTTCACAACAACAAATTTCCAGCTGAATTTATGAACAAAACACCTTCTAGAGTATGACGTCGTTACTTACTACTTTGACCCTCTTCTGCTCAAAAACACAAAATGCGCTTTGTTGTGTGTTATGGTATACCAAAGGACCAACTATTCCCAAAATTTCAGATTTTTTCATCCAGACCCATTGGAGATATTGGATATTGGAACATGCTAAATTGACATAATTCCCCAACTTTACGATTTTTTTAGGCCTTTGGGAGCAGCCACAGGTCTGTATATTTTTGTATATTAACTTATGACCCCGGACTACATGCACACACAAATTAAGACCTCTACATCAGTTGTTTCCTCTTCCTAAATATGTTTTCTATGTCCAAAAATGTTGCTATTGATTTTACCCGCTTCAAGTGGTTTTAGGCAAAAATGTTGAAGACCTCTGCACGAATTGGAGACGTCCAGCAATTTTCAATTTGGTAGGACAAATACATGCTGAGATATTCAAAACAACCTAAACGCCTAAAATCAAAAAAACGCAAAACCGGCAGCCGCTGCGTCGCCATGGGATGTTATAAAAATAATTAATTCTGGATTTGAAGTAACCTGAAACATTCGTGAAAAAATTAGATTTTTTTTTTGAAAAGGTAGAGTGGCAATTTTTCTTTTTTCTCTATCACTTTGCATGGATTGACCCTGTATTCATAATGTTTTCTAGTTTGGATTTTTCTTTAGGCGTCGAAAAACTCATTATAGCTTAAAGTAGAAGAGTTGATTGCTTTATAAGTTGAGATAGTAAGACAGACTATGGGCGCAACTGTAACAGTTGTTTTGTCTGCTAGACTCTGACAGGCGGACGACTCGCGACGGACGAGGGGCGCGGGAGCCGGGCAGTCAGACGACTCATTAAAAATTGCGGGCTTTAAAGTTGTGTAAGGTAAATTTGTCATTTGGGCAAAATACGGTTGTTATCCCGTATCGAAGCTACGCGAGACAAAATCATAAAAGATGCGACTGTCCCTCAAAATCCGGGACATTTGGGAACCCTGGTTCTTATATATATATATATATATATATATATATATATATATATATATATATATATATATATATATATATATTCATATCCGAGTAAATAATGTTGCATGACGTTTCATTTATAAGAACAGAGTCTACCACAAGTCTAATCATATGTCAACTCTGTTATCAGTAAAAGCACGAAAATAAATGGAAACAGAGGAAAGTTGTTGGAAACAGTTTTTTAATCTAAAATGGTGACATTTTTCCAATTGCGCCATCCGTTTGGGCTCCACATTGGTAAGGCGCCTTTTGCTACAAGAAAAAGGAACATTTCAATTTTAGCAAGTTGTTCAAACGAAATGTAAAGGCAAGCAGAAATGACAGAAGGAGGACTCACATATTATGTGAGGGAACCGCCTCACAGAACACTTCGAATCCAATGTCCAACAGTGCTGTACTGATGATATTGTGAAGGCTCAGAAGAACAGCTTGCTCAAATGGCAAATCGCTTTCTCATTTGACATAGGACTTCTTACAAATAAGGGGGTCAAAATATTAGGTAGGATTGGATAAATTCTCTACTTTAGATTGAAAACCACCTATTTTCAACAACTTTTCTCTCTTTCCATTATTCGATATTTTAACTCAGAACGGAATTGGTGTATGGATCAGGAATATTTATATAGGGTGTAACGGGAGGTAATGCAAATACTGCGGTAGATTATTGTATGTGACTAGTATATGAAAAAAGGTCATATAAACATATATCGCAAATCGCCTAGTTTTCGAGTAAATTGGAGAAAAGGCAAATCAATGAAGAACACCACGTACGTATTCCCCGATTTATTGCTAGTAGTAGCGAAAGTGTACATATGCAGTGTGAAGGCTTCTGCCGGGTGAGCCTAGATCCTATGTTCCACGCCCAGTAGCGAGACCCTGATTCCAGATCCATATCCTGTGCGTCAGTTTTGTGAGTGCGGACAGGTCAGTGTCATTGTTGCAGTTCGTCACAGTTTCAGTTCGGGGCGTTGCATGGGCAACATGCCCAACGTATTCATAAATGCAGAATACAGAGACATAATATTTACCTATGGGTTCTGCAATGGCAATAGTCATCTGGCAGTAGACGAGTACCGGCGTTGATTTCCAAACCGTCGAACAACATACATCCGTATGTTCGCCAAAATGTACCAGTCCATCAGGGATTATGTTAGACATGCTGAGAGGAATAGAAGGCTCCCTCGTGCGGCATGTCACCGTATACTGCAATCCATGGAACGCAGCCTAATAATAAGTACCAGGCGCATAGCATGTCGGCTCGAGTTCGGGTATGATATTGTGGAGAACATTAGCAGAGAAAGACCTCCATCCGTCCCATTTCCAGCGTGTACAAAGCCTTCATGATGGTGACGAAGAGAAACGTGTGGCCTTTGTATATGGGTAACACAATATGAACACTTAATCCCGTATATCATGTTCACAGACGAGGCTACTTTTTCGCGAGATTACATAAATAATAGGCACAATTGTCATTATTGGTATGATTACAATCCGCATGCCACAATCCCCACAAATTTCCAGCACTGATTCTCGGTTAATGTATGGTATGTCATGGTGAGTGATATTCTCAATGACCCAATCGTCCTAAACAATAACCTGAATGGACAGACTCTCCTTCAGTTCTGGAAACACTACCACCTGCGTTTGAGACATACCACTGGGCATTCGCCAAAACATGTACTTTCATTAATGATACTAATAGTAACAAGTCGGTGAATACGTTCGTGGTGTTTTCCGTTGTTATTTCTTTTCCCCAATTTACTCGAAAACTAGGGGTTCTCTGATATATGTTCATATGAACTTTTTTCATGTACTAGTCACATACAATCACCTACCGCAATATTTGCATTACCTCCTGTTACACCCTGTATACTTTGTAGAAGGTGGTTCGTAAGTTCAAATTTAGTAATCTTCGAAATAATTCAAACGTTTTATCACTTTCTTAGCTGATTTTTAATATTCAACCATGAGAAGCTTACATAATCAACTTTTTGCATATTTAACAAGATGTCTACATACACACACACACTTATTTACTACGTTTCCATAGCAACCACTCTTTTTTTCTAGTTAACGATTACAAAAATAATCTCTCGATATCTCTATGTGTCTTTCTTTTCTTTATATGTAATACTGCTCAAACAATTCGCCTCTGATCCCTTTTTATAAGCTGGCACTGATTGCAAATACTATATACAACGTTATCGTTGTAGATGTCGTCCGGACGGGACTTCCGTAATAGTTTTGCTATGAAGGAAAGAACCCTGGGTTGAAGATTATAAAACACCTACCTTTTGAATAGCCCTCGTATATACTTAATATCACTTTTAATACAAATATTTTACTCTTCCATTATATATATAATATATTTTAACATTACACATTTTTATATTTATCAATATATATTAAGACTAAGAACGTCGATTTACAATTATCGTCGATGAGGGTATTCAAAAATTAAACCACACTGATAGTTTCCTTCATATTCAAACAACATTAATTACAAATAAAGATCTTTATAATATTAAATATTAGTAGGATCAGAAGGCATCAAAATTAGAACATATAAACACATTGAGAATTATCATTTAATACATTAATAAACTTTGAAAAATTAAGAGATTCGATATTCATTATTCATGTTCTTTCCATATAATAAGTTGCATCTATTTTATATATCTGTCATTACCTTCATACGTTTACATTAATATTATGATCTATTATTCTTGAATATTTATAATATCCGCATGAAATTCGCATAGAATAAAAACACGAAAACAAGAGTAGCGTCTTACAATAAAGCTTTTAGATAATTTTTTAGCATGAAACACAAATTAACATTTCCTCAGTTAATACTATAAAAGGAAATTGCAACAAAACTATAAGGAACAAATTCAATAATATTTTCCGTTTACTACCATAACTTAATTTCATCACTTTTTCGAACTATTTCACAATTACATATATTTTTAACATACATTTTAATAATAAATCGAATGAAGAACATATTAACCATAGACGTAAGCAAAGGTCAATTTAATACAAATCCATCGGACGCCTTTTTGATAGTTCAAGTTATACGTTCGAAGGGCTCATTAAAGCAACATTGTATAGCACAATCTTGTGTACATTCTTGTCTTTCATAGGATGATACCATATTTTGATTCCTATTTACAGAATTCCTGTCATCTGCAAATTCATCTTGTGAAAATCGGCGATAATTATTACTTCTACTGAAATTCCTGTTGTTATTTCTAAAATTCCTAACTCCATTTCTGTGATTAGGTTGCGTTTGATTATCGGTACGATTATAGCTATTCATTCTATTATTAAAACTATGGACATTAGAATTATTTTCAGGTTGTATATTTACATTACAAACAGAGGCATATTGTGTTTGATTGCGTCCAAAATTATCCTGACCTCTATCCTGCATTTTATTGTTATTCTGTATTGCCGACTGACTTTCATAATTCTGAATAAGCATAATTAGATGATTAAAGCTAATGCACTGCGCCGACATTAACAACTGTTGTAGTCGAAATGGCAATAAGATTCTAATGGAAGCTATAATTCGGGATTCCGGATGATTTGGATTTAGTGATCTTAACTCATTATATGTAGATACTACAAATTCTGTAATACTCCTGTTTAACTTTGGATTGAAATGTTTCGTTCGCAAGACGGCATCTCTGTTCGCTATCATAAAATCATTTTCATAATTTGATAGGAGAGCATTCTTGAAATTTGAATATGTACGAAGATTACCCCTGATAGCTTTGAACCATGTTAAACAGGGTGGTAATAATATATGCGGCAATAATTTTAAAAACTGAGATTCATCTACACCCATGAGCTCACATTCATCCTGAAATTTTTCAAGAAATGCCCTAGCGGGGATATCTTCCGGCACACCACTGAATTTAGTAAGCGACTTAACTTCGCTGAATCGTAACTGTTTACCTGTATTTGTCTTCATACATCTGTTGGAATTGTGTTTCCGCCGGGATGATTGCCTCTCTCTCTCCTTTCTCTATCAGTACTCTCTTCACAGCTCGAAGATTCATTAGGTTCCAAAATTGGTCTGGGATGACGAGTAGGTTCACAACCTGTAGATGTAGGATGCACCACATTCATATATCCATTGTCCTGAAATACACTTTCGGGAATACATTTCTCCTTGATAAAGTTCACCTCATCTTGCAATATTTTAATGTGATTGGCGTGAGCGTTTATCGTTGACTCTAGGCCATCTACTGAATCTTGAACTTCCGTAAATCTTTGTGCTACTTTTTTCACTTTTTCGTCATACTGTTTAATTTTTTCTACTATGTGTTGGTTTGTCTAACTCAGTTGACGTTGAATAAGATCCCATCTGCTTTCATTACATTGTTCTAATCTCGCTATCTTTTCATCAAAGTCCTTATTTAGCTGGTTTATCTTCTGGTCTAGTTTCTCATCAAAATGTCGACCTTGTTTCCTAATTTGTTCAGACTGGTTCCTAATTTGCTGAGCTATCTCATCACTTTTTCGTACTTGATCCTTAATTTGTTGAGCTAAGTCTCTTAAAATGTCAGTCAAATTTTCATTAGGATTCATTTCTGGATACACACTCTGATCACCAGTTATATCACTATCTGTTGCACTCATGGCCATATTTCGGTGTATCACCTTACCGCTTCTCAATATGGTAACACTAAGGTCACGTTGAAAGCTTGCCGTTTTTAGTATTCTTCAAAACGACACTTTTATATTTCCCGGTGTTGAGGCACCAATTTAGAAGGTGGTTCGTAAGTTCAAATTTAGTAATCTTCGAAATAATTCAAACGTTTTATCACTTTCTTAGCTGATTTTTAATATTCAACCATGAGAAGTGTACATAATCAACTTTTTGCATATTTAACAAGATGTCTACATACACACACACACACACTTATTTACTACGTTTCCATAGCAACCACTCTTTTTTCTAGTTAACGATTACAAAAATAATCTCTCGATATCTCTATGTGTTTTTCTTTTCTTTATATATAATACTGCTCAAATAATTCGCCTCTGATCCCTTTTTATAAGCTGGCACAGATTGCAATTACTATATACAACGTTATCGTTGTATTTGTGCATACAGTTTCTTAATGAAATTAAAAGCACTTTACAAAATCGATTTACGTAAACTTCAAACTATTTAAGGGTTTACTGAACGTATTACTAATGTAGGTTTGGGAGATTATTGTATCTATATTCTATATCTGATAAATAAAACAGTAATGGAATCGTTCCCTTTATAGGACAATATGGTGGTATTGCTTTCTCAATAGGAAAACTAACTAGTGTTGATTATATTTATGTTGAAAATAACCAAAACTAATCACTATTATCCTGCTTTAACGTTCTCACATTTAACAATTTCCCACCTTTTACTACATTTTTTTTGAACAGTTTCCTTCAGTTTTCCTATATTCACAATTCATTAAAATTCTTGGTGCTTAGGTTTACACAATTTTAATTTTCCACTATTTACGCCATGTCATGCTGATTTCTAGCGAAAATCAAGATAGCAACACAGAGATGATAGAACTAATCATGACGAAATCAATCATGTCTTCCTGCTTCTCGGATGAGTTGGATGGTGATACTCGTGAACTGTTGAATGGTGACGTTCGCTGTCTATTGGATTCCACTATATTTCGTGCGCGAAGAAACTTGTTCACATTCCATTTCCGTTGTTCTATAGTGCTGCCAAAATGTAATGAGCCGTGGCAAAAATGCGAACTAAAGCTCACACCCTCGACACACCCACGCGTTGAGTCAATAAGTATTCAGTTGTTGCTAAGCGAGAAATCCTTAGCGAAATGGAGTGGAATTCTTTCAGCCGACAGCAGCGCTCGGAAGGGAAGACTAGATGTCAAGTCAATGTGGTATATCTTTAGGTATATATTTCTACATGCTACTTTCGATAGTGCTACGATCCTCATGTGTTCAACTTGTCCTAAGTTTTTGTTCTTTGGTTACGAAGCTGTTGTTGCTACTTATTACAGAAGGGTAGATACGGAACAGGGCAAACAGATTACATTATTTAGTCAATATTGTATATTATTCCATTCAACATTTTTGGTTGAAGAAGTTACGGAACATATGCAAGTGATTAGCTCTTTGAGCTCCTCCACATTCCCGAAATTTACACACTCCCCAAGGCACGTAGCCAACGGGGGAGGTCCGTACCCCCCTTCGAAACCAGAAATGAAAAAAGAATTAAGGATGAAACAAAATGAAATGAGAAAAATAAAGACGAGCGTTAAAAATAAACTACAGGAAGCTTTTAGTTACTCTTTCTTATAAGAAGATTTGTATTACTTGCAATACATGGTGGCGAGGTGAGCGAGATATCCTGGAAGAGTCGGAGTACTGGATGGAGTCGATATTCTGGATGGAGTTAGATTAAAAAAAAAAAAAAAAATTGTCATAACTAAAGAAAATATACATTTTCAGTACGTAAAGTATGATATACCAATTTATAGTCAAACGTTCATATTTTTGATTCGTTAATATATCCATCTTTGCTTTTGATTACAGCCTGAGAAATTTTGGGTAAGTGTGCAACTAAGATTTCTAATATGGATGTGATTATTTTGCGCCATTGGTCTTGTATTATTCGCCATAAATATTCTTGAGATGTAGGTCAACGTCTCTGTACCTGTTTGTCCAGTTCATCCCTCAGCAACTCTATGGGGTGCAAGTCTGGGATCTGTCAGGGTCATGTCATGACTTTTAAGATATATTGTTCTTGTGCTCCAAGAACTGTTTTGCACACTTTGGATGTGTGTTTATGGTCTTTCTCATCTTCAAAGGTAAACCCTGGCCCAATGAGACGGATTCCAGAAGGAAAAACATGATTTTGCAATGTTCGGTTTGATTTAGCTTAACGCCCCACGGTTATGCCTGCTAGGCTAAAGGAGACGTGGATTTTGCAACATATCCATGTCCTTGTAGCCTTCTTTATTCAGTACTTCCTGTATTCGTACAATATCCCCTACAGCAGAACCACCAAAATAGACCCAAATCATCATAGAGCATCCGTCATGTTTGACTGAAGGGACGGTAAATAATAAAAATGCTCTCTCCTCAGGCCGACGGCAGGCAAATACTCTTCTCTTGGACCCACTTCAAATTTTGATTAGTCGCTCCAAAGGACTTTTCGGCATTCAGCAGTTGTCCAATTTTGTTGTTCTCTTGCCCAATTGAGCCTCTTCTTCTTGTTTATCGTCTTGAGGAGTGGTTTTCTTGAGGAGTGAGCCGGATCCCAATGGGTTTCCAAGCACGTTTTAATTTATCCTAAGCTAACAAGAGCTGCATCGCCTATAAAATCAGCATTAAATTAGTTATTCTAGTTATGGTAGGACCACAAAAAAGAACTCAGAGGATCATCTTGTTATATTAAGAATTAAGAAATAAAAACCTCCTGTCATATGCTCAAATATTATCGGATGTAGTTGAAGGGATCTTAAAACTATAAACGTATGTGTTTCGTTTTCTTTCAGTTTTTTTTTTTTTTTTTTTACATTAATTATTAAGGAATTATTCAATATTGTCTTGCGCTGAAAAGTAAGGTTTTATTTCCACTCAAACACTATTGTACCACGTGAAAAAGATGCTCTGACGTTAAACAGTACAGTGTTGTATATACAATAGGTCATGCGGTGGTGCATTGCATTTCTTCTCTTTTTTTAAATCAGCTTATCTCACTACCTTGCCAATATAATAACAAAGTTGTTAAGTTAGTGAATAAGACGTGTACCATGTGACCACAGATTTAAAAACTTGCAGTCGGCGCATTCCGCCCAAAAAACTCTACAGGTCATGTGAATAAATAAGAGCTTCCTATCCTGTGCTCACCATATCAAACGAAGGGTACGAGCTGGCAACTCTGTATTAGTACTATGAAATACAGAAAGAAGGATCGCCAAGAACTGTTATTCTTGAAAAATTTATTTAAAATTGAGATCAGCTGAATTAAAATAAAGAGAAGCAGTATCTGCTGAGTGCTGAATACGTACAGGATTTCTCATAATTGCTATTATTGTGAACATATACAGTATATGGAGTAGAAAATTAGAAATTGAATATCGTCCTCTAGGCAACTGTAAAGTACGTACGGTACCTGCATGAAATTCTTAAGTATGTGTATTTTTAGTTTGTGGATATATATATATATATATATATATTTAAAATGGACAAATTTGTTAAATGAACAAATATTTCGATTAGTGAAACTGAAATTTCAGTAATGTGTCATCCATCCACATCGAGTAGTCCGAATAATATCGCAACATTAACGGAGAGAGAAAAAGAAAGGTAGTTTTTCTACAGGCAGTCATGGAAACAGTGTTATCCGTTGCTTGATTATGATAATGTCTTGTTCTGTTTGTAAGATTACGTCGAAACATGGTACTAATCCATCAGCGTATGCTACATCCGATAAGAAATCAATAAATAGATTTATCGAAAAATGCTTTTCAGCCTGGTGGTAAACAATAGAAAGGATTAAAATTTACCAAGAAAAAAATCGTTTCATAAAGCAGCAATTCTGATTCGTAAGTCTATAAAGAAAGATGTTAACATATCGGCGTCGACTTCATATATGTAGCCTTCTAAGGAATATTTGTGTCACTCCTAGGAGAAATAATACAGCAATAGATACAAACTACTACACTGAGAAAAGCAACGTATGTAGCGTACGTAAAAATGCAGGTTACATGTGTAAATCCTGACTTTACGTAGAGCAAATGTATAACTGAAAAGTATTTTTACGTTACTTTATGCGTAAGTGTTCCGAATAAACGTACTTTCCCTATGAATGAATAAACTGTATATACGTAGTCAGAATCTCACATAAAGATGAACGTATATAACATATAGCTGACAGTACATAACATACGTATGTATGTATGTAATATACAGAAGACTGTTAGATGTCAGACATCCTACAACGGCATGATGCAACATCTAAGCGGAAAAAGGGCAGTAAGTATGTAGCATGTTGATAATTCCGATAAAGACACAGATACACATATTTCCGTAGTAAACATAAAGATTCCGTATATTTATACAATATACCGCTGTGTGTATAACTGATTTTTTTCAGTGTGCTAAAAATATATACTTAAATGTAGAGTACATATATAACTAATATATTCCTGCAAAATATTAGCCATTAACTAAATTAGATTGGCAATGTACGACGTACTTTTCAACGCTATAAAAATTTATTTCCCTAAATTTTCTCAAAAAGTACGCATGAGATTTTACCGTTAAGTATATTATTTTCTTAATTTGGTGTGATGTTTCGATTGATATTAGGAATGCGCACGAGACAAGACGAGACAGACTTTTCCTGACAGAATTCAAGTCGAGACACAGCTCTTCCACTAGAGAAATATACATTTTTTGAGTCCAGACATTACTTTTACAGCACATTTTCGAGACGAGACAGTCTTAAATCTTGTCTTGTGCGCATCTATAATAAATTGTTATGTCATATCCTTCTACAATAGTATGGGTAAACAGAAATCAAAGTTGTTAAAAGAATTAACCATAATTTTGGTATACATCTTATTCATAATACGATACCGTACAAGGGCGCCCATGTTGTGTTTTCCAAGGGGAGCAAATATAAGCGAGGTTTCAAATATAGTTTCAAATTTTGCTACAACTAATGTAAAATTCTATTAGGCTTTCGATATTCCCAAGTACGGTTTTCTCTTAGGGGGGCAAGCGCCCCACCTTGCCCCCCTGATGGGCATCCTTGGTACCGTATAATATTGGCTTGCTAGTGTGATTATGAAAAGCTTGATGACTATTTACTTCGGTATCAGTTTTATCTTAATAGATGGCGTGGTTATGCTAGATTTCTTTTATAAGTCTTCTCGGAAACCACTCACGAAGATGTATTATCTGTCAAAAAAGTAAATGTACACCTGTTTTTCGAGTCTGGCATTCCTGCGCTCCATCCGTGGAGAGTATGAGAATTAAATCAATCAAATGTTTACTGAGGGGCAAGAAGAAAAGTCTAGTCTGAATAAGACATTGCAGAGGGGCAAAAGCTGTGAATACGAATAGTGCATAGTGTAAATAAACGACAACACCCAAAGAGAAAGCCAGAAACAGCTGCTAAACGAAAAAAAGAGTAAAAATTGTCGAAGTGGGAACATAAAACACAAATACAACAAATACGCCGACAACTAAACGTTTACCACGCCATGATCTTGGTGTAGTGGTTAAGGTGCTGGCTTACAAATGCGAAGGACGCCAGTTCGAATCCCCGACAAGGACATTTTTAAAAATTTTTGTTAATAATACATACAGCTCATGAGAGATGGTAGAAGAGGTCGTATTTAGTCTTTCGTAGCAATTATTATTGGTAATGTTTAGTACTGATAATACTTTTTGTCTTTGCGTATTGCTTTTATTCTTGTCTTCATTTCGAAAGAGAAGAATATCCGAACAAATGCCACAAATATTCCTCTTATTTTGAATGTAAACGCCATTTGCAATTAGTAAAGAATAAAAATTCAACGTTCCGACGTAGTTGCAAAAAGTAAAAAAATGGAAGGAGAGGGGTTCGAATCCATACTCATGGTTATTAAAAATACAATTCCTACATGCCTTACACCTCTCGACCATGTTTCTACGTTACCAAATAAGAGGCTTGTGTTTAGGTTAGGCTGGTCAATACGTTTTTCAAAGAGGCCTGGTTTACCTCTGACGCAGCACAGGTGCGAGAAGGGAGCAAAACACTTTTTCTCTCTCCCTCTGTGTGTCTATTTATCTATTTATCTGTATACATACATACATACATATATATATATATATATATATATATATATATAACGCTATTTGAGAATGCCATAACCATTCTAATTTTCAGCGGATTGAGACGAAACTTGGCACAAACATTAACTGTTGAAATATCTTGATGAGTTCGTTAACCAGAATAATCAGATGAAAATGTTCAAAATGGCGGCCCTTCAAACTCTTAAAAAGTCCCAAGGGAAGCAAATTTCGCCCATGAATATTTATTCAAAAAGTTTGATTAACTTTTCCTCTTTTACTGAAATATTTGTGTGCAGGGACTTATCCTCTTTTATTGAAATATTGGACCCGATTAATCGCCTAAAGAAGGTTCACGCCCTTTCGCTACGGTCAGGCTTTTTTTGCAGGAGGGGGGATATTTTCCTATCGGAACAAGATGATTGTTAGTGACGATATGAAATTACACATTGAAAGTGAAGTAACTTGTGAAATGTTATTTGAAAGAATAATATAATAAATGTGCTTTCCCCTAACACAGAGAACTGTAAATCATGTATTTCGAGTTCGGGAGCCTGAATGGCGAGGAGTGTTATTTGATTTGCTTTTTAGTAACACATTGCATTGCAAATAAAGGTAGGCAACATTAGTGGTAAGTAGAACAACAATAATAATAATAATAATAATAATAATAATAATAATAATAATAATAATAATAATAATAATAATAATAATAATAGGTGTTGTTTGTGGCAAGGCAATATCTTCCTCAATTCTTCTTCAAACGTAATGATTGTAACGCCATATCTCCCTTACAAACAAAATATTAGCAATTTATATCGAGAGAACGGGAAATTGTATAGTGATGGGAGCAACGTTGGACAGTATGCACTCATACTACTCAGAAAAATAAGCGATTTCAATGCAAAAGGAACGAAGAGTCATGTCATGGGGAGTCATGGGGCCACGGCAGAGCCCTCTTTAGGCAAAATGTCGATAACTTATATCGAGAGAACAGGAGGTGATAGTGAGAGGGGACCAACGTTGGACACCGTGGACCCATAAGGCACATCGAAAACATTAGAAGGGGGCGCTAGACAGCCTTACTTATTTCCATAATAATATAAAATTATATTGTCGAAATACACACACGAGTTAGCTAGTAATATTTCATATTATTATTATTATTATTATTATCAACAATGTCTTTTCATTACGTGTGCATGTTTGACATGAAACCAAAGAGAAGATCCATCATTCGTAGAAAGAATAAGAATAGCGAGTTACTTTAACTGTGAAGGATGGCGAAAAATACGAAAAGAGTGACTACCTGTAGCGAAAAGAAACAATACTTTCTCTCAACTGGATAAAAAATCAAGCCGAGATAGATTCGAACTCGCATGGACGGCGCGAAAAGCCAGTGCTTTGTCCACTTTTTTTTTAACTGACTCACCGAACGTGTTTCAGTAACTTGCTTATTGCTAATTTTACTTGCTTCACTCGTTTAATTTTGTTTTTTCTAATAACTTTAAGGAAGGGACACGAACACAGGAACATCGAGGACAGTTACAAATCATAAATTCTCCCCCGCCGGGAATCGAACCCGGGACACCACACAGCAAAGGCTCACGCGCTAGCCACTAGACCAGCTGGTAGGACACTGCTCACCCCCTGTGTCGTTAGGGATTTCGACCACTGTATTGCCAGCTATCACTTTTGTAGGCTGTATACTATGATCACATGTTCCTTCTTTGCTGGAAGAGTTAAACATACATTCTATGCAATACATGAGGTATTTAGACCTACATGCTCTTCATATAATGTAATAAAAGGGTCATAAGAAAAAGAATAAGAAAAAGAACATTGCTTGGACAAAACAGAAACTATTGGCATCAGAAATATTTATCTACGAGGCATGCGCAGTAGTATAATTCAGAATAGTTAATGTTTAGTTCAGTAAACGAAGAAAGGGGCATAAAAAAGCAAATATGAAGCGATCAACGAGATCGACCAGAGTTGACAGAAGCGGAAGCAGATGTGTAGTAATACAACAACTTGGTTAAATTGATAATTCGTTCTGTATCATGTAGTAGATCGTATCACAACCTAACGGGAGAGCAGAGAAAGACTTACTAACGTTATCATATAATAAGCTTTAGTAACAAGATCATATAGACACAAATAGATGAAACTGTGAGTACTACAACTTGGATTTAACGAAAGCCGTGTTGATATTCAGTGGTTTGCAGGGTTGTATAAGACACAAAAAGATAAGACACAATACAATTCTTCATACCTCAGCTTCCAGTAGCTAGATACATGCAGTTTCTGGTTAGATACTGAAACTCCTGTCGGATTTTAATACATGACGTATTGCAGGATACAAAATGCTTTGCATTACTTGTTTGTTTGTAGTCAGCTACTTGCTTATTGTTCTGAAAGGTTGTGTATAAACTAGGGATGGCCAATTCCAGAATTTTCACATTTTTAGACTCCCGAAAGTAAAACCGGACAAATTCCGGATTTTGGAATAATTCCGGAATTCGGAAAAATCCGAAATTTAGAAATTTTTGATTTCGTTAACATTCCGGAATTCGAAAAAAATCCGGATTTTTTCGAAATCCGGAGTTTTTCTCAATTCCAGTTTAAGAACAGCTCAAGTTATTAATGTAAACTTTGTCGACATCATGAAAGAAATACGAAATACATTTTGAATCGAAGAAATGTAACATACAAGTTTGCAAGCGGAGACAAAGAAACCTAACGTAACCAGACTAAAGACGAAGCGTTTACCGCGTAGCGATCGCGGTTCAGTGATCAAGGTGCTTGTGCGAATCCACGTCGCATTTTTTTTACTTTATGATTTTTGATGGCGATTGATCGGCGATTACATATCTTTTGATGTACCACCACTTGATAATTTTAGGCTTCATACCATATATACGGCGAGTCGAAACTTTGAGACGCTTTTTCTAAGCTATTTCTGGCTATTGCGCTCTCCCAGTTTAAATGTGCCTACTACCTCGCGAAAGATGGCCCCTAAATTCATTTAACAAAGTCTGCCTTGTCCTTGTTAGATATACTCATCTCAGCTAAGTAAACAGAAACAAATGCAAAAGAAGAAGAAGAAAATGGAAATCCTAAAAGTAAAATTTAGACAAATTCGCCACTCTTCAGAGGATGCTATATACAATGCACTAAGCAGTGTGTGTTGGTGGGTCGTAGTGGGTATGTAGGTTATGGTGGGTCACGGCGGATGGTGGGTTGCAATGGGTCACGTCCTGTTGACCCACGGCCCACGATCTACTTCATCTCTGGTGAGAGGCTTCCAATCCAGCATGGGCGAGACAATATAGGTTTTGTTAAATCCGAGACGAGATGAGACAAAGCGTCTGTCTCGTCTCGTTTTCCTAGACGAGACATGACAGGTCCTTGTCTGGACTCGTCGCGTTATAAATGTCTTGAAAGCATTCCATAGCCCTCTCTTGTCTGATTATCAATTCTAACTTGTAAACTTCGTTACATTTCGAAGCCGCATGGCTTCCAATTTTAGTTCTATTATTATGAGGTTTACGAAAGAAAATTAGACGAAAGAAGACTAGATAACAATTTGTCTCGTTTCGGAAACACGAGATGACACCGGGATAGTCACGAAACCAGTGGCGGATCTAGAAGGTAAAAACTGGGGGGCTGACTGAATTGAGACTATGATAAGTATATCGTGACTTTACTATAAATTTTCAAAACTATAAATAATAGCTTAAATTATTTTCGTCAATCTAAAAGTGGGAGGGTCTTAGGCCCCCGCCCCCGAGCTAGATCCGCCACTGCAAAGACGAAACACTGGCGTTTTCTCGCCTCTCTAAAACTATACATTTTCACATGACTAGACGAAAATATGTTCTCGAGGCAACCATGTGTCTAGCGCATCATAACCATTCCTTTTATAAAATTCTGTTTTCATCTCATTATCAAGTTATTTCTCGAAATCCTACCTCGGATCATCTTCCTTTCATTGACTGTCATTGTTTCCTTCACTAACTTGTGTTTATAATTGTAATTTTTAAAAAAAAAATCATTTTATTTTCTACGGTTTTCATTCCACGGTCAGTCTACGGTTTTCATTCTACCACTTGTGAAGTGGAATTAACATATGATAGGTTATAATGGTGTTGTGAATCTTTGTTATGTGTCTAATTGTTGAAACTAATGTATATTTAGACAATCGATATTATGTGGGGTTAATTGCATTCATCTATTACTACTTAACTGTCTATCTATAAGTGTAGTGTTCAACGTTTTCCTTCGTAGAACACAGTTGTTTGAAGGCCCTGGATTAAGTGCAATGGAACTGTATAATAGTCTAGGCATGTAACGTTGATGGGGAAATGCATGCTGGAAAGACTACAAGGTGGATGCAATGCTGTGCTAAATTCTTGTCGCTCTGGCGCATGACGTCATCTTGGTCGCAGATGTGGCCAACGAGAGTCAGATGAACTTTTAACAAGCGCTTGCTCGCTGGTATCTTACACGCAAACTTCTCTTCTATTTATAGTGATCTTCAACGAAAAAAAATTTTAGTACAAACAATAATTATATAAACGTAATGTAATCAATGCTTAAACTAAGTGAATTCAAAGGAAGATATTTAAAATAACAAAAGGAACAGCAATAGCAGTTCATATTAAACAACTTTGAAGCTTGAACAAGCCAATATTGCTCACTACATTTTCTGCTTTTTCTTTCTTTTCTTTCTTTCTTTCTTTCTTTTCTTTTTTAAACATCTGAAGTAATACACTCGAGTATGTATAGGCCTGAATAATCTATAACACAGTGTGTCGTTAATGCATTTCATTATTATATATTTAGGCATGCTCAAGTATATTTTCGTAACACATTGATCGGTTTTGATTTACTATTATTATTATTATTTTGCTTGAAAGAGAATTCTTTACTGATGACCCCATATAAACTTTGAGAATATCTCAAGGGAGAATTTATGGTTTTCGTTAAGAGAGATGCACGTATGTATATTTTCGTTATGCTTGACAGTTTTTTTTAAAGAGGTTGCTATTACGTAAGTTTCATCAGAATCTCAGGGGAGGTTAAAAACTTTATTGAGCAGGAACGCACGTATTTAATATTTTAAACATCGTTTTTATTTTTGATTTATAAAAAATCATCTTATTTGAAATCGCTAATCGCTTATTTATAGAAGTTGTATTTGAACAAAAGGTTTAGTGAAATTGACAGTTCTCTGAATATTGGTGTCAAAATTTACGCCTTAACAAATTGTATTATTAAACATTTGTACGAAATAGAACGCTACATATACTATCATGTTCTAAAAATATATAGAAATAAATATGTAGATACAAAGCAGCCCAAATAAAGAAATTGCAGCAACATGACTATTTCAAGCAAGAACCGAAGTACTAGGCGTAAGTTAAGACGATGTAGGGGTGTTACAGCTAGACTGGAAAACATATAAACCATAAAATTACATAATTTTCTTAATTTTCTTGATAAGTTTTCTCTTTTCTGTCCCGTGGACTAAAGAAGACAAAAGATAAATGGAAGTGAATAATTATGTGCAATTTGGTGGAATGAGGATGCGGGAGTACTCCGAGAAACTCACGGACACGATGTTGCCCACCACAAACTCACTTGACCGAGAAGCGGACCAGTACCCCTTGCACCAGAGGTGAGCCTTCTGCCATTGAGCCACCGTGCTTCCTTGATTGGTTGAGAATCTACCATAATTTAAAATTTACTGCAGTCATTCTTAATTTTCTAAATATGTATATATAATTATACAAAGTTATGATTAAAATGAACAAAAATTTCAAAATCTGAGTATAAAAATGTCCCCAAAACGTCGCCCTGACATCGTAGGTGGATACTTTATTCTCTTGATCTAATACATTGTTAATAGTTATCACAAACCTTTGATTCGTTAGTTAATTTGAAGTGCAACGTCCCATTTCAGCACCGAGGCTACGGGGAATGCAGACCTCCAGAATGAAATGGGATCTGAACTACTTTAACGCGTTCAATGTTTCCATATGGGTAACTCGAGGGAAATAAGTCTCCTAGATCATCGTGCCTGCCTTCTCGAATTACATCCCTGTCTGTGTGGGGAAAATTTTGTCTCAATATCTTATGTAGAAGGAAATGATAATAGAAATGATAACCTCTGTTCCCCCCTCCCTCATGATTTCGAATCCGGGTCTTGCATCAAAGTTTGTCTTTTTAAATCGTACTATTGGATTTTTGTATGCAGAATCAACACAAGCTACTGTATCCCTATATACTATTATTACATACTTTAATACTAAAAAGAAACTACATAATGAAATCGCTTTTTTTATAATTTCATTTAACATTGCATTTATTTATTTTTACGTAAAACTTACCACATTTTAGGTTTATTTTGTCCTGTCGCCTGCAAGTTAAAATCCATTTCTGGAGACATTTCCCCTCTTTTTGAGGAAATCTAAAGTATTTTATATTAGTTCCTTTAGTTTTTCTGTAATAATTACTACAATCGTACACCGAACAGTTAGGCATTCTCAATATCATTTAACAGAACAAAATAACAAAGAATTTCCACTTGTCACTTAAAGCCGCACCTTTTCCCGTTGTCCCTTGCAAACCAGATGACGTCACAGCGACGACAGCGCTCCAGGCGACATGCGCATGCAACCACCTTGTAGTCTTTCCACCATGGGGAAATGGAAGTTAAAACTACAGCATGAAGTGTGGAAAGAGAGATCTTTCTTCTTTTCTCTTGAAATGTCTGTAATGCATTGCTTGTTCCGTTTACCGTATCGCTATTCTCGCTGCTTCCTTCAGGCGTTATTCAGCGTGCCTCGGTAGCTAGCATGTGCAGAGCAAAACTCACGAGAGTAATATGCATGACTCACTGTGTAACGCAGTGTTGCAATAACTTCGCTTTGTCGTTAACAAATATAGTGCTTTTGTTGTCTTGAATATCAATAAAACTAGTTGTGGAAAAAAATAACTGAATACGAATCTGCTAAAAGTCTACTTATATAGTTTAATATTGTAGTCTCAATATGGTCCCTCAACCCAAAACTTGTGTTTGTTTTCACAGGACACATTTGGGGAGAGGGGTAGTTGTGTAAGTGACAATATTTTGGCATTCGGGATAATAGAGATATGTTGTTCGGATCTTGGAACCTTAGGTGATAACGCTTGCAATTATTACTTTGCTGTTTTATGGCTGTTTGTATTCGGCATTCTTATTATGTAAGTGTCTATTTGTCATCTCGTTGATTTGAATGGAAGCAGCACACTCTCAGTTCCGGGAGCATCTCTCTCTCTCTCTCTCTCTCTCTCTCTGCAATAGGCACATTTCTGAAGAAATTTGTCTATCGTAGAAATTCACATGGGCGAAATTCGGGAAAATCTCCAGTTTTTCCGGTCACCACTCCCTGATACAACCCCAGATTAAATATACTTGCTTCCTCATCTACATTGTCTCACTTCTCTAATAAATTTCACCGAAATTTTTAACTCGTTCTTACTTAACATATTGAACGGGTAATACGCTCTCTTTTACCACCTTTCATGTGCTGTGTGCATTATTTAAAAAAATATATATACTACTTGGAGCAGATTCGAACCGCCGTTCTTTGGATTTATAATCTAGCGTCTTAACCACTACACCAATTTTGTTGTTTGTTAAATGCTTAGTTGTTGGCATATTTGTTGTATTTGTATTTTATGTTCCCACTTCGACAATTTTTACTCTTTTTTCGTTTAGCTGCTGTTTCTGGCTTTCTCTTTGGGTGTCGTCCTTTATTTACACTATGCACTATTCGAATTCACAGCTTGTGCCCCTCTGCAATGTCTTATTCAGATTAGACTTTTCTTCTTGTCCCTCAGTAAACATTTGATTGATTTAATTCTCATACTCTCCATGGATGGAGCGCAGGAATGCCAGACTCAAAAAACAGGTGTACATTTCTTTTCCTGACAGATATTACACTTAGACATATCCCGCCTTATGCAGAGACGTTTTGACGTACGATTAGCATCATACTAAATGTCTGACTACTGCAGGAAACAAATGTTAGTCGATCTCTTTAGTATGGTACTAATCACGCGTCAGAAAGACTCTGCATAAGGCCCATCATTTTTTCAAACTGAAGAGATACACCGATGTGTGTGTGATACATTTTGGACTTTTTTTACCTTCGTTAAACGCTAAAATATTCTTAGAGTTCTTACCAAATACTATCGTATTTTGAAACCTCTTCGTTATTCTCATTCACATAGCGATCGATTGTAAGATTCCCATCAGTGTCGTGGGCAGATTGTAAGTTGGTAACTGAGCGACATGGGATACCAAGAGCACGACAAACTAGAATAAAAAGCATAAAATTATGAATTATTAAATTCTATTAACATTTTTTAAAAACAAAACTTAAAATAATACTTTTATAAAACACACGAAACAAGAAAATGATTTTTTCCTTGTTGTGGTAAAAATGAAGAAATGGGACCAAGATTATTAAAGCATTGGGCGCTCTAAGTAGGATAACTATAATCTACTATATTACGTATAACAAATAGCCTCAACACTAATAACATTCTAATTGACGATAGACTTGTACCAACCTTGCATTTCCTTTGAACATCATTTTATAAGTACACGTTTGCGCCAGCCTCAGATAAATGCATTTTAATTGCTATTTGTCGGTCATAGATAACACTACGTATTACACTGTGTAACATTTGATACAAAATATGTTGTGTATATCATGACATTTATATGGTGAACTTTTTTACCGGTGGCAACACTGGAATTGCCATAGTCTGGTTTCGCACCTGCCTCAGATGCCATTGTATGGTCTTCGTTCACCGTGTTAAGAGAAGACTGCTGAGTTCAAGAAGTTAGAATCGGGTTTGTAATGAAACAAGATTTTTTTTCTTTAAGTATAAAGATTCATATAAAATTCTGTATAATAACAAGTGATAATTATAGAATTTTATAGCGACGGAAAAAGGAAATTGATTTCTTCGACATAAAAAGAGCAGTCCAAAAGGCTGAGTGTGAATGAGTGTTCTAAAGTACTTCTGGTTTCTATGAGTATATTTAGATTTTTCGTATTTAACCCTTTGACTGTCAACGGGATGCATGTGTCCAATGCGAATAATTCAACAATCGTTGGAAATTGGTTTTCAGAAAATTCTGAAAAAAATGCATGTTGTTCTCTCATCGGGTCTAATGTGACCAGAAGACTGTTTAGTTACAAACCTGTGTACAGATGTCAGGAATATATCACATTAAAGGAGTCGTACATATAAAAGAATGTCCACATTTAAAAAAATGTAGTCAAAGGGTTAATTTCTTTTCATAACTAGTTGTTTAAATTCGTATTAGAAGTATTTCTTTAAAAGATAATAGAAACGATTATAGTTAAAGTTACGATTTCCATTTGGCTGTGTGTGTGTTAAGAGTTGGAGGGAAGGTAAAGTTGTGTGGCATATGTTTGCCTGCATAACTAGTTTTGGTTACTCAGTCTGGCGAAGGAAGAGTTCCTACCACTTATCTATTAGCTGTGTTATTGTATTTTTTCTTTTCTACGAAATTATACCTTACCATTTAAGGAATTAAAATTATGTATATTTAAATGGATTTTGTTTCATTCGAAGTATAAAGATCCCGTGTATTTAACTGCTTGCAACCCAGTAACCATTAACTTGTGTTTGCTTTATTTTGTCCTCTCTTGATAAAACGCCGAAAAAGGAAAGAAAATAGAAATAAAATATTATTCAGGATTTTGAAGGATAATTAATCCAGGGAGCAACTTTGTTAAACTTACGATTTCTTCTTACATAAATTATTGTCAGACTTTTTCGTGAATCGCAATTCAGCATTAATTTGTTAATTTTCGAGGGAGAAAGTAGAATATTTTTGTTAGTTTTCTATGTGATGGAAAATATACTAATTTTTTATATTTAGTGAAGAATTTATCCATGTGTTCTCATGCCTCTATTCCTTTAAAGAATTACTGCATTTCTTAATGCGGGAAACCTGTAACTCTATATGGTTTCACAGGTAAGGGTTTTCTCTGGTTTTGTTATTTCAAATGGAATATTGGGATCGGATCATTCGGGCACTTGTGAAATCATAATAGTGGTTACAAGTATGAGACCACACAATCAAATTATTAGAGGGATACTTTTACTTCCATGTAATTGTGCAAATTTAAAATTAGTCGGAATTTATATTTGAAGCAAAACTAACTTGTGTTGTGCCTTGTTTCAATTACTTTATGTCTATTTATGAAAGATTTGATGTATGTTGTTTTAAATTTGAGATTCAATGCGAGGGTTTTTCAAAATCTAAATACGACTTATTGGTAAAGTTTGTATATTTTTGTGAAGAATTTCATTACGGAACCTGATTTAAATCGTGAATTTTGTGTTTTCATTAGCAGAAACTTACGATAAAGTTAAATTTTCTGATAAATGTCGCCTATTGTCACCACTTACTACGAAACCCAAAATTATATGAGGTTCTGTCATGAAATTGTGAAATTTTCCGTGTTGTTTTAAAGTAAGGTAGAAAATAAGGATGATTTATTTATACTCGCGTTATCAATATTAAGGTATGGAATCTTCAAGCGAATATATTGCTGTAGATATCCCCGGAGATTACGTCACCTTAGACAGAATTGGTCTTGTTGAATCTCAATTAAGAAATGATTCTAGTCCATTTGCATTTCGAAGTGATACATCCTTTAACTTCGGAGATTCTTTTACACGTAACTGTAGTATTTGACAAATTTGGCAACTGCTACGAGTAGTAGAATGGTGGTAACGCCCACTGTTGGTAATATATTGGAAGTTTCGAACCATAATGAATTATCACATAGAAACTTTCATCCTAGTTCTGTCTTTATCGAAAATTCAAATGAATGTGTTAGTGTTAACCGTTAAAGGTACGACAGTTCGCGTCTGTCATATACGAGGGGCTATCGAAATGTTGCAGAAGTTAATCAACAAACGGAGTTTAATAGAGAGACGATCACATTTATAAATACATTTGATAAAGTACTAGATAAAGGAAATCGTCAGGTGTCCAGACCTAGTAATGTCCGTTTTCGTAGAGATATTGATCAAAATCTGAATGTAAACTCAGAGGAAAATGAAACGAGAGTAAAGTCAAGACTTCACTCAGAATATTTATACTCAGTTACTGGTAATGTTTTTCCTGAGGATAATGGTACGGGGTTAGATAATAATTTAAAACAATTCGGACCGGTTATTTCTTCAAGCTTTAGTGATTTTAATGCTTCGAATGATCAGTTAGGAAATATAAATCTAAATGGAAAAGGTTTTTCATAAAATATGTTCGATCTTGATTATAGCAAGGTGATGAGATGTAACTTTATCAAATTACTAGTATTTTGGATTCTAAATTTGATAAATTTCCAGTTGTAAATGGTGAAAATAGTTTTTTGCATTCGATCTTTTGGTTCGAATTAAAGATGTTTTGGGGTTAAATCCAGTTATAAAATATAAATGTCTACAACAAAATGTTCCGGTAAATCTTGTAGAAGAAAATCTTTCTATATCTGCAATATAAAGAATCAAAAAGGAAAATTTTCGAATAGTCGCTGTTTCAACTTTCAGTAATAGTACGACTACTATGCATAAAAGAAAACATGAGAATATTTTTTATAGTACCAGAAAGGGTTTTCGAAGATTAATGAAGTTAGTAAAGCAAATTCTAATTTGGCAAATGTTAGTTAATGAATTTCACAAGTTCGATAAAGGGCGTTCCAACCAAAAAGTGATAACTTTAGTGAATGAAAAAATCTTACATTTTGTGTGGTAAATGGAATGGAAAACAGTTTCAAATTTGTTTATACAGTGAATCTTCATTCAATTTAGTAAAACCGCAAGTGTTAGAAACACTTTCCATACAACTTACTAGTTTGAAGAATGTGGATATTGAAATTCGAGACTCCCTCGCGGCATAAACTAATGGCTGACACGAAAGTCTGTTAACAGTGATTATCGCTGTATTTCTCATCAAGTCAACTTTCGGTTGACAGATACCTTGTCCTGTGAATGTTTGGTTGGTGTATCTTGAAAGCTGTAAGAACACGAGCGGATTATGTAAATTATGTTCTATATATACATAATAGGAGCAGACGAACAAACGTTTATTGGCTGATGGGTGAAAGTTCTTATTTGAAAGTGATCTCCCAATATCAGTATTGTGGGTATATTTTCTTCTAGTAACCAGATAGCATCAATTTGATTTTGTGTGCGTCCAAATGTGGAACTGGGCTTGGATTGTTATGGAAGTAAGAAATCTTATAGAAACTCTAATTAAAAGGATTTGCTAACCAGTATAATATTAATATGATCTTGAAGCTTTGCTGGCGTCTACTATTAATCCAATGTTCTCGGGATTGCTGCCAGAGTAGGTGTTGCTGTGCTGAGCTTTCGTTACCATACAGCGGCAACATCTTCAGAGCTTCAGAGCTCTGAAGATGTTGCCGCTGTATGGTAACGAAAGCTCAGCACAGCAACACCTACTCTGGCAGCAATCCCGAGAACATTAGATTAACAGTATAATATTAGTTTAGAAGAACTAGAGAAAAAACTTTTAACATTAAATATGGATTTTCCGCGTCAGTTGGAACCAGAGTTAGTGACTTAGACAATGAAACATCTTGTGGGGGTAATGGTAATAATAATGATCAAAGTGTAAAAAATTGTGGATATGAACAGAGTGGAAGTCAAATTGCAAAAAGAAACTTCTCATTGAGTGATAGCTCCTCGGGTTGTTCCGATATGAATGAGGACTTTTCCCATAGGTTTCACGAACTGGTTAAGGGGATGGAGAAAATGCCTACTTCGGAGAGATTGCCGAGGAAAGTAGGACAGTCTAAAAAGTTGACCGGTAATGTTAGTGCTATAGATGTGTCGGAATTCGATCCAGGGATGACTAAAACTAAATCAGTGAAAGAAGATAGTCAATGTAAAGAAACCAAATGATTGGGTACACTCCGATTCCGACGTTCTCGTATTCATTGCTAAAATCAAAAAGGATTATGATGATGTCATTACAAATAAGGTTGTTTGCTACAAGAGATCTGCCTATAAGATCTATTTAAAAGAAAATAGGCCTTTCCTGGAAAATCCCTTTCCCATACCTAAACAAAACCAGAAAATATTTGATGAATTGATAAAAAAAAGTTGCTGGAACAGGGTATAATTGAGGAGGCTGATTGTTCTGAATACGGAAATAATTGTTTTTAGTTAAAATTAAAGATGGTAGCTATAGACTACTAGTAGGAAATTATACGACGGCTAACCAATTAGTAATGGAGGATGTTTTTCCATCTCCAAACATTAAGAACTGTGTGTCTAGCTTAGTGGGTTGAGTTATATAACCTGCCTGGACATGCATCGAGCCTTCCATCAGCTGGTCTTGTCTGAAAATTCTAGGTCGATTACGATTATTTTGCACACAAAAGATTATTATAAACTAGTTATCTTTGGTATCAAAACTGGGAGTAATTTATTGAATAGAGTTATACAAAAGATATTAGGAGATCTAGAAGATATCGGTGTTACTATATTTTTCGATGATCTCTTATTAGCTCATGAAGACAAAGAACGGCATAAACAAAAATCAAATTGGTGTTAGATATGTTAAGAAAAAATGGTTTAACAACATCTCCAGATAAATCATTTTTTTAGAAAAAAAAATATGTATTTGGGCTTCTTGTTGGATGGTAACAATATATAAATTTATCCATCAAGAATTCATGCTATTAGAAATTTTCCGACACCTCGAAATAGGAAAGAGTTATTATGTCTACTGGGTATGATAAATTTTCTGGGTCGTTTTTTGCCCGACTTGCAAAATAAAAGGAGTCCTTTAAGTGATCTTAGATCTCCCAAATATCCTTTTGTTTGGAACAAGGTCCAAGGTAATGCTTAAGATTCTCCGTGTTTACCGACGGATGTGATAGATCCATTGGTGGATCGATCGGGCAATACGATAATCAAAATAATCTTATCCCAGTTGCGTATTATCCCAAGAAACTCTCGGATCCAGATAGACAGATCAATGAACAAAATAACTTTATTAGTTTAGTAAAACGATTTAAGCATTATTTAAGAAATAAATCTGAAGTTTATAATTTAGGAATAAAACACATAAGACTGGCAACTTATCATGGTGAGTCAGATATTTCAGAACGCTATATTAAGACCCTACAGGACACCATGAAAGCGTATTCTCTTTGTCAGACAAAGTGGACAGATAATATCTATGAATGTCAATACCAGTTAAATATTTGTGGAAAATCCGAGTTAAAGGTATTACCTATCGAACAGTTTTAAGTCAACCGTATAACACCACTTTGGAGAACCGATGGTGTGTCTCTGATCAGGAATTGTATAAATCAGATAGGGTTGAAATTTGGAAAAGTCCCCTTGATAACATGCATAAATCTTGGCAAAAGAGAAAAATATTTCTGGAACTAAGGAAATCAGTTTGTATTAATGTAGGTGGTCAGATTTTAATTAATTCACATAAAATCTTCGTTATCAGATAAAATATCAAAAACTCTATCAGATTATTGGTGCGGTCCTTATGTACTAGATAAAATTTTAACTTTGAAATCGATGCTTGCAACTAACGTTAGTAATAATATTGATGTTAGAAGAGCCCATCTTAACAAAGTGAAGAAATCTTATCCCAGAAGAGGTAGAAATTCTTGATTGGTTAATGTAGTAAATGGCATTGCCCAGTAATATAGATATCTATTTCTTTGTGCATTATAAAATTTGTAAATTAATGAGATATCTGATAGTTCAAAACTTTTCCTCATTGTGTCGTTACCATGAATCCTAAGATTTAAAAATTAAATAAATTGGACTTCTATTTACAACTAGGTATACTTTTTTGATTGACTAAATTAGAAGAACATCCAAGTCATGTCTATCTTGTGTTATTTCCTTGGAATTCCTTTGTATTTTCCAAACATGAGAGAGATATGTTATATTCCATCAGGTAACAAATGTATCTTATGTAAATTTCAAAGAAAAACCATATACATGAATTTTTGAGAATTTTGGATTAACTTGAAATTGTGAAGATAGAATTGGCATATTTGGAAATTAAATATTCAAGTTCTTGATGTTCAATTGAAATTTAAAAATCTGTAAGGACTAAGAATCAAAGCTTAAATTGTAGTGAAAGTATGAAATTAAAATAAAATTCTGGTTGAATATTTCAAAATAGTATATTGAGAGTAAAGAAGGAATAATTCGAAGTTACACCCTGAGAGAATTTAGAATTCTAAAATTTAAAAATATAGAATGTTAAAAATTAAAATCTTATAATTTTTTTATATTTTGCATAAAAAATTATATTTCTCCAGAGTGAGGACCTTATAGCATTTGTTAAAAAATTTGTCCTGCGTATCATACCATTGATATCGTAAACTTTTTTATACAGGTGGCAACATTGGAATTGCCATATTCTGGTTTCGAGCCTGCTTCAGATGCCATTGTGTGGTCTTCGTTCACCATGTTAAAAGAAGTTGGTAATGACTGCTGAGTTCAAGAAGTTAAAATCGGGTTTGTAATGAAATAAGATTTTTTTCTTTAAGTATAAAGATTCGTATAAAATTCTGTATAATAGGATGTGATTATTACAGAAGTTTATAGCGACGGGAAGAGGGAATTGATTTCTTTAAATATTCGAGAAAAAAGAGCAGTCTAAAAGGCTCCGTGTGAATGACTGTTCCGAAGCACTTCTGGTATCTATGAGTATATTTAGATTTTTCGTATTTAACCTTCTGACTATCAACGGATACATGTGTCCCATTCGAGTAATTCAACAATCGTTGGAAATTGGTTTTCAGAAAATTCTGAAAAAATAAATGCTTGTTCTCCCATCGGGTCAGATGTAACCAGCAGACTGTTTAGTTCCAAACCTGTGTACAGATGTCAGGAGTATATCACATTAAAGAAGTTGAACATATAAAAGAATGTTCACATTTAAAAAATGTAGTCAAAGACTTAATCTCTTTTCATAACTAGTTGTTTAAATTCGTATTAGAAGTATTTCTTTAAAAGATAATAGGAACGGTTATAGTTAAAGTTACAATTTCCATTTGGCTGTGTGTGTATGTTAAGAGTTGGAGGTAAGGTAAAGTTGTTTGGCATGTGTTTGCCTGCATGACTAGTTTTGGTTACTCAGTCTGGCGAAGGAAGAGTTCCTACAACTCTTATCTATTAGCTGTGTTATTGTATTTATTTTCCTTTGCACGAAATTATACCTTACCATTTGAGGAACTAAAAGTATGTATATTTAAATGGATTTTGTTTTATATGAAGTATAAAGATTGCGTGTATTTAACTTCTTGCAACTCAGTAATCATTAACTTGCGTTTGCTTTATTTTGTCCTCTTTTTTTTAAACGCCGAAAAAGGAAAGAAAATAGAAATAAAATTGTATTCAGTTTTTGAAGGAGAATTAATCCAGGGAGCAACTTGATGTTAAACGTATGATTTCTTCTTACATAAATTATTGTCAGACTTTTTCGTGAATCGCAATATAGCATTAATTTGTTAATTTTCGAGGGAGAAAGTAGAAGAATACTTTTGTTAGTTTTCTATGTGATGGAAAATATACTAATTTCTTATATTTAGTGAAGGATTTACCCATGTGTTCTCATGCAATTTTCCTTTTAAATAATTACTGTACCTCTTAATACGGGAAACCTGCAACTCTACATGGTTTCGCAGGTGTAGGTTTTATTCGGTTTTGTTATTTCAAATGGAATAGTGAGATCGGAACATCAGGCACTTGTGAAATCATAATAGAAGTTACAACTGACAATTGTCTATAGAGTAATACTGTTTTAGAGGCTACCGAGTTTATCGAGAGCTTCCGTCTAGTGAGAGTATAAGATCTGAAAAATTAAATTGGCTACACGGAAGCTGCGCATCAACATGAGCAGGGCGGGCGGAACTAGATCACGTGAGCAGAGGCTAGGGGAACAGTTGCTCAACTACAGTCTTGAAACAAAGAGCACACATGCAGAGGGATAGTGGGTATTATTCTGTAATAACCCTTTTTGCATAAGTGCAAGTCTTGTTCGGTATTGAGATGAACTAAGTGAAAGTGCGTGGATATATTCATTTTATTTTTATTTTAATCTTATTTTATTTTATTTTTATTTTATTTTATTTTATATAAAAGTGTAGGAATTATTATTGTTTCTCCTTACAGAAAACAGTCAGTTGGAAATCCTTTCTTAAAGCCCCTATACTACTATATAATACACGAATGTGTCTGTGTGAAAATATTATATTGTTATTGATTTCACTCTATCTGTACAAAATTTCAGAGTTCTAATTAACAATAGAAATGCTTAAAATAAATGTGCTAGATTTCAACGTGACAAAACAAGTTACCTATTATTAAGCATTATAATAATAACAGTATTTCAATTCTTAACTTTGTTAAATATTATCAAGGTGAAAATATACTTACATAGATCCTTAGTTTTATTAAAATGAGGATAAATAATATAGGAAGGGCCGGAAGGCGAGGAAACTCAGAGCCCATTTTAATTTTTCCTAGTACGTAGGAGGTTGAGATACAGTTTTCTGGTCATATTTTGTTTATTAATTACAGTTATAGGCTAAATCGCTCACTTGCTCTTCTCGATGGTCTAATAACTAGGCCGCTCATATCTTTGATTCACGAGGTCATGAATTTGATACCCGGTTTTGACAAACTACAAGGCATTATAATGGTCCAAAATCCCACTTTAAACTGTAGGTCTCGTCCTATATATATTGCGAGATTCTACACGTGCTCCCAAGAAACACCGCAGGAGGCATCAGTCTCCGGTGAGTGATCATCTCTTTCACTCTCTAGGACGCCTAATCTCTGAGAGCTTCTTTATCCTTCCCACTATCTAGGACGCCTGGTCTCTGAGAGTTCCTTTATCCTTCCCACTCTCTAGGACGCGTAGTCTCTGAGAGTTCCTTTATCCTAATCACTCTCTAGGACGCCTAGTCTCTGAGAGTTCCTTTATCCTTCCCACTCTCTAGGACGCCTAGTCTCCGAGAGTTCCTTTATCCATATCACTCTCTAGGACGCCTGATCTCTGAGGGTTCCTTTGCTAGGACTAGGACTAATCTTTGAGTGTTATCGTAATCGTTAAGACGCCTGGTCTCTGGAAAATACCTAGACACACTCTTTGGTCACAAGAGCCATGGAACCTCTCACCCTAGTGCAATTGGTCTCTGGATTCTTACAAACTCACCAACACACCACAAAATAACTAGGAAGAACTGTAATTATTATTACTACTGTACATACGAAGAATTTTTATAATAAAAGGTGATTTGGAAAGTCTAAAATTCTCGTGTACTATTTTAGTTCTATCCCAAAAAAGACATAATTTTAGAATATCTTCGTTGTTTGCAAAATACACAAAAACAAATCAATGAATAAAATCCTCAGTCAATATTCACTTTGCAAGACAGAATATATTTTAATTACGTGATCTTAAGTTCCTTACATAGTAAACAAACACAGTCCTGTGATAGTAAACATACAAGACCAATCATGTGATTTCTATTACACTGCTTGCAATTGCTAAGGAACAACTGATTTGTGCCACGTAGCATTCCCAGCACTCGACCAACTACTGTCAAATGCAATGCAAAGGGCGTAGTTGTGCAGGACCTGTTATATTTATTAAAGACAGTGCATGAAAGCTCTGTATCAGCCGAAACTGCATGCAGTCAAGTGTTTAACATAAATAGCGCCGTAGATGGCGGAACTCAGTTCTGTAAAATTCAGTGTGGAGGGCCAATAATATTCAGTGCAAACTGGCTTCAAGAAATTACTTGAGTGCGTATGATCGTGGACGTTCAGTTGGACGGCTGGAAAATGGTCAAAATGTTACTGCTGTGGCGAAAGCAATGTCAGTGTCAAAAAGTGTCATCTCGTGATTGAAAAAGGCCGCTGAAGATGGAAATGCGATACGAAAGCATGCCGGTAGTCATCGAAGGAAGACTACACTTCAAGGCAATCGATATGTATCCCTAATGGCGAAAACGAACAGACAGCGCACTCCTCGTAACATAACTGCAGAACTTGCAACCGCTACTGATACACAGGTATCTGCCAGAACATTTCGCGGCGCTTAAATCAGGTTGGTTTGTGTTCACAGAAACCTGCTAAATGCATCCAACTTTAACCACACCATCGTCGCGAACTTTTAAAGTGGTGTTAAGAACACGTTGGTTGGTATCAGCAACAGTGGTCCAGAGTGATGTTCTCTGACAAATCCCATTTCAATGTGACAAGTTATCCTGGCCACCAGTTCCTGTAGAGAGATCGGGGAAAACGTTATATACAACAGAATGTTCATAAGCATGATCGCTATGGTTGGACCTTGATGTGGGCAGGCATTATGCACAATGGCAGAACCCTGCTTCACATCTCTGAACAATTATATCCTATATGAAGGTAATGAATCCAGAAAATGATTATTTCACTATAAATACCCTATATTAGTGAACCTCACTACCACGCCGTAGATGGTTGAATCTTACCGGTAGTAATTGCTACGAAAGACAAAAACGTACAGCTAAGCTCCTACTGAAGGTTCTTACAATTTTGGCTTAAGTATGTTAAGAATCACTGTGTTCAAGTCCTCAATGGACTCGAACTCATGTACACATGCGCATCAAGACGTAAGTAAATATTTTGTGTAAGGCTACACACAAGTTTACTGGACAATAGCGTGTGTAGTACTAATCCTAATTCTGTGTATATGTAAGATCGATCCCTCCTCATGCTGTGTGGATTTATGGTGAATAAACACCATGTGCCTGGCTTTTCTCGAAACAGAAGAGAAAATGGGACAATAATCTGATCTCCAAAGAATCGTTCACGATATTGATGCCACGTAGTAAATCTGTGCGTGGCGTCGCAAGCATCTTCTTGTTTGTTGAAATGACAACGTCCAGTAATGTGAATATTTTTGTTATTGTTGTTATTAATATAATTATTATTATAAACATAGTTTATACCTTTACTGCGAAATTACTGCATAATATATTATTATTTCCTGGACTGTATGTCATTTAGTTTATTAAGGGGCGCTAATTTGTCTTCAAGTAATCAAACAAATGAATTTCGGCGTTCACTTTGGTGTAAATTACCTTACAGAAAGACGCCGGTTCGTTCGAAAGATCAAGGCTGAATGTGGTAATATTTGGCGTATGATTTTAAGTGACTAAGTAGGGTAGGGGTAACATACTGGATTTGTGAGTTATAGTTAACATAGGTTCAAATCCTGTTGAAACTAACATGTTTCGTACAAAACGATCGTGAAGAATCAAAGACTTGACTTCACATAACATTAAACTAGCAATCCTTAACGTAGAAGCAAACGCCTGGTACGATAGAGACGATATAGGAATGTTGGTTGGGAAAGAGCAAATAACATCTATGAGGATTACAAGTACAGCTCAAAACACTTCATCGAATTGAAGTATCCACTTTTCATGTTATTGATCTTAGTAAGGAACACTATACCATCTGTTAAACAAGTTTTGGGTAGAGTAATCTGTGAACTATTGGTATCGTGCTAGACTTCCAAGTGGAAAATGTTGGTTCGATTCCCCCACAGGCATTTTTTTCGCATAAAATAATAGCTGCAAACAGAGATTCATGATGTGATTGGAGAACTTTTAAGGCATCACTATCGAGAATCCGAGTAAACAGTGTATGTGTTCTTTATCATACAGTGTAATGATAACTAGTTTTCATTTATATATTCCATCTCTCTGTCTTTTGTGATGTTCCCTTACTGTTTTTCATCTTTCCCTTCTGTATCTCTCTCTTGTTATTTTATCTCTGTCTCTTATTTATTGCTTCTCCCTCCCTCCCTCTCTCTCTCTCTCTCTCACACACACACACACACACACACTCACACACAGTCAGACAGTTTTGATGGCCTGGTGGCAAGTCCTAACTCTAAAAGAAGCATCTCAGTCCATAACTTGACTGAATGATCCAATCGACCCGGTCTGGAACACCTTTGAAAGAAATGTTGTTTAAACTCAAGCAACTAGGTAAAATCTCTTCTTGCCCTCCGGGTTACGGAGTCTCAATCGAATCACCGAGTCAGTACTTTCGAATTCTCGAGCCAGTGGCGGTTCATAATCTAACCTACATCACCCAAATGATGCGATGACCCGTTTCGGCTCTAGCGTGTTTATTCTATCTTTTCAGATTCGAACGATATATTCGCAAAAGGTGAAATCGAGAGTGGATGTTCTGAACAGATAAATGTTCAGAGATTACTAGAAAATGGCTCCATTTTCGGTTATTTCAAGAAAATATTTTATTAATATTAGTTCGACACAAACTTCGTTTCCATCCTATAATTCAATGTATTTTATTCACGTTTGAAATGTGAATCATTCAAGGTGCACTACATTCCGACTACTACTTAGTTACTAGTACTCTATGAGATTTCTTCAAAAGGGTTGTCCTAACTTCAGCCTTCTTTCACCAAGCCGAAAGTTGCTGTATGTATTTCTGTTTTTCTTTATTTAAACATTTCCAGTTCTCCCCCCCTCTCTCTCTCTGACCTTCATTTTATGAAGACAGCTATCAAGTTAGAAGACTTTGCCAGTTTTACAATAGTCGAATAGAAAGGTTTTATAGGCGTTGGTCTAATAATTTTAAACGCTTCAGTTCAAATACACTCTGCTCCAAAATAATACTTTTAAATTTAATATGTTCTTAGAAGGTGAATGATAATTTCTCTTTCCTTAAAGTGCTCCATCTAGAGATAAGATGCAAGAATTATGTATATATTACAGAGAGAAAGAGAGAGAGTGGAAATAAATATTATCGAAATATCACTAGGAACATTCATCCATATTCACATTTCCTTATGTTTTAGTTCATTTTTATTGTTTTTACGAAATTACAGTTCTCCATTCTTATAATAGTAACAAGGGATAGTGAATGATATAGTATGACATTCTGCAAGAGAGAACGTATATTCCTTTAATATTTTAAATGTTCATAATAGAGACATGCATGCATTATTAATTGGAGATTAAATTACACGAACTCAGGTTATGTGCACACAAAATATGACTATTTGTGATATTTGCAACATATGCCATGTTTTCTATTGATACAATAGTTTTCGCACATCAATCTGTCACACACTGCACATCCCGGTTTTATTTTCATAGATGGTCTTCTTTTCTGATTGCATTTTGCGACAACACTGGAAACAATTATGTAACGCCGGAAAATATTTTGTTAGCTTTAATGAGTAAATGACATAAAAATATATTTTGTTAAAAAAAAGTCAAAAACCATGATGATTTTGCGAATGGAAGAAATTCTCGGAAAACTAAGATGGGAGTCAAATCACCCCTCACGACGTGATTTTTTTTGTCATTGTTTGAGTAAATTTATTAAAACTGAAAACTAACAAAAGTAAAGGTAACGTGAAGATATATATATATGAAATCACAGGATTATCCCTTTCGGGATCCTGGCTTTTTGGGCTATTTTTTAGACTTTCAGTCAAGCAGCTACTGTATCGTCACTATTTATCCTAGGATCATGGTTCATACCTCATTCTCTTCAGAATAAAGCTGGCTTTCAAATGGTACTACTTGCATGCTCATACCGTATACCAGAAGCGGAGGAAAAATGTCAAAGTGAAAGTTTCGGAGGGAAAATTTTTTCTCGAACTTTGGCCCCTCCTGGACCCCCCCCTGTGTGAACGTAGCCATCTAAAAAATCTGAGAAATAGTACTTGGTATACTGAACGTGTGTGCCAAATTTCAAGTTTCTATCTTGAATAGTAAGGGAGGGAGAAATTTTATCAAAATTTCCCACAATGCCCTAAATTACCACACAACACTATGATCTCAGGAAAAAAAATTCCTGAGACATCCCTAATTACCCTAGGGTCATGTGTCGCCCATATTCTCTTCTGAATAGAACTGCCTTTCAGGAGGTACCATTCACATGTCTCCATCATGTATCTAAGGCGGGAGATCGCAGAAAAAAGGGATTTTTTGGGTCTAAAAATCCCTTTTTTCAACTTTTAGCCCCTCTGGACCCCCCTGTTTTAACGCAGAAATCTAAAAAAATCCGTTAAATACCATTCGGTGGACTGAATGTTTGTGCACAATTTCAATCTTCTAGGTGCAAAAATAGACCCGCCAGAAAAAAAATCAGAAATTTCCCCATGTTACCCTATACAGAAGTATATTTTGAAAAAAATTCACTGAAACGTCCCTAATTACCCTAGAATAATAATTCGACCGTCATTCTCTTCAGAATGGAACTGCCTTTCAGACGGTATGACTCACGTGTCTCCATCATGTATGTGAGGCGGCAGGATTATATAAACATTTTCGTAACACTTTTAACCCTCTATTGTAGATGTAATGAGGTAATGAGAGCTAATCAGCACTACTTCAGACGAAGTAAATCAACGCTAAAACAATATTTTCCATCGCTCAGAAATTAGATACAAAATGAGAATGGTTAACCAACTCTCCACTGATTTTAAGAAATTCCATAAATGGAACCGAAAGACGTTATTCAATACGTTCGGAATTCCCAAGAACCTAGCAAGTTCGGTGAATGTTTTATTTGTAAACTTATTTATTTATTTTAGCAAATCAAATGTAATCCGGTGTAATTAGTGATTTTAAAATAACAAGCTAAAAATTGATTTAGATGTTCAAAATTAATATATCCTTAAATTCTCGTATGCGGAAACTGACATACGACATCATCAAAATAGCCACCGACAGAATTTATCACTTAAATTTTGGAACGTCGTGTGTTTTGAAATACAAACTTCGTTCTTACTTTATTTCATAGACCATACACTAGAAATTGTGATTTGTAACAATCACTTGTAACAATACACTATTGCTGTCTTCAAATATGACGATTTAGAGTGAAAGCAATGTTTATTCCCAATTTGTATTTTAACTGTGCATTACTTTGAAACGATTTGATATGCTGAAAATGTGCTTAGTTTATCGTTTTAACAGCTTTCTAACTATCTCAAAACTACCACATTTTTTAACCTCTAAAACTAATAGAGAAAATCATTTTCTTCATTGACTAACTTTTAGAAATGAGTGTAGCCCAATCACTTACAAGGACGCTGTAAATGGTAATGAGCAAGATTTGTACTGCTAGCAACAGCTACAGTGTTCAGAATAATATTTGCGATATTTCTACCATAAATAAATTATAAATATATATCTTAGAAAACCTCCTTAATTGCCCGATGTAAACAGATCTTCTCGGGTTAGCAAGTAGGTAAATACTATTGTATCTCGCAACATTTCGAGGGCTGACATTGTCCTTATCTTCAGGCAAATATGATGGAGCAATAGAGTGCGTGGAACATATACTTCATGCTTATGTGATTGGACTCTTCTGATTGGTAGTTGAAATGGCAGCTTAGATCTTATCATTTCAAGCTCCAATCAGAAGCCGTCATTTCAACTACCCATCCTATTTGTCTGAAGATAAGGACAATATCAGGCCTCGAAACGTTGAAAGATACAACAAGTATTTACCTGCTTGCCAACCCTAGAAGATCTGTTTGCAATACGACTCCAGGAAAGCTTCAATGGAAGTTTTTCATAGATGTAGTCTACGCCATGGAAAATACTTTTCACTTTAATAAAATTCAATTAAATTGACTGGACCTCATTATGCATAATGTGTTTTCTTTTGAAACCTTTTGTAAGCAAGATATGGCTAAGATATGGCATTCCAGGACCTATAGTTCGTCATAAAACTTTTGTGGAGTTGATAACCAAGCCACATGTCTATGCGTAAGAGCTGGGCGGAAAAAGCTCTATATGTATAAAGAATGAATTTGGGGTTAAAATCAAATTAGTGCCTCTCAAACACGTTATCAAGTTGATCTGACGGGGAATATTAGCTTGTAAATTGGAAAGGTGGGCATTCTAAGAAAGATGTTTGCCGAAAGTGACACCAAGGTACTTAACACTATTTTGTAACGGTATTGGCGAGTCTAGTAATGTAAGATGTAAACATTCTGATTTCTTGTTAAGCAGTAGTTGTTACATTTAATTTCAAATAACGTCGTTTGTGTTTCAGATTAATTTAATTTGTTTCCATTTGAGATACCAATTAACAACTTTATAAATTGCTGGTGGCAATGCTGCGTTTATTCGGCCCGCTGAGGAATATAAAGCGAGATATGCCGTATCATCAGCAAACTGAAGTGCATTAATTGGTGTTTTTGCTATTGGCATATCAGAAACATATAGGATATATAGTAGTGGTGACAAAACAAAACCTTGAGGTACTCCGGCCCGTAGGATGAAGTAATGTAATTGTGCCTGATTTATTTGTATGGAATCCGAGCGATTATGGAAAAAATTGACTTTAAATTAAATGTACGATAGTGGCAGAATGCGGAGTAATTAGAAGAGAAGCTCTTGATACCAGAGACTATCTCAAATGCTCGATCAATATCAAAGGAAATGACAGATGGAAGTCGTTTATTGAAATGCTTAACAAGATAGCTCATAATTTCAACAGTTGATCAGTAGTGCTAAATGACGGTCTATACCCTGCTCGTGTCGAAAGGAGGATTAGGATTAGGATTAGGGGATTAGAATGTAGTTGTTTACCAGGATTCTGTCTAATGTTTTGCTGAATACATTTGTAAGATTGATTGGCCAATAGGAACCAATGTTAGTAGGAACCTTATGAGGTTTTAAGAACACGACGATTTTAGTAAGCTTCCACAAAGTAAGAAAAAAGCCTGTAGTGAGTATTAAGTATATAACTTAGCAAGGATAAGATGAAAAGCTAATGATGTCTGGCGAAATTGGTTATAAGTGATTGTATCGGACCCAGGAGCTGTATTTCGGTGATTACGGAGAGCATCGACAATATCGGTACACAGAATTGGAGCTGTAAGAGATGGAGTCGGATCTACGGGATGATTAATGATGGTGTGAATAATGGTTATATAGGATTGCTAATACTGGTAATATGTCGATGAGTTGGATGAATAAATAGTGGAGTAGAATGAGGGATGAATACCTTCTCGAAGCGATGAGCGAATTTTGTTGGTTTCTCTACATCAGTTTCAGATACAGTACAATCAACATAAATTGGATACTGTGTTTCCAGTAAGTTTCAAAAGCCAAGTTTGAAAATTTCGTGCAATTTGTTCCATTGTGTAATTGATTCCAAGAAGTTCTTCAGTCTAGCCGTTTTTGTGCGATGATAAAATGTTTGACTATGTGCTGGAATTGGTGATGAAGGTGTAGAAAGTGGTGATCGTTAGTCTTCCTGTATTCATCAAAATATTCGTGAAAACGTTGAATAACTGTGATGGCGTAAGTAGATAAGCTAAGCCTATTAAGATGGGAGCGACATTTTGGAACTGCATGTTTTGTAGCGTTAACGATAATTGTATTTAAAGACGTAGGGATAGCTTCAACGCCTATGCCCTCTATGGAACTGATATTAATGGTTATAGCTGGGACCTACTCAGAGATATGCGCTTGGTATTTATCCCAATCTGCTTTGGCAAAGTTATACAAGAGCTTGTCAATAAAGAATGATCATAAATGAATGTAACATAATTATCTGTACTAACAATCCAAATGTTGATGGTATTTTCCAAAATAGTCCTCATTACATGCAATACACTTGTCCCAACGTTTTTGCCAGTCATCAAAGACATGCTGGAAACCATTTTTGGACAGATCCTTCAAAATTGACTCCGCAGTTTTCACACTGTCCCTGAAAATGCGAAAAACCGTCCTCGGAGGTGTTTCTTCAAAGTTGGGAAAAGAAAGAAATCATAAGGGGCTAAATCATGGATATGTGGGGTACACACGGAAGGTTGATCTTTGGAAGATAGTCAACAGAATTTTTGTACTGTTCTTCGCGTGTCACTTCCATGTTCCCTTACGCGAAACTGAAACTGCGTGTGCTTGAACGGCAGCCAAGACCACATTCCTGACGTCATGGCCTTCAAACTTGTTCGATCTGTTTGTCACTTCTCCCACTACACAGACGTGTTTCGTTTTCTGTGCCTTGCGTTGTATTCATTTCATTAACACTGATAATCAGTCTTTATTGATCACCCTACGTATTTTGCAGCAGAAGCTTGTGGCTCCATTGTATGAGTGCCAGACGGAATGATGGTAAGAAGTATTGGTAGGTGATCGCTTCTTACTGAACTGAATACCTCCATGGTAGATTTAGGTAACGGATTGTTACTGACTATGACGACATCAATGTGGTGTTAAATCTCACGCCGAGTGTGGTGCGGTAAAGGTATACAAGAGCTGCAGGTGGTTTCCAGAAAGTCCTGGAAAAGCCGTTGTTGTGTCGCTGTTCTAAAATCGTAATTAATGTCTGCTAAGACAATTTAACTTTTAAAGTTAAGATCCAGATAGATAAGAAAACGATAAGACAATGGCTAAGTGGAGCGAACATACTTATAGATAGTTGCCACAGTCAAATTAAGTGCTAAGAAATATACTGTTGTGATGACGTGTTCAGAGTATTGATCCAGATATTGCAGTATGATATGACGATGAGGTAATGAATGTTTAATAGCAATAGAGGCTCCACCACGAGAGTCATGAGGTAGATCGGAACGAACCAGATGATAATTATAATGTGGAAAGTAAAGGCGTTCTGAGGGTTTTAAGAAGCTTTTGTTGAGTGCAATACAGTCGACTTTGTGGAAGGTTGCCATAGTTTCAAACAAAATTCAATTAGTTTTAAGTTATCTGTTATTGGCCAATAGTAGGTTGACGGCTTTTTATTCCTGTTCCTGTGCATTCTGTCCACGATTGTTAGAGTCTGAATAAAAATGGAAATGTGAGTAAGGGCCTGAATAGGTGGCTGCCATGTGAAGGTGGAAAATCTCTTATTCAGCTTTTGTGGTATGTGTAAGAATAACTTTACGTTGAAATAAAAAAAAATTCTAGAGAACGAATGTGATAAACTCTAAGACGTTTTCTATAGCTGGAGGAGATAAAACCAAGTTGATACATAGGTTCATGTGAAAGACGTGTGGAGACGGAGTGAGACAACAGTCTCTGGTTTCTCAGGCTGAGGTTTAGGCTTATTCTTACATTGGCAAGAGTAAATAGAATGATTGCCATTGCAAGTGTTGCAGGCAGAAGGCATAGTAAGTAATGTGCTGTTTTTGAGTTTGTGTGGTCCTTTACAATGCGAACAGATGGGAAGTAGAGGACACTTATTGGTTGGATGAGAGTTATAATTGAGGCAATTTTCGCAACGTGAAGAGAGAGGTTGTGGTGTTCGAGATGACTCAACTCTGTGCGAATGATATATGAAAACCCAATTTTGAAGTAGGTCGTCGATGAAGCAGGTTGTCAGTAAGTAAGCCAAACATGCATGTTGACCCTGTTGCATTTTTAATGCGAATAGCGCGTGAGGATGAATCCCATAAGCCTTAAATTCTTCCAGAACTTCTTGCTCTGTAATCGTGGGATCGATGCCTTAAAGCAGCGGCGTATGTTTAGATGGAGGTAGTGTTTTGTGACCCGAAGATTTCAGTAATTGGACCTTTTAATTGGTGCCAAATATTTCTGGACCGACTTTATATTCAAGAAGTGTCATATTTTTAAAGCATGTAAATGGGAAACACTTCTTGGGAACGTAATCAAGTCTTTTGGATTTCTTGTCTTATAATGTTTGAAAACTTCTTACGGATTCTACTCACTCACTTTTTTGTCTTATTTTATGTTCTTAAATAACAGAAACTCTCTTGATTAGGTTTGCTGCCATCACTTGCTAATAATGACTTAAACTGTTTCACCATCTACTAAAGAAATAGTACAGCGTCATAATAAATCGAATTACGTAATCACTGCTAACTCCACATAAAATTGACTAGCTCGGTTGGCTCTAGAGATACAACAAAGGTTTCAGGCTCATTGGAAAGCTCTTTACAAATCAAATAACTATTACTTTAGAATATAAACTCGTATATAAACTCGTTTCAAAGTTATGTGCTGTTAAAATACAAATTGAGACTATCCCTACATAGACCTGTTCTTTTCAATTTAAGACGTCGTGTTTGAAGATAACGATAGTGTGTGACCAGTAGTCGTTACAAATAACAATATCTAATGGATTAGAAGTATTTGAAATAAAGCGAGAACGAAGTTTCTATCTTGAAATATCGAGCCAAGGAATAGGTTCTGTTGGTGGCCATCTTGATGTTTTACATATCAGTTTCCCCCAAGAAGCAATTTTTGAGACTTTGAATATGATGATTGGAACAACATTTTGCTATCACTAATTAAGGTTTGTTACTATAAAATTCGGTATTTGAACTATTTAATACCTAATCTTACTAGTGTAGAACTTAGGCAAGAATAATTAGGAGTGTAAAAATATCGTAATGATATTGATTATATCTAGTATCACAAGTAACTGGTAATCTAGCCTTAAATCATAGGGTTACATGAAAAGTGGCGTTCTTTTAATAAACAATGGAAAATTTGAAGGCTAATATTCCCCTCTACGTAAAGAATATAGACGAGCGTACTTCAAAGTTTCGTATCGTACTACATATCAATTCATTTTTAAATGTTAGAGTGGCAATTATTTATGAACTTTACCAGAACAATACTATATTTTGTAGCAGGCCTTCAAAACTACCAGATGTAGCGAAAGCAACTTACCTGAAGTAAAGACACCTGAGAATACCCAGCACTGTGCATATTTCACTGTCTTTTTGTCATCGTAATACGTCTGCAGAATTTCGACGCTTCCACTCCAGTAAAAAGGCGAAATTCCTCCGCTGAAATCTTCTTTCCATCTACCCTTCATAACGCCATGGAATGTTTGAGATCGTTCATAATTCAGCTTAAAAGAAAGTCGAAAACTACGGTTATTCTTGTCAGTAACAATTTCTCTTGTTATTAACTATAATTTGATTGAAATAGGTATGAATTTTACCCTGAAATGAAATGGATCTCACATACATGCTTATATCCTGTGGCTACAGAAACTAAATTTGATTGATTACTGAAGACGTGGTGAAATGAGTATATGGGAGTAAACGAGAGACCTCCCCCCCCAAAAAAAACAGGACATGATAACGACAAGCTCATTTTGGCTATCGTCGAACCAGGGACACCTCGCACCAGAAAGGAATTGGTAAATTTATGACTTCAAAAACACTCGAGGGTAAATAATATGGGTTACTCCCATATATCAGCATGTTTATACTTTGACATGGTTGATTCTGAGTTCGATTCCCAGTGGGTGTCAAATTCATGGTTTTGGTCCGACATTGTGAAGTAATTGAGGGGTTCTATCATTGCATTATAGACAGATAAACAACATAAAAAATGATCCATACCTTGACCACACATTACTCTTCCAGAGAGCTTATTGTGCTATAGTGGCAGGAATGATTGTTTGTATCTAATTGAACATTTTATGGAATGTGAAATTTATTGATTAGTTGCTTGTAGAAACACATTTTAAAAACGTTTCTGACGAACCGCTCTACATATAGGATTTGACGTTTACTGACGAACCTCTTCTACTGGAGCGACTACTGAGCATCCGCGCACGTGACACATTACCCAGAACTACCTGATGGCTCTTGGTATGCTATGCTATTTGCGCAAGTGTTTCAGTTTCCACTACAAGTATATCAATATAAAAAGTACATATGCACAAACCTTTTGAACAAGATAGGCTCTTAATGTCTTCAAAAATGCTATACAACTTAATACCTCTAGGATGCAGATTAAGATTAGGTGTATCAATATGAAATAATCACGTGTATATTTTGCTTTTTGGACAAGATAGACTCTTAATATCTTCAAAAATGATATTTTATAAGCGATGTTATATTCCTCGGTGCAAGTTTATTTTATGATAGACTCCATCATTATTGCTATAAATACAACGTTTTCTGGACTGGTATGTTCGACTCAAACCACCTTAAGCTCGAACTAAAATCATTTTAGTGTAAAATTTTCTCAGTTGATGACAGCTAATAATATATATACCTAGATACATGGATGGATGAATATATGTAAAACCATAATCATGCATGGAATGACACGATCAATTTCAATTAAACTTTGTACACATACGACATGCAGTCTGGAAAAACTGATGTGGAGGTAAGACATCCCTACATTTCCTTAAGAATGGAAGGGGGTTACATATAGAAATAATCGAAAAGATCGATATTAGTATCGAATACATAGTTTTCGGGGTCGCTAAGCTTATCGGTAACAATTCAGATGACATTTAAGATCAAGTTTAGACGATGGAGTGTGAGTGAGAAGAGATAACATGTTAAATAATAGAAAATGTTCCTGTCGAATCCATAGTTTTCGGGATCACTGAGAAGTGTAAATACTTGCATTAGATTTATTTCCAATTTAAATTACAACGAAAATCTCACACCATTTTATATATATATATATATATATATATATATATATATATATATATATATATATATATATATATATATATATATATATATATATATATATATATATATATATAAAACTCTCATGGCTGACTCTAGTAAAACAAGAAATTCACATAACATTGCCCTCTTTTACAAAGTACATACTACGTCAGAACCATCGTATCTAGCACTAGGCTTTTATATTTATCGAAATTTCAGAATAGGAGCAAGAGCTCACGAGATAATTTCTTGCTTTCCATACCCAGTCATAAATCGGGTTAATATTTTTTTTACTCCAAATCCTTCACAGTAAGTACTACATGCCTTTAAATTTTACCCCAAGTATTACATAGTGTTTCAACAGTTGCCAAATTTTAAAAAAAAGTCTGTGAATTTCCTTCTCTTAAGCAAGTATAATTATATTAGTGGCAAATGAAGCATCTTCGTCTTACCAGATTATTGATTACCTACGAATAAACACACATCTAATTAGTAGCCCTTGTTAATTTTTACAGCGTATATACATACTTCTACTACTGCTATGTACAATATTTAATTCATGTTTCTCTATGTTATTTTTATTATGGATTGTAATCTTCCTACATTGACGTCATTTTTGTTTTATTTTGTTTTTGTTTATATGGTTAAGATCGTTTCCTTTTGTAATTATTTATATTTTCGTGCACTTATGTTTTTTTTTTTCAGAAAAAAACAATGTATAAATGTGGTTAATTTCTCGGAGAAGACTGCAGAGCCTTAACATCGCCACGTAAACGAAGTCATAAATAAAGAAAATAGTCACATGTTCAATGCTGATTAAGGCCACGTTTGGGGGAAAAAGCGCAAAAAATTAATTTTACATCATTCACTTTCATTAAATCATTTGCTTCGTTTAGCCTGAAGAACATACCCGTGGGACATTACACTAGAAATTTTTATTTTATCTCATTTTTGGCCATGGATGGAACTCTTAAATGCTTATGGATGCCTGGAACTTTCGAATGCATTACTTGTGCATTTTGTAACTTGGAAACATTGGTGGTGCCCATTGCAATCCGAGAATCAGAGGTTGACAGACCCTTTCTCCGTGACAATTCGTATTGTCAATCTTTCGCAAATTAAAAGTTTAGCCCCTTTAATATTGGTTCTAACCCCAACGAGTAATAACTGAATGTGGTCAGATACCTTGCTGTAAAAGCGGGGTTCAATTCTAGGCGGGATCTTATGTGGTTCGAATTCTACGTTAAGCTGTATCTCACATCTCGCTACTGAACGGGACGCTAAACTCAAATCAACTACTACCACAACCAAACGCGGATATTCTAGAAATTTTGCAGACAATTTTATTCATAATGAAGTGTTATTCGTATCAAACAGAACGAACGCCTATGTATAAAAACAAAGATTATGTAAAATTTCCAAAATATTCAAAAGATCGTTTTTTAAAACGTTTGATGTAGGTGCTTCTATTAAAAATAGATTTTAACAAGCAAAATAGGCATATTTAGGCACTATTAATTTGATCAATTGCTTCATTTGCTAAAGAAACGATGAATTTGTTCTTTCTGAAATACACACAACGGAAAAATAGGTTTTGACCTAAAAGCCGACATGGAGTAATAATGTAATTAGTTATGATTATTTATAAACAAATCGAAAAAGAGGCGGTGGTTCAATGAGCCATTCCCTGAATTTATCACTACTTTTGTCAGTTTGTAATAACATTATTAGTCTGTATAGCCACGGGACGTAGAACTTGTGTTGAGTTCCTCAAGGCATAAAGTTCTTAACATATTTCAGATTCTGTCAAGAATCGAGTTCAAGATGTATATTTCAAGGTGATATGTCACGTATTTAATCAAGAAACTTGTGTTTCAGCATATAAGAAAGAATACTTTTGCTAACTTCCAATATCTTGCACTCCAAAGTAGTTATTTTAGTATAAACCATTGCTTACTTTATCACAATTTTTTAAATATTGTTTGTCACATTATCTTCGACATTTTCAAGTATAGATGCATTCATTTTTTCCATCTATTTTGAACTACGCTCTCTACTTTGTTTAGATCTGAAATGAGTATTTTATTTCTAAAGAAAAAGTAATAATTTTTATTATATTTAATTTCAGAAATAAAGGCGATGGAAATGAATTCACTGACTTCACACCAAACAACTGAAATCTAGGCCTACCTTATTGACTATAACTTTTTATAGACTATAATGGAAGAGAAGTTAACTTAGTTTTCATCTGTAAACTTTTTCCTAGTTTCTATTAATAGAAAAATCTAGAACGGTCTTTATGCTTTTAAAATCCTACATCAGCCTTTTCACTTGACCAGAAAACAATAACCTCCAGAAAGTCGAATCTCAACTGAAATTGTAATAATATTTTCTTTTTGCTGCTGTCCTATCTGATCAATGAAAAAAAAAGGCCCAACGAAGATTCGGACACTGCTCGTGTAGCTGGGAGTCCTGTACGTATAACCACGGAATAACATATAGCTGAACATATAGCCGACAAGTTATGGCTAATAGCCGTTGTCAGGTTGTGAGAAAATCTAGTTTTATTTCCTTCTTTTTATTAAGTTTTTTTTTTTATATTTCTATATTGTCTTGTATTAACTTGAAAGAGGAAAATAACATTTATCAATTTTGTTAGGGATTAGGTCTTTAAAACCCTTTATATATTTAATTAAATCGCGAGATAGTAGAATTGTACGCATATTGATTTCATTCTCATAGTAAGGGCAAAAGATACTATCTCGCAAAGAAACATGCATTTTTTTTATTGTGAAAGGTAATACATAAATATGTGTGTATGTTTCAGCATATACGTGGAACGCCTGGAGCAATTTTGTATACTTAATACACGTATGACTTACAATCTGGAAACAATTACATATGGAAGTAAGTCATCCCTAGCAGCTCTGTGGGAGTGGAAAGGTGTGATATGTAAAAATAGTCTAAAACGACCAATATTCGTGTGGAATCCATAGTTTTCAGGCTCATTGAGATAAATAGTTGTGCTCCTGATGCTGTTTAAGCCGGAGTTAAGCCTCCATTGGCATGGTGATAAGAAAAGGTGAAAAATGAAATGTTTAAAATGACCGACATTAGTGTCAAATTTGTAGTTTCCGGTGTTGTAAAGCTAATTGGAGAGTTTCGACTATACTTAAGCGCAAGTTTAAGCAACAACGACAATGTCAGCTGGCCCAGGCTGACTTTCCGAACTACACGAACTCCCTAAAAACTTCATAGTGATCCCTTCAGTAAGCAGAACGTGGAACAAAGATGGTAAAACTTTCTCTTCGTCACAGATACTAATCACGATTTTACGGTATGACTATTTCACTCATCCTAAGGCAAGACGTTGCCAGAAATTGTAATTGATCTCGAAGAGATAGCTCTAACAATATCACATGTTACTTCATCTCTAGTCCGAAGTCTTGAAGAATCTTATTTCAACCAATAATTCTTTAGGAAAGGATATCATTCACACACTCCAAAATGTTCGAACGAGAGATTCAACAACACATTCACAAATACTATTATTGATTTGAGCGGTTCTGTCTCAGAAGTTGAGCTATCAGAAAGTGAATCTTCTGATTCTGAGCATAATAAGAGCAAGCACGACATCAGTTGCACGCTAACTGACGCAGAAGAGAGTACCTATAATTCACACACTCCAGTCAAATCTCCACCTCGAGAAACTGCCCACAATTATAAGAGTTCTATTTCGTGAATGGAAAGATAAAGACAATGGGCCTTATGCAGAGTCGTTTTGCCGTATGATTAGCGTTATCCTAAAGACCTGACTACTGTAGGAACCATATGTTAGTCGAACTCTTTATTATGGCACTGATCATGCGTCAGAATGACTCTGCATAAGGCCCAATGTTGCGTGATTGGATTCTACAACAACAAGCTATTCAATTCGAAAATTCCTCCTGGGCATATTAACTCCGGGACTTATTTTCTGTTGCACAAATTGATGGCTATAGACACATTCACTGAGAACTTAGTTGTAGCTATTTTGTTTACATGTTACAAGCAACAAAATCAGTCAACTCTCGTGCTTTGCATTCGTGTGGTGTGCACTTTGTTAACAAAGACTCAGATTATCAAAATTCTGACGGACGGTGGTGTCATATTCCATCCACACTCGAGAATGAGATGTAGACAGGGTTGATATGTTTAAAACAAAATGTTTAAAACAAGTGTTTAAAACATGTTTAAAACGAGGGCTGTTGTTTTATTCAGTTTGTTTTAAACGTTTTAAACAAATTGTTTTAAACGTGTTTTTTTTTTCGATGCTGGTTGGACATGTTTAAAACAACTAAAATATCAGATTGAAGAAGCTAATTTAATTTTCTAACAAACAACCCATCCTCCGCAGGGTTTGTGCATGGAGTAAATTACAAGCAGAGTTATATTCTTATTATAACAGCAATTACTGAACGAAATTCTGCACATCAGTGTGCTTATAACTAAACCAACAGAAGTTCAAGTGAAGTATTTGAACATTTCATGAGATATACACCATTGAAAAGCTTATAGACCACAACTTCCAACGAGATAATATGCGTCAAATTCCCGCCGTATTCGTAGAAAAAGAACAGACATAAAAAATCATTAAAAATATGAAAATATTGACTTTGCGGGGCCCTGGCAACCCTTGCAGTTACCTGCGCTGACAAAATGATGCTAATGTGTAGGCCACATACTTGTGACAATAATATAAGAAATGGTAGCCATTGCTGCCATTGCGTAATGAATTCGTTTTATGTAGGAAATATTTTTTAAAAAAATATGCGCAGAAAAACATTCATTGAATTAGACATTCTCTCCCCTCCCCCACTATAGTACCACGTCCATATGCAAATCATTTTTGCTGCACACATCATGTATACGAACAAGAATTATGCTTCTAGACCACTTCAGTGAAATATATCTTGTGTTATACGGGACTGTCCCGAAAATAAATGTAAATTAACCAAATTTGACCCCCTCTTCCTCTATAAACAACAAGTACACATACAGGTTACTATCATGTAGGGGACTACTTCATTGCTTCACATACCAATTTTTATGGATGTACCACACAGAGGGGAAGAATACCCGCCAAAACCTGATGAAAAAAAAATGATGAAAAAAATAAATTCATCCTCCCTCTCTCGGCCGTACATACGTACCCTGTATATACATAAAATGCAAGTGACGGAAAGCTTTATCTCTCAAAAATACTTTGGTACCAAATCATCTTTCTAGCTTAATTAAGGACTGAGCTATTGATGTTTGTTGTAAAAATAAATGTAATTTACGTCAAAAAACTGAAACTCCAAAAATTGGCTAACTTTGTCCCCTCCCTGCTCCCCATAATAAGCAAGAAGTACAAATCAGGGTTGGCAAAAACCATGGTTTTTATTGAAAAAAAAAACGTTTTTTTGGTTTAAACCAGGTTCTTTTGGTTTAAATAATTTGCTCTATATATTCATATCATATATGGACAGAAATAAGTTTGTTTCCCCTTGATGTTATTATGCAACTACCGGGTTATGCTGTAAGGGATCACATAAGCTTAAAGCGGAATAAAAATCGTTTCTCGAGTTACATCCGAGAGAAATTGTCCTCCATTTGAACTCGGAACCAGGACTAATTGGCCACAAATGCGATACGTCTGCCGACTCACTCACGAAGGAATCCTGATAAAAATACGTTGTACTGATCTTTACATGCTTCTTAATATAACTGTCAAGAGTCATTTCAGAAGGACAAAAAGATAAACAGTTGCACAAGTGAAAGCATTATACAGAATTACATATGGACAATTTCAAAGTACTACGGAGTACAGAAGAACTAATTTAGTTCGAGTTAGTTAACAGCAACTTTTATTCGTCCAAATTAAAGAAATACAACGACTTAATTTGCATATTAGTAAGAGAAGTGAATAAAGATACGAATTATTTGAGTCCACTTTGGCTCAGACTCATTTATACATAAATAAATACCAAAGAGACTTCTCATTTCACTAAATGTCTCTCGTGGGGTCTGACCCCCCTCCCCCACACAAAAAGTACGGCATTTCGATGTATTTTATCAATAGTAAACATTAAAACGAAACAATATTTAGAATTTTTCTTTGATTGCAATTAAATAAAAACAATAATAACAACTACAAAAAAATCACAAAACAAACATTTATAAACTTATATATATATATATATATATATATATATATATATATATATATATATATATATATATATATAAAGTTGCTTATGCAGTATAATCTTTTTGAGTAATGAATGGGGAATTTAGGTCTGAATATAATACGAATAATATACGGGAGTGAAACGTGATAACCCACAAACGTGTGTTCATCAAGATTTTACAAACACTTACACTTTTAGGAACATTTTTCGTTTTTTGGTTTAAACCAGCCAACCCTGGTACAAAAACACGATATTACCATGTAGTAACCTACTTCATTGCTTCATGTAACAATTTTTATGAATCTATCCCCCAAGAGGGGGAACGGCCCCCAAAAAACTGTTGAAAACAAAAACAAAAAAAACACGATATTTACCCTCCTCCCACATACATAAAATGCACACCAGGAAAGTTGCATCTTTGAGGAATAAATTAGTACCAAAACCATCTTCCAGCCTTAATTTGAGGTTTACGACTGAGCCATTGAGGTTTAAAGCCCTGACACAGCAGTTGCGTCAATGGGAGTTTAAAGATGAAGAATGCAGACGACCAGTAGAACGTAACACAAAGAAACTAAACTACATATTCTGTGAACGGAGATCGGGAAAATCCCGATTTTTTCTCCGGAATTGAACATTTGGGCGGATCGAGATTAGGGAAGTTCCCGAAATTTGATATAGCGGTTGAATATAGATGGCAAGCAGTACCTAAGAGTGTAAAAATGTAATATATATGCTTATGTAGATTATTGTTTTAAACAAAATAAACGTTTTAAACATGTTTTTTTCTTGTTTAAAACAAAGTACTTTGTTTTAAACGTTAAAAACGTTTTAAACAAAAAAAACATGTTTTAAACATAAAAAACGTTTTTTATGATTTTTTTTTAAAAAAACATGTTTTTTTTCAACCCTGGATGTAGGATCGTTGGTTTTTAGCAGAGTTAGTTTTGCTTACAGTTCACATATGGTAAGTATGCTTCATGCTGTTCTGTAACCTTGACTAATTTGTTAACTTCAAAACTGATAAAAATTTTTGAACTGTAAGTCAATTGAAAAAAAAAATCTTGAAACATTGGCTACTTAGATTATTGTATGTAATATATACAATAAGTACAAGAAAAGGAAGATAGTTTCGTTTTGCAGAATTAATGTTATTCTTTATCAATTCATTGAAAACAACTAAGTTTCGTTTCTCATCGCAAAACTACGAGTTTCATTGTGGGGATTTCATAATGAAACTGGAGGCAATAGTACTCCCACTTCGGTTTTAATAGACAGATAATTGTCGTAGATGAAACCTATTCTTGAGAGACTAAAACCACATATAACCGCATCTCGCTATCTATTATCGCTTTCTTTCTATGGTAATGTACAGTGGAGTCTCGTTAATTTGAACTTGGATAATTCGAAATATTGGATAATTCGAACAGAAGTCCATTCCCCTTGGAAACTGTATTGAAAACAATAGTAAAAAATTGTGGATAAATCGAACTTTTGAACCTATGTTTTCGATAATTCGAAGTAAATAGAGTTGATTTTTTTTTAATATTGGACAGATGTAAAGAGAGAAATAGTTTTAACGTGTTTTCAGTTATCCAGATGCAACCATAGGGAAGAGTAGTACAAAAAATAAATAGAAAATCTATGTAATGATAAAGATGAAGATGAGAAGTAAAGATAGAGAACGTGTGCCAATCTCATCTTGTTTCAGAATTGGTTGAAAATTTAAGATGAATTATTGAAAAAGTCAACCAAATGTTATTAATATCGTATTCCATGCAATACATGAAGTTCAAGATTTATTGACCGTACAAAAACAATCAAATTTAAGCAAATGAGGTTTACGACTTCTTAAAAGTGAGAACAGAATATTCAAATTGTTACTGGTGTTTAATTGTTTGGGCTATTCAATGTATGTTGTAGTGTTGTACGTTAATATATTTTCCATTGTACACGTAGTTTTAATTATATGGAGTCAATGTCGTTTGTTAGTTTGCGGTATTCGATCACGCAAATAATAAGCTGCTTTAAGGGTAAAGTCTACACCATATGAATATATTTTTGATGCGTAGTGCTTTGGTTTGTTTGTTGTTACATATGTGAAAATGAATATTGTTGGATAATTCGTATTTTGGATGATTCGAAGTCTTTTCGTGTCCCCTTGGACTTCGAATTAAAAAGAGTCCACTGTATATGTACTATGGAGATTCTGTTAAATACTTAAGAAGAGTATATTATAAGTAAATTGGTAATGTAACGATAATCGTAATTAAGGAAATTATTTAGTAAAAATTATCAAATTAAATGAACGTTACTGGACAAATGAATTAATACCGAAAGGTTAGAATTGTGTAGATGTTCGGATTATATTTCTTTAATGTGTTTTCCATTTGCTGTGTATTTTTATAAAGCAAATGGGATTTCATGAGATTATGGTATATATTACGGTACATAATATCCATAAAAATGTATATGAATATCCGTGTGTAGCATAATTTGTGGTTTAAATTAAATTGAAGCAAACTACCCAGGAACTTTTAACTAGGCTCAAATTTACTTTTAAGTTCTTATCAGGTCAATAATCCTACAATTAGCTTGACGAAGCTTTCCACTTTTCCCTATCTTGAACTCATATATTTTCGATTTTAATGTTAATCGCTATTCATCCTGTTTTAACGTTGATCATAGATAGAGAGAAACGGTTTCCTTTACGCGATTAAGCATCCCAATAATTCATTAATATCCCAATCCATTACTCTCTACTAAAACCGGAAGTGGTAGAAATTCATTACAACTTGCTTTTTCAATATTGATTTATACAGACAAAAAACGATAACAGATGAAAAACTTTCTTGAATCTGCTTCAGTAATCTAAGAATATATTCCATATTCTCTCTTCTATTTAAACCAGAAGTGGCAGAAATAAATTACTTCCGGTTTTAAAGTTGATCGACTCAGAATCAAAACTGTAATACATTACGAAAAGTCGTTTATGTAATCAATTAAGCGTCCTAAGAATATATTTCCTAATCTCTCAACTAAAACTAAAATTGACTAAATATATCATTACTTCCGGTTTAAATGATAGTTTAGAAAATATCACAGCATATAAACCAAACTCCTTCACGTGGTGTACGTAACACTGCCAGTTGTCTTATATCTTGTATTATTTGTGTGCATGGTATTGTGCTTCTCTATATCTTATATCCATTGTCTTTCTCTAACCTCCCTCAGGATGGGTAGCCTGAAAAAGCTCTTACACCTTTCTAATCGAATGGTTCCACCAGGAATTGAACATGGGACCGCTCGCGTGGAAAGCAAAAGCTTTCAAGACTATACTACGCGAGCCCATTTATCACATAATCCATCCAATTATCATATATCTTCTTTTCGAAATGTTCTACTTTCTTTTCCTACCATTTCCATATCCTTTCCATTGATACCTTTTCCACTTAACTTTTCCTCCTGTTTTTTAATATCCTTCAATTATATCACGTTTCTAAGGCTTCTATTCTCCATTTCTTCTTTTCCCCAAGTGTCCATGCCGCACATAAATACAATACCACGCTTCATACGTATATGTTCATGAGTCTTTCCTTCAATTGTATGTTGATGCTTCCAATTTGAAGATTCTGTTTTTCTTCAAATGCTTACAGGATTATTGTTGCTTATACATCTTATTTGTATCTATTACCTTCCGTAATTGTCCTTCCTAAGTAACAGAATTCTTGCACCTCTACCACCATGTTATCTCTTATTTTATTCTTCGTTTTACTTGTTTCTTTTTAGCGCATTTCATAACTTTGGTTTTCCTCTTGGTTGATTTTTATGTTAAATTTGCTGCTAAGTACTTGATGCATTACACTTACATTAGACCTACCTCTATTTTTTGCTCACTGTCTGCGATTATCGCAATATCATCTGCAAATTTAAGCGTTGTGTCTTTTCTATCCATGAACAGTTATTCCTAGGCCATGAGTGTCCTTGATTTCCTTCATTGCATTTTCCATATAGAGATTAAGCAACATAGATGACTACGAGCTTTCTTCCCTCACCTATTCCTCAATCACTCCTTCTCCTTTCTTTTTCCACTTTGATTGTTGCCTTCTGTTCTTTATATGGAACATAAATTACTTCTGATGCCTCAGAATCTCAAATATTTTGTTCCACCCTACATTCTCAGACTGTTTCTTCAAGTCTACAAAAATCGTAAGTTGTTTTCCCCACTCAAATCCTTTCTTCTATCAATGTTCTTAATGTAATAATTGCTTTCTGTATTTCTGCTTTTTCTGAAACCAAAGTGGTGATATGCTAATACTTCCAGGGTCGGATTTAGGGGGGTGCACCCGTGCACATGTCCTCCTTCGTTACACATGTACATGTATATTACCGTACACCCGTGCACATGTACATTACCATATCTAAAGTGAGAAGCAAGCAATAAAAATAGCAACACTTTCCGAAAGTTTCTTTTATCATGTTTCGGTTTGGGACTTTTAAAAGTAGAGTTTTGCAAAAGCAATAGTCATTTTTTTAAGGTTGAAGGAAAAGGATTCACCGAGACCAGTCACTTAGCATTTCCAGGGCAATTCCTCATTCACACCGCAGATCAAAGCATTTGAACATTCAAATTTAATTCAAATGTACTGGTAGTTATTGGTGCATCCCTGTCACAAAATCTTGGACCCGGCCCTGAGTACTTCTATCTTGGATTCCGATTTTTTACAGATTATTTTTTGTTGAGATTTTTGAAGTATGCGTGATTTTCAGCACTCCTCACCACTTCTGCTTCCAGTATTGCCTCTACCTTGCTCTGCAGTAGCTTAAAGTCGCTTGTCCTTCTTCATGAATGTTATTAGTTTATTTATACAATCTGTTCCGAAGTTTACTTTCCGCATATTGTATGATTTCTGATGGTATCACATCCACACCTGGAGCTTTTCCATATTTTAGGTCTTGAAATGCTTAGTTGTACTGAATTTGAGAATGAAGCCTCCTCTTCCCTCTTCTTCTCCCTCCTCCATATTTTCCAATTCCTCTAATTACTTATTGCTTTCATAAAGCCTTCCTAACTATTCATTCCCTATTTTAATTTTACCTCCAGCTTCTGTCATGTGTCTTCCTTTCTTATTTTTAGTACATTGGTCTTTGATATCCGTGGTTTGAAGTTCCTTTTAATCTTCTTATAAGCTACATTTTTTAAAAAGAATTCTTTTCTATTTTTTTCACATTGTTATCTTATCAGTTCCTCTTTGGCAAGTCTACGTTTTTGAGTTATCTGATTTCCTATTGTTTTATAGTGCTTCTTAGCCTCATTGTTGTTGATATTCTTCAGTTTCCTTCTCTCATCCAGTAATACCAGCACCTCCTTGCTGATTCGTTCTCTCCTCGTTATTTTCTCTTCGTGACCTAATACTTCCTTCGCGGTAGTACGTAAACCAATTTTATAAATGACCACTCCTGATTATTGTCTTCCTTCGTTGGTTCTTGCGTTATCTTCTGTATGTTTCTTCGCAAAAAAATATTTATTTATTTTTGTCGTCGATTGCATGTATCATTTTCTTCTTTTTTTTTCTAGCTTCTTAAATTCCAACTCAGTCTTCATTATAACTAAGTTGTAGTCACTGTCCATATCCGCTATTTGGTAATTTCTATAGTTTTCATTTTGGTTTCTGAACCTTTTCTTAATGTGTATCCTCTGTTCCTTATAATCTCCTGGTATTTTCCACATACAAATCCTAGGCTTATTTTTCTTGAGTAAAATATTTGTTACCACTAGTTTGTTCGTCGTGCAAAATTCAATCAGTTTCTCTCCTCTCTTGTTGTAAATAGTTAGTTCGTTTTCTCCTATTGTTTTCACTTCAGTAATTTCTCATAGATTACATTCAAATCTCTTTAAAAAATAAAATGATCTTCTTTTACGTCTTTCAAACGTTTTCAATAGTTTCATAAACTTGCTCTATTTCTTCATCGTTGTACTGTCGTTCCCATATACAGGGTGTCTCAGAGTCCTTTGACATAGGGTAATTCTGTTATTATCGGAGTCACAATAAAATGTAAGAGGGGAAACTGTCTCCAAATATGATGTTTTCAATCTAAAGTGAAGGAATATTTTTAAATCGGACTAGCAGTTTGGGCTGTACACTTTTTATGCACCCAATGTTAAATGAATATGCAATGCTGCCATTTACCTGTACTCACAACATAAATGAATGAAGTATTGATTTTTACGTCAACGTGTCGATGACCAGCCGCCATTTCAAAAAGTGACTTTATTCACTTATGTTATGAGCCCAGGTAAATGGCAACATTGCATTTTCATTTAACATTGGGAATATAAAGAGTGTATAGCCCAAACGGCTCGTCCGATTTAAACCTTTCCTTTACTTTAAATTAAAAATTGGATACGGTTTCCCCTTTTACATTTTGTTGTAACTCTGATAATAACAGTTACCATATATCAGGGGACTTTGGAGACACCCTGTATATACCTGGATGATAGTTGTATCCCTCAGTTTGATAGTTAGTTTTACTGCTATGATTCTATCGTTTACTATGTTGTAACTTCTTACTTGTCGTTCAATCTTCTGATTCATTATAAATCCAATTGCAGTAGCACCATTTTCCGTTCCTCCATTAATTAATCTATATTCATTCGCAGGTTGATTGCCAAGGCATTATCGTGCACAGTGCTGTTTTTACACTACTGTTTTTACATTAGCAGTTTCGTTTGATCCCACAATTGCAAAAAATATAGACTTTGGCGAGATATGCAAGTTGATGACGTAATTATGGCCGAGTACTATATTTGGTACTCATGGCAACCGAGATAAAAATTTGCTTTTTTGCCATGATTATCAAATTTGGTACTCGGGCATAATTGCATCATCAACTTGCATATCCAGTCAAAGAATGAATCCCCAGGGAGGGACAAGGGGATATTTGTCCCTTCCATCTGCATATAAAAGTACTTTGGCTGGATATGCAAATTGAAGACGCAATTATGTTCGAGTACCAAATTTGGTACTCATGGGAAAGGAGCAAATTTTTATCTCGGTTGCCATGAGTATCAAAGATGGTACTCTGGCATAATTACGTCATCAACTTGCATATCTCACCAAAGTCTGCTTATTTTTTTCAATTGCGGGATCAAACGAAACTGAGCAAGCAGAAATCCACATTATAAACCTCAATTCGAGCTGTAATATACGGACAGAAATCTCTAATATCTGCAATGTTATAACTTTCTTAAAAATAAAGATATTTGAACGCTAAAGCTACCGTTTTAAACAGTGTTTTTACTCTCTTGAAATACATGATAAAACATATGAAATTTAGTTCCAATATAAGCCTACGTGAAAGAAAGAAAAACAAGTGGCGAGTACCAAATTTGGTTGGTATTCATGGCAGTCAACCTGTTAGACGAGAATCCATATTGTTCCTTCCACTTTACTTCGCTGAAAACCACTATATCCACTTTCAGTCGTTCTATTTTTAGCTTCAGATTTTCTAACTTGCTATATAACTCCTGCCCTTCAATCCTTTGATTTAAATTGCCTATCCATAACTAAGGGACTTCTTGCTCTCCTCTACTCCCAAAATCCCTGACTCTTACTGCTTTTGCAATCTGGGATTCTGTGTATGTTGCTCTACCCATTTGAGGTAATTCAGTTTTAAAAATCGCCATATACATGCTGTGTATTCTTTTGAAAGAAACAGTGATGGTTTTCCGTTGCCTTTCACCGGTTAGGAAAGCATGTTTTGCCGATTACTAGTTTTCAGCTTTTCCCATTACTACTGCTGGCACACCTAAACCTTTCCAGTAGACCGGGTTTCTCACTGTGAGGACTGCTCTAAAAATCTAAAAGCATCTTTGCTCAGGACTCTTTTCTAAGAGGCATGTGCCGTGCTTTTACACACCCGATCACGTTACCTATGTATAACAGCATTGGATAAGCTAGTAAACTAAACTTCATCATCAATATTAATGTTTTGAAGTCTAGTAATAGAAATCTTTCAACTTACAGCGGCTGACAATGTTCTAACAATCTTCACCGGATCATTTCTTTGTCTCAAATGGATATAACCACAGTGAGAAAGCAAATAGAGGGAGCAATCTAATATATTTTTCTCAAACTGGCCGAAATTCCAAGGACGAGGTGTGTTATCTGCCGTAAATAGAATGCCATGATCATTCATTACGTACTCCTCTCTCTCTTCTTCGCTCTCCATAAATACTTGGAAAGAAATGTGCTTATTAAACATGTAGCAAGTCAAACAATAGCTTGTATGGAGCATTATAACTATATGCAAATTAGGGAATTCCACAAATCATAGTGGAATATTTACATGTCGGATACGATTGCAGGGATTTCTTGCTAGGAAATATGAATACTTTCTTAATCAAGAACCAAATGTGCTATGATACTCTAAAAACGCTATTGTAATATAGCACCAGCAATACCCATACGTATACATAAAATGCTTAAAAAGAATATAACACTAACGAGTTCCTTTTATGCTAAAAGTTCATCTTTCATTGATTTTTTAGCATATCTTCATTATAAATACACACTGCGTTTAGAACAACTTATTTTTATAGGGAGTAAAGGTGTATTATCTTCCACTTTCCACCTAAAGTTGTAGTTTAGCCACCTTTGCCATTAACTTGAGAATTGAGACCAGGATACCCGTTAAAATATCCTGTTTGTAAATTTGCAGAACTACTGGAGCTCAAGAAGGACAATCAGAAGAGATGTATAACTAAAGAATGTGTGCATCTGCAATAGACAACATACAACGATAGAAGTGGAGTCACTCCCGAAAGTGCTGGAGGAGAAACAGTTGCAGTAGTTCGGACATGTAAAAGTGATGGAAGACGGAGGACTCCCAGAAGAGTGGTTAGAGGGAAAGAGAGCAATAGGCAGAAGAGAGGATAAAGTAGGGAGGGAATACGAAGAAAGGAGACAGACAGAATCTAAAAGAAGTACAGAAGTACAAGCGTAGGAAATTCTGGAGAATTGTCATTATACGACCCGCTCGAACGAGCGTTCGTGAATGAATGGAGAGACTTAGGATGATGATGCTGAAAATAATAATAGAAAACTAACATTGTTTTAAAAAAATATTTTCTAGTTTGTTTCGACGATTATGCTCCGAGGCTGAGAGAGACAGTGGTGATGAGAAAATAATAATGTTGGAATAGAGGATGTTGAGGAAGAATAAGAATCCCAGAAAACCCACGAGTACGGTGTTTGTCCACAAAACATTTATGTGTGGAGCCAAATATTCCCTGTAGTGATAAAAATAAATAAAATCCTCAAATAGATTAAATGAAATACTAGATATTCACTAACCATAACTAATAACCTTAAAAGAGGTACGTATAAAATTTTTAAATCTCTTCCTTAAAATTGGAATAATCACGGAAAGCGGTAAGGTATAGTAACCTTGATTCTGATTAATAATATTCAAGAGGAGTTCAAAGTTTACATGTATTTGTAAACTTGGATACATGGATTTGTCATAGTATGTATATATGTATACATAGTTTGCATAGTATACATGGATTTGTCATTACTTGGATCGTCCAAACCCCAAATTCATGGCCCCTAACTTGAGAATTATAGATCTGAACAGGATAATAGCATTAGACATGCATACTAAGCAAGCATGAACTCGTATAGTGTGTGTACCACGTATATACCACGGGTATGTATACTATCTTTGTGCTATATATTTTCCAGATAGGAATATCTAATGAAGGACCAAAATTGTAGACTAATTTCTGTAATATGTTTCCATATTTTTGTAAAACAATGTTGGCGGTATATTATAATAGTGTTTTAGAGTGTAAGTTTGTATTTTATAATAATGGAGAAATAACAGATGTGACGAAATAATGGAACTATTTTACATTTGTTTTTTCTTTCTTTTAGAATTGTGCTAAATTTCATAACCATCTTATTGACGTGAACACGAAATAATCCGTCTTCAATATTTGTGAAAGTTATTTAGTATTATACACTTCTAGTCTCAGTAAAAATGGATTGCCTTCCAGAGGCTAAATCCAAAAAGTCGAACCTAGATCCTTCATTTGTTGGATCTCCTTAAAACGAAAATCTATTTTCCGTGCATTCTATCACAGAACAATATGCGCATTGAACATTGTCTCCAAGTAAGTAATTATTCAGGTGTCATGTAGAAAACAATCATAAAATATGACAAGAAAAGGAAGATAAAAGTAAAAACTGGCATATTAAATAATACTAGATTAAAACTTGTGGAAAGTACACTGTCAACAGAAGAATAACAAAAGCAAACAGAAAAGGCCAACAATCATGCACTCTTCGTCTAGTGGATAACGTAATGCATTCGCATAATAACTTTATTTGTAACAAGGTTTCGACTCCTGGCTAGGGAAGTTTTTTTTTTTTGTCAGTAGATAATCTACAATTTGTTAACAAAGAGCATTCATGTTTAGACGCAAGAAATTTATAAATATACATCATAGCTATGTAACATAATACATTAGAACATGTATATTATACAAAATCACAATTTCTTCTCTTGTTTTTAAAGTTTATTCCGGCGTGGAAGATTCATATTCAATTTCCGGCGGCAACTAATGCCGTTCGGGTTCCACGTTAAACAGTATGATCAGGTCTTTCATAACTTCGGTGTTGAAAGGGGCGATAAACCCCAATATATCACTGTAGTGGGCCGCAGATTCGCAAATTGTTTTTGCGAATAAATATTTCTTTTTTTATTTTTAAAACTGCAACAGAATTCGTATTTCATTTACTTCTTTTAAAATACAAATTCGTGTTCAGTGTTCTTTTTTTTTCTTAGTTAGAACGAAAGACTTCTTGTCTTCCTGTTCTGAGTAACCGAGTTCCCCCTTCTTGACCTCAGGGTCAACCGTCTGGTAGATAACGACATTACCTCTGTAACAGGGAGATGTCTGGCTCTGTGTCTAACATATATGTAGTCTTGTATTATTATTATTATTATTATTATTATTATTATTATTATTATTATTATTATTATTATTATTATTATTATTAGTGGTAGAATACTTTTAACGAAGTCCATATAATCTGTATGTTTAAAATCTTTTCATTTTTGCTTCTAAAAGGAAGATTATTTTTCTGTCCTCAAACTGCAGATGTTTATATGTTATCTTAGAAGGATCTACATATAAATTATAGTAAGAATATCCTCGATTCAAACATCTATAAAATCTTTGTTCTTTAGTATTTAAAACCATTCATGTTCTATTAATATATTTTAAGTGCTTCAATGTATGAATATTAAGTGATTCAATGTATGAATAATTGTATATCTAGATGTATACAATTCTGCCAGAGTTTGGGGATAACACATCCAACAACACGGAGTACATATACACGCATGCGCACCAACATAATCTTCTCTTTTCATTTAGCGCCGCCCAAGGCAACCTCTTGTAAACCAATCTTGGTGTTAGGATCATGACGTGTTCCAATGGCTTTTCTCTCCGCCCCTCGGAGAAGCACTTTTCTCAGCTGACTTTGCCCTTAGTGTCGTGTGCACACCAATCAGCATTTCCTTTCAGGCTGCTGGCTACTCTCGGGTTCCTCCCCAGGGAACTTTTGGACTACCACGCATGTCCAACCTCTGACCTCATGGTCCGAGTGCAATGTTGCACGCGTTACAAACATGCACACGAGACGTAAATTGGTGCCGTGTGCACAGCTGATCGAGCCCTTTAAAAACTCAGGTTTTTGGCTCGATCGTAGGACAACGTCCCTCTCCTGAGGCCCCTCAAGCTCGTGCTATCTAGACGGAGTCCGCAATGTCTTAGGCACGAGCTAGCCCAGGATTTCCGAGTAAGTTCCTAGTTGTCCAAGCCGTCATTCTGCCTCTTACCCTCTCGGCTTCCACGGAGGCCAACCTACTCTCTTGGTTCCATCCATACCTTATCCTAGTGGCTAACTTGGCCCTCTGTTTCTGAAAGCTTGACGACAGCCAGGGGTCTGCCCATAATTGCTGGTCGGCTTAAGAAACTGACGGTCAAAGTTACCTCCTTCGAACTTGGCAATCTACTTCTGAAAGCTAGCTCCAGCCGGGACCTGTGCGCCCAGAAACTGCTGGCGAGCTTAGGAAGTTGACGGTCGAAGTTCTGTCACTCCCCTATTTGATGTGTGTTTTGACAGACTCTAGGTTCATCGCCTAGCTGGGCTAAACACACGACCAATCAAATAGTTACACCTTTGCACCTAACCTTCTACTAGGACTGACTCGTGCCCTCCCAGTCTAATGAAGTTTTATTTTATTTTGTGCTTCTCAGTGCTGCGACAAAAGATTGGAACTCGTCACGTAAGTTAAACTATTTACCACACATATAGTTACAGTTAGCGCCCCAAGCTCGTGGACTTGTAATAATCCTAGGAACAATAAACTGCAGGCTTACTGCAAGGAACTTTATTTCTGAGTTTTGCTTTCAAGAGATATCCCAAAGGATTGGTAACTATAAAGTTTTTGTCGAGATAACGACTCCACCGTTCTCTAGTTAGAAGTTAAGTCTTGACCGAGGCCATCGCTACCTTGTAAAAGCTAAGATCTTCAGATTGGTTGTTAGCTGAGTTCTTGTTCCAGTATAACTTTGCCGCTCGAGTTATAATTGGTAATTTGCAGAAACTTTGGTGACCAATTAGGAGTATTTTAGTTAATTACTCAACTCTCTTGTGTGGGTGCCGGTCTACGCAAACGCATACCGCCGGCCCGCCACATCACAGTCTAATGTTTGGTCTTGAACAGAGAGCAATATGGAAAGATGTTCGACATAGAAACTAATTCTTTAGTAATTTGCGCCAGCAGGGGCATCATTTCTGGAGGGTTGAGGAGCAATTGCATCCCCTGAGTGTGAGAAGCATATACAATTTAATCTATAATAGATAATATCGGAGAAAACTTGAAATGACTACTGTGGACAATGAAAATCATTGTGAAAGAAAATAAAAACTGGTTGTTAAATTTTATCAACACTAACAAAAGTGTTCTTTATGCGCACAGAAAGATATAATCAGGGGTAAAAGTGTGGGGGAACGCGGGGGACGCCATATCCCCACCTCCAAAAGATATGTAAGACGTCCCCCAGTTCATAAGAAAAATACAATGGGCAAAGATAGGCTGGAAACGGTGTGACGTCATGCAGCTATCTACCACCCCCTACCTTTTCAGATTCACTTTTATTTCTGGATATTATAAATATAAAACCGAAAATTTGTATATTATAGAAATTATCCTCCTCTTTCTCTTCAAATATGGATTTTTTAAATGGTGAATCACGTATTTTTTGTGAAAAAATTGGGTATTATCTGTTACTAAAGAAAATTAATGTTTTTCACAGGAAAGTACGTATATTTTGCCCTTTGAAATAACGAAAGATATAAGAAAAACAGTTCGCGTAATTGACCTTATTAAAACTTTTAAAGGTGTGGATCCTGGTGAAATAACAAAATATACGTTGCAAATGCAGTAAGCAGGGAAAACAAAAAACTGTTATATGGTTCCATACAACAGAAACATGCGTAGAAATCACTTCTATCTTTAAAGTTTATAGTAATAATCCAGCACGTGAGTATGTGGCTTAATGGATAACGTTCAAATCTTCATCAACTGACTTTTTTTCTGTTCGTCGAAAGAACAATAATTAATTGCAATATTAGACTTTTAGGTCTGGTTTACTTCTCTTAGATTTTTCTTATTTGTTTTGTAAGGTAATAATATAAGGCTACAAGTATGATTCTAGATCAAAAGTAAGGCTGTTCTAGTTTTGTTTCCATAGAAATAAGGTTACATACGAAACTAAGTATACACGTAATTGAAACGAAAGTAGTAAGTGTTTACCAATTGACTCAACTAGCATCTGTATCTCTGTTCATCAATCTGTCTGTTTCACCATAACTCTCATAAGACCTACCATAATCATTTTCTGTTAGGAACTACGTAAACAGTATTGGAATTCGATAAAACGTAGTGCATTCATTCTATAGAGCACCTCAATCATCTCCACTGGTTACGATTGAAGCCGATCAAGGATAAGTTGATAAAAAGATGTAAGTTCCAGAACTTTGAAGTTTCATTATTGAAATAATATGATATTAAGAAGATAATTTCATTTGATAACTATACAACAATAATTCAATTTTGATGCAATATGACATATACTTTGTTTCAGGCATCCCAATCACCCAATTGCGTTGGTGTTAAAGTCTGTCTAGAGTTAAGGGTAAATCCGTAATGAAATATATATCTATATATATTTGACCTTGTAGCAACATAGAGCATATTTCCTTTGAGATTTTCAATTATTATTCTTGGACACAGTCAGTAAAAAAATAATGAATGAGTTTACTTTACTCTAGAATGAAAACATTTGTAAACAAGTATTCGTTTTTACTGGAACATAAAGTACGTGTATCTGAGGCTTTTCAGTCATCCCAACGCTTGAGTATAAAATCAGTCGAGAATGGGGGAATGAATTAAACTCCCTCCCTACAGCTTGGAAAAGGTATCTTACTATATCTTTCATTTTTAAAAAAATAGATTTTTATCGTATATCTGAACTGGACTTGAGTCCGACTGGATGTGGATGTATTATGGATTTGTCTTTGAAGATTGACCGATGACGCAAAGAATGGCTCCGTACTTCTTCAATCAGAACTTGATCTTGGTCTGCATGTGGTCCTAGTCCATTCTCAGTTTCTCTCCTCTGCATGACATCCAGCCACTTCCTTACCGTTCTAGAATCCCAATTAAAGTCTCTAATAATGTCTCTAACTAATTAAAGTCTCTAACTAATTTTTCATTAACTTTCATTTTTAAATGTAATTGTACAAAACACGATTCTGCCTTTTCTTCTCACTAAATATGAAATTGTTTTCTCTTGATGGGTGCATTTCTGTGTGTCAAAATATTGTACTAAAATCATTGGCGTATTTTTTGGGCAACCGAGGCTACCAGCGATAGCACAACAACATTAATAATGAAAGTTAATATAACACGTATAAATTATTTTAAAATAATACGTTTACAGTTTATTATCTTCTTTTCATGGTACTAGTTTTTCTATATTTTCGCAAACGTGAATACGTACTAAGGCAGCCGTTAACGCTCAGAACGCAATCCCTCTCGCTTTCGTAGACACTGATGATTTGGTAACATCTGGGATATCGCTGTGTACTATTGCCAGCAAAGAGAAATGTGTAACTGCTTGCGCGCCCACGCAGGTTTCTCCGTAACAGTGTGCTAGTGAGCCACGGCTGGCAATCAACTAGATTTCCTCTTTGTATATCGGTTTCCGTAGGTGGAGCAGGTCAATCAAAGTTAAGATCAATGACATAGCAGCAATTTTGGGGCTGTCTGAGAATTTCGGGGCATCATTTCGTAGCGCTTTGCGTCAACGCAATGCAAAATTTGTTTTACTTTGCGATTCTTGTTATTGTAGTTACAATTACTTATTGCGTTATTTGCATTGAGTTGAATCCGTTGATTTTGCTCCAACCGTTACGAAATGAGGCCCGTAGACAGTATTGTAGATTGGAGAATGTTAAAACTTCTATTTACTCTGGAGAGCGTTGTGAGTGATATCTAGCGAGAAAATAAAATACTACGAAGAAAATTATCAATTTTTATTTTTGTGACAAAGTAAATTGATTTGTTACAAAGTAAATTATTTTGTGAGGCTAAAATCATTAACTAATGGATTTAAGACCAAATAACAGGTGCGGCTTTAGGATTTTAATGTTGGGTAAGCCCGCCCCCTCGCTTATGGATACATATACACATTCGATTGATTAATGGCACTAGGAAATTACTTTTACAATAGTGCTTAATGCTATTTGTTAAATAATCCACGGAAAGTGGCTTGAGGAAAGTGACATTGGAAAAAATTAACATTTTACGAATGCAATCCACGAGAAATTAACCGCGCAAATGTATGATGGTATTTCATTTACGGTAGAAAACATTATTTTTCTAATGGTCTCGAAGCAAAAGTTAAAAACAAAAACACCAACCACCTTTTGTGCATTGTTATGCATATTTTGTATATTATTATTGTTATTATTATTATTATTAATAATAATAATAATAATAATAATAATAATAATAATAATAATAATAATAATAATAATAATAATAATATACAAGGTCAGTGGTAGCTCCTGCCTCCAAACCAGTATACGCCACTGACTAAAAACATAACTACAAGGTCTATAAGAATAAAAAGGGCGAGAGAATTACAGAAAAGATAAGTTATATAATTTTTCTTATAAGGGGTCGTCAAAATTTAATCAAGTAAGCCTGTAAAAGTTGTCGTCTAGAATATAAGAGATAGAGCTGAGCCCAAACAGCGTTTTGTTAAATCTTTTCGCGCAGCGTGTGTCCAAAACTGCGGCATTACTTCTAGCAAAAGAAGACGAATAAACGTAAAATTATATTTGAAGTAGTAAAAACTAGGTAGATTAAGAAATGTCTCACAAAAACACAAATATATGAATATTCAAGTTAGCCCTTAACACACCAAGCGGGGTCCTCTAGAGGCCCCAGAGAATGATATTTGGTGATACTGCTGCATCTATAAGAACCAATTTATTCTCGATTTTTATATCTGCCCTGCATCTTTTTGGGATATCTGCTACATAATTAGATCAATGATACGTTCGTTAAAAAAGAACAAACAAAATAAGTTGAGAAATTAAAATAATACTTGGGGTCTCCAGAAGACCCTAGTTTGGTAAACAACGTTGACGATTTAGGTTTGGTACGTTAAGGGCTAGAACAGTGCACATCATAAATCCTATAAACCGCTATACAGCTGACATTTATATTACTTCCATGCCATTGAGTCTGCCCAAATAACTAGGTTCTTTGTATTACTGATCTATGCGTATGGGGCCGGGTCTGAAAAGCAGTTTTCAGCTCAGGAGTCTTGATAAAATTCGTAACCAAAGTGATCCAAGTTTCAGCAGTAGCAAATAATTTACGAAGAAATATGAGTTTACGATATCAATGGGAAGAAAACTTTTGCAAGATGAGCAATCTAAACATGATATTGTGTATGTTCAGTTTAATTTTCCTTTCTACCAGAAGCACATTTTTAGTTAAGTGGTAATGTTAAATTATTACATTGATAACTTTCAGTACTAAAGAGATGCTGAGGAAAATATTCAACTAAATCTGAGAAAGTTAAGAAAAATGTATGGAGAAAAAGTGTTAAAGACTATGCATACAAAAGGTCTGGTGCCACTGCTTAGTAAGCTATTGACAAAATAATGGCTGGACAAGAAACAAAAAAATCTTGAGAAATGAAACTGAATAATGTTTCAGCATTCAAGCTTAAATTGCTACTAATGTGACACATTATATTTAACGTAATATAAATCTTACGGACAAAATTCACAGCTTGACTGCTGAAAACGTGGAAAATGTTATATATTATTCACCACATTAAATATAACAACTGATTTTTAATATCAATTACTTATGCATACAAAATAGCACCAACACTGTTAACCTATATTATACAAATGAAAAAGACATTGTCCATCATAAGGAAAATGGCTCAACCGTTTGAGGTGTTTTTTTTTAAATATAGTTAACACCTACCTCGAACTGGATCGTTATCACGTCATTTTTATTAAAATAGGTATCCTAATGGAAGAGAGAGGGTGAAAATGTATACCAAAAGTAGAATACCTCAAGTTAGAGAAATGAAACTCTTTATATAACGTCCTTCTTTAAAACGAGTAAGCAAGTATTCAAGCGCTTTTAGAAATATCAGTATTAAGTTTGATTTCTATAACTTTTGGTCAATATTTAAGAATCATAACATCGATGTTGTGTCTTGTTATCACAGCAAAAACAGATGATCCACTTAAAATTATTTTTAACATGGTCAGGCACGTAGCCAGGATTTCGTAATAGGGGGGGGGTCCGAGACATGAAATACTGTGGTTATCACACCAGAGTTTGATTATTCTAAACTAATTTACTAGTAACATATATTGGTTCGTTTAGTCAGGATTTCGTGATGGGGGGGGGGGAAGTATAATATGAAATATTGTGGTTATGACACCAAGGGCCTGATCAATTTAAACATTTTACTAGCAACATATGTTAGGACTTTAAAATTATGACATGTTAGTAAGGGCGCCGATTTCTCTGTAAATTAGGGGGGTCCATTCAGATGCAGAAGGCATATATGAATATTTTAAGACAAATTATATTCAAATTATGTCAATACATTGTATATTCATAAATACAACAAGGGGGCCCACATGACGTGTGGGGGACGGGACCCCTCGGCCCCCCAGGATCGGCGCCCATGCATGTTAGTAAGTACTTTAGTAACAAACTATGAAGAAATCTCGAATAAAAGAATATTAAAAAAAAAATTACAATATCTACGTTCCCTCTTTTGTTCATCCAAATATAACAATTTTCCTTTCATTATGCTCTCAACTATTTAAAAAAGTACGTATCCAATAATGTCTTGTAAAATATTTTTTAATATCTGCGTTCCTTTCTCTGTTGAATCAAATGTTAACAGGACTTGCTTTCCACATAGCTTTTTTGTTTTATTATTCCGTCAATTACTGTCTGTTCCAAATGACAAGTTAAAGGAGCAGTAGAAAACCTTTTCTGAAATAACATGTTTGATACTGCACGGATCCGATGACGAAAAATTATTTTTATTTTTAGCTTTATTTTTATCTTTATATTTTATCTTTATTTTTAATGCTGATTCTTCCTATTTCTTGTTTCTTTTTGTTTCGTTCTTCCTTAATTTTTTTATTTCTGGTCTCGAAGGGGGGGGTCCGGACCCCCCGGACCCACCCCTTGGCTACGTGCCTGACATGGTGTATTTAGCATTTGGCTATAGTCGGGTTTTTATCATGTTACATTCATTAATGTGTAGATATATCATAGGAGGAAAAGGTATTTCTATTTAAAAGCTATGCCCAAAATAGAGTATCTCTTGACCCCTAACGTTAGAAAGGTGAAACTAAGTATATAACCACTTTATTTTAAAATACATCAGCACATCGTCCATTGTCCTCAAAAAATAAGCATTGAAGGGGAAGCAGATCAAATTCCAAATACTTGGTCAATATATATAAATGTAACGTCGTCGTTTTCTGTCCGATCATCATTGGGAAACGAATAAACCGTTTGAAATGAAATTTTGAACAAAATTAGCACTTACAAGAAAATTAGATGGTGCCTGCTGGGAATTTAACAAAACTTGGGCACATTTTAGAGAACGGTCAACTATGCCTAAGTATAAAAATTCAGATGGAAGTGAACACGAGAATAAAAGTAATAAAGATTTGAAGTTTTGTAATGGAAGTCATTGAGAAACAGAGTTTGATGCGCGTGAATAAAAAAAGGAACTTCTTATAGGGTTTGAACACTGTAGCATCTGGTTAACAAATTAATTACGCTAGACGCTCGGCTGTTTCTGAGCTGTTCAGCTGCACTTTAATTGAAGGCATGAAAATGACAACCAGATAAAGACCAATTTATCAAAAATCAGATTTTCATATATTCGAAATCTATATTCAGTGGTCTATCAGTGAGTGTGAAAACAAGAGTTGCAAGCTTACCCACTCCCCCACCAGAGGGCTTTTAAACTTACCCGTTTTTTCGTTGACAATGAGAACCAGACAAAGACCGGATGTATCTGGTTTCCGTTCTCAGTTTTTGAATAAATATATTCTGATTACCCTGGCTAGCATTAACATTTTGTGCGTAGTTGCTTTCAGACGAACACGAGTATTGTAGTCCTCGTGCCACAAGAACTGTGTTATGATGAAACTAAGTAGTGATAGTTTTGTGCACGATTCAGATACCGATCCAGATTTTATTCCAAGTGAATGTGATGATCGTGATGTGATACATATACAGCGAAAAACAAGAAAACGGAAGAGAAATGTGGAAAAGTGGAAGCAGAACGTTCGCAAACGTAATCTTAATAGCGGGAAACCATGCATATCTAAGAGAGGAAAGGCGATACCAGGACGTGTTTCCAAAGACTGTTCTTGTAAGAGTAAGTGCACTCAACAGTTTTCCAGTTCAGCAAAGGATAAGATACTACAAGACTTTAATAATCTGAATGATAAAGTATTGCAAGATACATACCTGTCAGCGCTAATACGATTCTGTGAGATCCAGCGAAGTCGTCCCGACCACATATTGAAGAGACGGGGTAATCCATCACAAAAGGTGTGTGTAATTGAAGAGAAGAGAAATGCATCATTTAAATATTACGTCAGCGTAGACGGCAAAGAACACCAAGTTTGTAAGAGTGGCTTTTGTAGTTTACATGGCATCAAAAAAGTAGGGTTGAAAGGTTTGTCTTATACAAAAAGGTCGGTAGCACGCCTCCGATTGATATGAGAGGGAAATCTGAGGGTTCCAGGGTTAATAAAAAACCAGAGAATGTTGTGCGTCAAGTAATAGACCACATCAAACTTTTTCTTCCAGGGAATCACACTATTCTCGAAGAGATTTTCAAAGAGAATATTTACAACCGGACCTTACTGAAAAAAATGCATCAACTTTACTTGGAGAAACATGAACCAGAGGTTTTCCACAATATTTCTCAAGGGATCATGTAAGCCGGAAATTTCGTACAAATATTATAATAATGTATTTAACACCACATTCAATTTAGCTTTTGGTAAACCTCGAAGTTATGTGTGTCCTACTTGTGACGAATTAAAAGTCAAAATAGATAATGCAATAGATGAGAATAAAATGAACTTGCAGTGTCAAAGAGAGGTGCATTTGTTAAAAGCATAAAAACTCTATGATGACTTGAAAGAAAAAAAAAGCAAGCCAGCCCAGGAAGATTCATCAATCGATGTTTTATGTTTAAACTATCAGCAGAACTTCCCTCTCCCTGTTCTACTGTTAGAGAAATATTCTACAATAGACAACATTTGTGTGTCCCACGGACACTCTCCGGAAATAGAATATGATTGTTTTATCGGAGCCAAGAAGATTGCAGACATTAGTGAAGTAAACCTGAGCAATGCACCTCGAGCTCGCTACAACTCCTTCCAATTAGCGCAAAGAAGTTGAAAGATGTGCGAAAATTATGTTCCAAATATGTTCCAGACATTTATAAAGGATGGTATGCCAATCTTCACTGTGTAGAAATTGAAAATAACACGAGTGATACTGATACAGGTATGAACAAGTAGCAGACATTTTCAGTGAGTGTGAAAAACAGATATCTCCATTTGCATTTTTGTATTTCTGTAATAATGTTCTGTAATAATAAAAAATAAAGATTTTTTTATTGTTAACTATAAGTATCTTGTACACTTAAGAGTTACACTTAATTCCAACCATGTTGTAGCAATTATATTGGATATACATAAGTATTCTTTGGTCTTTACCTTGTTATCACTCTCACTGAGTTAATATTTTTATCTGGTTTTGTTTTCTACGTCTCGTGTAAAATTAGCATTTTGGTCTTTATCTGGTTGTCATTTTGATGCCTTCAATTAGTGTTCACCAATTATGGCTGCATCTGCTGCATCTGAAACATCAGTTATTCTTTCATTTCAAATATTTCAATTTCTCTTCCTAGCAAAAGGTATGATTGTCAAATTTAACATTAAAAATGTTTTTGAGGTCTAATTTGAAATATCAGTATATTTTATTTAGTTTGTCGTCCCATGTTTGTGCACCGACGCTGAAGGAGACAGTGATATTGAGAAGAAAGATAATAGTAAAATGAGGAAAGTGGGAGAAAACGAGTGAACTCCGAGAACACTCGCATTTATGGTGTTTGTCCACCACAAAGCCCAGAGAACTCACGCACCAGAGATAGAAGTAACAAACAGATCATTAAATATTTTGTAAATATTCATAATTTTAAAGATTCTTCTCATCTTGTTTGCATGTTTGTTTTAAACACTAATTACAGAGTTATTAGCTGCTGCAGAAAATAAACTACGAAAGTTCTCATGTGTTTTCATGATATATATATATATATATATATATATATATATATATATATATATATATATATATATATATATATATATATATATATATGGTGTAATGAGGCCTTGTTATTTGTTATTTAACATAATGAAGTAATGATGTTTATTGACATACACGACGTTTATTAGTATTAAAGTACAATTTTAGTACATAGCAAAATTAGCGTTGTCATAGTAGATACAACAGTTCAGTAAATGTTCTGTGAAAGGTTCACCTCTTGTCAAGCAATACTGATACAATATCTCGCTTGTGTAAGGCACGAGTGTTAAAAACATTATGCGTTCGTTTTAACACTCTTACACTGTTACTCCTGTGTATTGTAGATTGTGAAATGGGTTATTGAGAGGAATGGCGAATCGGTGTTAAATTGTTTTTAAACTTGGAAAACGGCTACAGAGATCTACGAAATGTTGCAAGTGGCACTCAGTGATGCATCATTCAGTCACGCAACGACCTTTCAAGTGTTCGCAAGTTTCCAAGCTGGAAGAATGTCCAAGAAGGAGGAGGATTTCCTTCCTGGTGACCAGCCCGCGAGTCGGAATGAGAAGAAAATTGCGTAGGTCAATGCATCTGTGAAATTCGATTGTTGACTGACTGTCCTCGAAATTGTAGGGTAAACTAGACAATTTCATTGGCTCATGCCATCTTTCCTTTTTAAACATGTTGGAAATTATTACAATTCTGGTCACTAAAAGTGGGAACGCTTCCAGAAATAAGTTCGAAAAAAATAATCCTAGATTCCTACGAATTCTGTTTAGGTTTGAATCAATCTTCCTACATTTTTGCCACAGTCAGGTGTGGAAATTGAACGATGATATTGCAGTATACATATGATACTTCCGTTGTAGACAAACAAGATATATATATATATATATATATATATATATATATATATATATATATATATATATATATATATATATATATATATATAATACAAAAATTACTGTAATTTTAAGTCGCAAATGTGATACATTATCTATATTTTTGATCTAGAATGATTAAATAAGCGATGGATGTAGGGAAAATATCGTAACTACAAATAGATTACAATGATTAAATATCTACTTCACACGATTTGCTTTTTGTTTCACTGTCAATTCGAGTGTCTCCACAACACACCTTTGTCCCATTTAACTTAAAATGTTTTTGAGGCCTAATTTATATATATATATATATATATATATATATATATATATATAGATAGATAGATAGATAGATAGATATATAGATAGATAGATAGATAGATAGATAGATAGATAGATAGATAGATAGATAGATAGATAGATAGATAGATAGATCGTCGTTGCAACAGGGTTTCTAATACTAACACGTATTATACAGATGCAGTCGTTTCATATCAGTACCTTATAGATTGCAAGCAAAGCAATCGCTCTCTTGCTCTCATAATGACATATAGGCCTACTTCAAGAACTACAGAAAACATTTAATGTTCGCTATACTCCCTTGTTTCTGTCATTCTCAATGGCATTTGAGAAAAACTAGAATTTAATGTTAATTTTCAACACATTACTATAAATGATTATTGATCACTGATCAATGATGATGATAATGATCATTGATAACCGTGAATGGATTTATTCATAGAAAGAACAAAGTGTGATTTACTCTGCCATCATATTGTATATCACATCACTTCCACAAAACATCGTCAATAAGCTTATATTACCTTTAAATGCTACCGGAATTTGTGTTCTCAATATCTTTCCTAAAAGCTAATCGTTTCTAATTTCTTCCCTCTTTTGCCTACTCCCCATTCAATGTCTGTATTCTTGTTTTGTAACCTTGTTTTATTTATGCACACCTAGGTATAAAATTCTATTTGTGTCTCAATTAGAGATTTTATTTGAATCATTAGTCAAAATCTAATGATAGTTTGTTAGACAAACTCCCAGTCATCACCTTGATTTTTAATTTGAGAAGAACTACAAGGTTAACAATTCTGTAAGTATACAATACTAGGTCAACACCAAACATTCTTCGCTGTTTCCATCAATCAAAACATTAATTATGAGCAGCAAAATGAGCTCTCTTGTGTCTATATAGTTAGCGTACGCATATTTGTCGCGGGAGATCAGACTTCGATTCCCAGCTGGAACTTCTGCCGTTTGGATTCCATGTTAAGTTGTAAGTCCACGTTACTCATAGCCTTGCCACCAAACGGAACAGTAAGCTCTAATCCATCTATCGAGCCAACGAGCAACAAAGCCACAGGTGCTGATCATGCGATTACATTGGATCATGAATTGCTCATTTCGAAATCAAGAACTCGATTTCTTGATCATTATACCTCTTCTTTACTTATAACTGTTTATTTTTGTTTTATTGTCCTGATTCTTACACTATATTATCTTATTGAGCCGCAATGAGTAAATTAAACTGACATAACGCAAAATGTCGTTTATTGTATACCTTCTTTTTATAAACTATATGATCCTTAAAAGGTAGTTGACATTATGTCTAACCTTGCTTTTGTTTCCATAGTAATATATAAATATGTCGTCTTGGTGATAACAACAAAATATTCATTGATTTAATACATTGATTTATAATATATATTTTCTTTTTCTTCTTCTTCTTAACCTAGCTGGCTAGTGCATATTTTATAAACAAGATCACACATTTTGTCCAAAGAATACAAGAATACAATTAAAAATACAACATATCGTTGTACATGGCGCACGAATATATGAACTTTCTTTTAATTAGTTTACAAATAAAAGAAAAGAATTCTGGACCGTTAGGATTCCTACACTAATCATCAGTACTTTTCGGACATCCCTCGTATGCAAACAAGAATCACATTTCATAATAACTCATATACATCATATTTCATTCACATATCATTATTAATACTTCAGTTTACATTAATCTTTTAATCATTTGTATATTTATATTTTTATAATATAACGTCGATAAGGAATCCCGAATCATAAAGCTATATTAAGTCAATTCAGAACCATAAAATGTTTATAACCAAATTTAAATCATTTGGACAAATTGAGAAGAAAAAATTGTTATAAAATGTACTTTATAAATTATTTCAATTATCTTTTGGTTTGATACTTAGAGTCATTATGCTATTTATTCTTATAATTTCAGTTGTCATTATGTCTAACATTATAATATTTTAAATAAGAAATAATCATATCACAAATATATTCGAATGAAATAAATATTAGGATTGAATTATTATTGAACGCAGAAACAAAATTCAACATTAGGAAATACAATCAGCATAGATAGATAAATTATTGGGTTAAATGTAAGTTTAGAGATAAAATAACAAAATTACAACAAAATAAGTTAGAATAAATATAAATAAGATTCTTCGTTTTCTCTATTAAGATTACATACCATCTATCAAACGTCGCGTACATAAATAAGGTACGGTTTTCTCAGACGCCGTAACTTCAGCTTAAGTTACATGACCAACAACTTCATATAGGTTACATTGAAAGTCATAAATAGGAATACAGTATTGCGCGTTATTTACATCCACAGTTCTTCGTTTTTACTTTTATTACCATAATTTCTGCCATCTACGAATCGATTCCAAAAAACCATATTATTTCTGTTGTGATTCCTGCTATTTTTGAAGTTCCAATTACCATTTCTACGGTTAGATTCCGTCGTATTGCCGGTAAAATTAGGTTCAGTTCTCATTCGTTTCACTGGCGGTGAAATAATGCTTCGTGTCTCCTAATGGATCTTTACTTGTCCTTTACATGACATCCACGGTAGTCTGTCCTGCCATGGTTTCTGTTCCACGAAAACTCCCTCAGGATATCCTATGTATCTCTGTTTTGCTTCTTAGAAGTAGCCACATGTTGTAAGGCGGATAATTTCTGCCTGTCTTCTTTCTCTTTCTGTCGATCCAATCTTCTCTTCGCCAATCATTTTGACTTACATCTCTATAGTTAGGTTTGGTTACATTACTGGTACACATGTATTTAACATCATTTTTTATATTGGGATCACACTTTAATCTCACATGAATGTGTCGAAGTTGATTTCGATTAATGAGAGTTTGGTTTAAGTTATTACTGTATTGGACTATTGAAGGATTTTCAAAATCTCGCAGTCATGCTTAGATTATTAAAATCAAGGCACTGTATCATGTTCCGTAAAGATATCATCGGATTGTTCACTATTATCATTTTGGTCTTCTCACTGAATGCACAGTTCAACAGATTCAACTCAATCAACCAATCAATACAAACAATGGTGGGAACACGCGTTTTCTTTCTGAATTTCACTAGTACTGGAATCAACTTTCTTCTTGATACTAATGTCATATATATACATACCATTAAATGATTCGATTACCATTACTTCATCTTCAGGTTTAATATCTTCACATGATACATACTCAACATGATACTGAGAATTCAAGTAGTCAATAGCATACACTAGACGAAAACGATCATAACTTTTTACATAATGACGCATACCAAAATCTTCATTACACGCTGCATCCATAAAGCAATCAAAAACATTCGACTGAAAAGAGAAGTTAGGATAGTCTGATCCAACCAATATGGCAGTATGCTTTTGTGAAGACTCAGTAAATTTCACTAATGTAAACTCAAAATTTGCATTTTCAGTTGTTTCTGTAGAAGGTTCAGGTTTATTTAAAGCACTCATATTAACCTTTGATGACAATTCATTAACCTGTTCTATCATTTGTCTAAAGTACTGGTTCAACTGGCTATCAAGAATTCATCCTTGGAGTAATTCATCCTTGAATTGTTGTTGCTGTTGAGAGAGTTGATTCATTTTTCCATCAAATTGTTGTGATATTTGAGACATTTGTTGTGATAGTTGTTCGAAAAGATCAACCATACTTTCAGTATGATTTGTTCCGGTCTCACTCGTACTGTTGTCAACCACTTCGTTTTCAATATCACTCATCTTGACACGTCTATCTATTTTTGTGCCACTTCTTAGAATATTAAAATTAATATTTGGCTCAATTGTGATCGTTTTACTATACTTTCTGAACGATACACAAGGTTTCTCGGCGTTTCGGCACCATATAATATATAACTGTTTATTTTTGTTTTATTGTCCTGATTCTAACACTATAATATCTTATTGAGCCACAATGAGTAAACTAAACTGACATAATGCAAAATGTCATTTATTGTATACTTTCTTTTTATAAACTATATGATCCTTAAAAGGTAGTTGACATTATGTCTAACCTTGCTTTTGTTTCCATAGTAATATATAAATATGTCGTCTTGGTGATAACAACAAAACATTCATTGATTTAATACATTGATTTATAATATATATTTTCTTTTCTTCTTCTTCTTAACCTAGCTGGCTAGTGCATATTTTATAGACAAGATCACACATTTTGTCCAAAGAATACAAGAATACAATTTAAAATACAACATATCGTTGTATACTCTTATGGTCAACCGCAATCAATAAGTTATTTGTCCTACTTCCTACAGAGATATCATCAAAATTTAATGACTCTCCACAAAGATATTTTATATTGTGGAAAATTTATTAACGGAAACTCACAAACACCTAATAGAAGGAATATTGTGCATGAATTACATGATTTCTTTATGAGAAACTGATATTTCATGTATAGTATGTTTCTTCTCAAAATAGAGCATACGCTTCAACAAGTATAGGATAATGTTAAGAAAGTATATTTCTGCATTGTAGTTAGATTACTTCAAACGACTTACCTTTGCACCAAGGATTAAAGAGTATATATATGGGGCCTGGAACAGTGGTACCACCTCCCTTAACTTCAGTATAAATTTCCATGTCCCATTGCCCAATAATAGCATCTGAAGACGGTGTGATCTGAAAAAGAAACCCCGAAATAATGTTATAATATAATATAATGTTTCATTCTTAATGATTTCTTTTTAATGAGATCACTAATATCTCGTATAGTTTCGCTTCTAAATTTTGTTAGAAGACACCATTGGAAAAAAAGAATTAGCAATTAATAACAAACTTACCTTACTAATAGAATGTGGCTTTCCATATTAAGAATAATTTAAATTTATTAGTTATTAAGTGCTGCTATATTTTCTGTTTCGAAGTTCTAGGGGACAAGATAAAGTAAGACCATACGTTTACTTGTGCATATTAATTTATCCTGTTTAGAGCACTATTCTTAATATTTATATTTATTGAAATAATTTGTGTGTGTGTACAGGAAGAACATATGTGATGTAATTTAATGCAATTTTTATTTTAACGTTTTATTATTATGCACGTTCCCGCTAATACCATCTTTACCTTATGTATCAGGTGAGAAGGATTGCATACTACAATGAAATGTATAGCTGTCATGGCGGTGGTTCACTAGCAGAAGGGCTATCCCTACCGAATTTCGTTTAAATGGAGTATCCAGACGAAGAATGTATTGGGAGAAGGTAGTAGTTCTTCCAGTAATCAAGTTGTCGGAAATCATAATGATCAGTCTCACTCACGATGAGAGTGACTTTAATACCTGGGGCACATAAGGGTGGAAGGCAATGGGAATTACCACTATTTTTCCTTATTTTGCTGACAGCAAAAAGAGAACATATGTGTAATGGTCCTTGGTACGTCAAGGTTCTGGAAGTAAAATATCCCTGATTCGGATCACCAGGAGGGAGATGTCTTGGAATGGACTATTTGACAAGAGAGTAACAGTATGTCAACAGAGCGTCAAAAACATACAGTAACAGAGAGTCAAAAACATACAAATTACTATTATTACACATTAGAAATTAATAACAAATGTTATTTATTTCAATACACTATTTCAGTCATTTCAATATACTATTTTTTTTTACCTATGTTATAAAATCTTCATGTGATAGCCTCTTGAAGTAATGTTTTGTAAACTTAATAATTGAAACAACAAGTAGTGAGGAAAAATAAAAATTGTTCCATTATAAAATTAATTGATATGAAAGTAGTTTAAATATTGAGATTGATTATGTGATTATTATAATTTCCTTACAGTTTCATGTTGAGTTGGTAACACTGTTAATGTAATAATATTCCAGCGAACCTGGTTAATGATGTTCTAGCGTATATACTTGCAACGTACAAAATCTCAGCATATTCTAGTTATTAGTTTAAAACTTGCATTTCATGATACAAATGATCCACATGATATATATATATATATATATATATATATATATATATATATATATATATATATATATATATATATATATATATATATATATATATATATATATATATATATATATATATGTGTGTGTGTGTGTGTGTGTGTGTGTGTGTGTGTGTGTGTGATAGATATAGATAACCAAGAAAGTTCTGTCGCTTTGTGTGGAGATCTGTGTTCGATTGGCGCTCACACCATGACTTGAATGCGAATGAAGATAAGGCGAAGGTCAGTTGTTGGTGTGGGTATATCACCAACCTATTACCTGGTTGTGGCAGTTCAGTTACACCGTGAACTTGCGTAAGGATACATTGAAAGTGGTACCTCCACAGAGTGTCATAAGGGCGTGTCTGTTGTACAAGTTCAAATTGGGGTCAAACGCCGCTTCAGTGGGGCGGAAGATATGCCAGGTATGTGGTGAATGTGTCGTGGCTACAGGAATAATACACCGGTGGTTTAACGAGTTTGAGGACGGTAGCGAAATACTCCAAGACGCAGCACGTGCCGGAAGACAAACACATATACAAAATGAAGATCTTCAGGCAGCAATTAAGACGAACAGTGGCCAGACATGTGGGGAACTGGGACTACAATTCAGTGTAAGTGGAGAAACCAGTACCTCCATCAACTTGGGAAGCACAACAAGTTGGGTCAATGGGTCTCACATGATTTGGATCCGGGCCAGAAGGCAACGCGAGCAGATGCCTGTCTTTCTTTGCTGTCTCATCTGAAGAAGGAGGTATTTCTGGACAAGGGTGTTGACATGTGATGAGAAGTGGGTCGTGTGCGACGCTCCACGGCGCCGTCATCATTGGTTAGCATCCCATGAATCGGTTCCAAAAAAGCCTAAACCAGCACTGCACCAGAAGAAAGTTCTCCTGTATGTTTGGTGGACTGCTCGCGGCATCATGCATCGGGAACTGCTACCAGGTGGTCAGAGCATCAATGCAACTGTGTACTGTCAGCAGTTAAGCCGTGTTAAAGAAAAAGTCAAAACTCTGAAGCCAGTACTTCTGAATCCCAAGAGGTCCCCCTTTAACAGGTCAACGCTAAGCCTCAAATGACTAGGATGATCCGGGTCACCATTCTATGCCTTGGATGTGAAACACTATTGTATCCGCCATACTCCCCGAACATTGCACAGTCCGATTATCACCTGTTCCATTCCTTGGACAATAACCTTAGAGAACTCCAGTTCATATCCCTAGTAGAGGTGTAAAATGCACTTGATATCTTCTTCCCTTCACGGCCCACCAAGTCCTATCACGATGGAATCCATGACCTCCCAAATCGTTGACAGAAGATAGTCGATGCTGATGGTGACTATTTTTGATCTTCCAGATACGTTTTAGGGACATATCGATGTTCGAATGTGGTGGGTGAGAAAGCGACAGAACTTCTTTGGTTACCTTTATATCATCGTTTATATTGTAAGTTCAAGAGAGGTTAAAAATGAAATAAAATTAAATCTTCCAGTTTAACGTCTCACGATTATGTCCTTTAGGTTAAAGAAGATAATCATCAAGGCAAACGAATGATGGAAGAGTTGGTGGGATGAAAATGTAGGAGGAATCGGGAGTTTCTTGAGAAAACCCATGGAAGCTATATTATCCACCACAAACCTACTTGGACGGAGATCAAACCAGGAACCTCACATATAAAAGGTAAGCGCTCTAGCAGAGTCCCAGAGCGAGTGAGAAATTCAAATTAGCTACAACATGCTTGCATAATTACTTACGCTCACTCTTATAGAATTGCCTTCAGTTGACTCCAGGAGAGCTTTCCAGTTATGTGAACGTTCACGTTCACACTTGGGCAGCTGCAGAGGAATATAAACCAATGTACGGTTACCTTCCTTTGGTCTTGGGGCATCTAAAATAAAAATAATAATAATGATGATAATACTTGTGAATTAGACAAAAAGTTTTCAAAGAACCGGAACACAGTAAAAATGAATAAGTAATTATATAATATTTGTATTTGATGGAAAAGAATTATTCAAAGATGGGACATTATACCAATCCATAGAGCTCACTGATGTAAACAAAATTATACGGATGGATGGAAATTTTCCAAGAAAATCGAGGAAAGTTGTTGTTATATGATGACCACCTACGTATACATTTGAAACTGATGTTTCAGTATACCATCATCAAGCTTTTCATTACGACACTGGCAAAACAACAGAATATAATATGGTTAATGAGATATAGCCTACAATTATACTTAACTTTTAGACTTTAATTTTTGCAAAACTATACAGGGTGGTAAGAAATTATTTGAACAAACTTCGGGAGCTGATTCCTGACACCGAAACAAGCAAAAAAAAGTCCTTTAGAACTTTGGTCAGTGAGTGATAGTTTCGGTTATATAAGGTGCCAAAGGCGTGGGAAGAATGAACTTCAGAGGGCTGTAATTCAAAAACAACGCAACGTAGAGAGTGCGGTTTAGAACATAACAGTCGAAGTCATACCTGTACGATTGAAAAATGTATGCTTCAAACCTCCGCAAGACGTGTGTGAGGGATTCCCCAAAGGAACGTAGGGATCTCCTTTAACCTGGCAAGTAATCTCTACGTTCCTTTGGGGAATCCCACACACACATCTTGCCGAGGTTTGGAGCATACAATTTTCAATCGTGCAGGTATGACTTCGAGTGTTATATTCTAAGCCGCACACTTTACGTTGCGTTGTTTTTGAATTACAGCCCTCTGAAGTTCATTCTTTCCACGCCTTTGGCACCTTATATCACGTCCGAGAAGTTGCCCCCCCCCCCATTGAAGCACTAATGATCTCTTCTAGTGCAATCGTTAGTGCTTCGTTAGTGCTTCTTAGAAGACCAACTCCCAGCATTAGTGCTTCAATAGTTTGGACGCTAGAAGCAAAAAACTTTGGGGGGGGGGCAACTTCACGTTAGCCCCCCCCAGAAAGCACTAACGATTAAACCTAGTGCAATCGTTAGTGCATCGTTAGTGCTTCCAGAAAATACGAATAGTTTCGTTAGTGCTTCACAATTAGTGTGGCTATAGCCAGTTATATGTCACGAAATTCCCATAAGGAATACATGGGGAATTTTTAATTGGCTCAAATTCCCAACAAATTCAACAGCGCTAATGACCTCTTCTAGTGCAATCGTTAGTGCTTCTTAGAAAACCAACTCCCAACATTAGTGCTTCAAGAGTTTGGACGCTAGAAGCAAAAAAAAACCTGTGGGGTGGGGCCAACTTCACGTTAGCCCCCCCAGAAAGCATTAACGATTAAACGTAGTGGAATCGTTAGTGCATCGTTAGTGCTTCCAGAAAACACGAATAGTTTCGTTAGTGCTTCACAATTAGTGTGGCTATAGCCAGTTATATGTCACGAAATTCCCATAAGGAATACATGGGGAATTTTTAATTGGCTCAAATTCCCAACAAATTCAAAAGCACTAATGACCTCTTCTAGTGCAATCGTTAGTGCTTCGTTAGTGCTTCGTTAGTGCTTCTTAGAAAACCAACTCCCAACATTAGTGCTTCAAGAGTTTGGACGCAAGAAGCAAAAAAAAAACCTGTGGGGTGGGGCCAACTTCACGTTAGCCCCCCCAGAAAGCACTAACGATTAAACCTAGTGCAATCGTTAGTGCATCATTAGTGCTTCTAGAAAACACTAATGTTTTCGTTAGTGCTTTATTATTAGTGTAGATATGGCAAATTGTGTGTGACGAAAGTCACGTAAGATAAACATTGGGAATTTTTTATTGGGTCAAATTCCCACCAAATTCAAATGCGCTAACGATATCTTCTAGTGCAATCGTTAGTGCTTCTTAGAACACCAACTCCCAATATTAGTGCTTCAATAGTTTGGACGCTAGAAGCAAAAAATTTTAGGGGGCAACTTAACTTTAGCTCCCCCTCAGAAAGCGCTAACGATTAAACATAGTGCAATCGTTAGTGGATCGTTAGTGCTTCCAGAAAACACTAATGTTTTCGTTAGTGCTTCACTATTAATTTGGCTTTGGCGAATTACATGTCACGAAACGCCTGTAAGGAATACATGCGGAATTTTTCATTGGGACAAATTCCCGCCAAATTCTAAAACGCTAATGATATCTTTTAGTGCAATCGTTAGTGCTTTGTTAGTGCTTCTTAGAACACCAAGTCGAAACATTAGTGCTGCAATAGTTGGGACGCTAGAAGGAAAAAACTTTTGGGGTGCAACTTCACGTTAGCCCCCCAGGAAACACTAACGATTAAACCTAGTGCCATCGTTAGTGCTTCCAGAAAACATTAATGGTTTTGTTTTGCTTTACTATTAGTATAGATGTGCCCACTTATATGTTACAAATATGTCCAAACTCACGAGGTCGGCGCTCACGAGTTCGAAACTTACGCTAACTCGACCTCAACCTCACGAAGTGAGCGTGAGATAAGACTGGTGATGTGAGCGTGAGGTTGAGTGAGCTCTGGGTGAGACGGGTGAGGTGAGCGTGAGGTCAGACTGGTGATGTGAGCGTGAGGTCAGACTGATGATGCGAACGTGAGGTTGAGTGAGCGTGAGGTCAGGCTGGTGATGTGAGCGTGAGGTCGAAATGAGTTTGTGAGTTCAGGTCGAAATTAATTTTTTGAGCGTGAGCTTGAGTGAGGTTAGGTCAAAGTGGTCACCTCTTTTTACGAAACTCCCATAAACACATGGGGAATATTTCACTGGGACTAATTCCCGACAAACTCAAAAGAGCTAATGATATCTTTAATACAATCTGTAGTGCTTCGTTAGTGCTTCCTACAGTAGTGACTCTTAGCACTAGTGCTGCAATAGTTTGGTCTCTAAAAGCAAAAAAAAAAAAAATTCAAGGACAAACGTGAAGTTAGTCCCTTTTTTTTTACTCCTAGCATCCAAACTAATGAAGCATTAATGTTCAGATTTCGTGCTCTAAGAAGTATTAACGATTGCACTAGAAGAGATCATAAGTGCTTTTGAATTTAGCGGAAGTTTAACTCAACGAAAAATTCCCAATGTTTTTCTTACGTGAGTTTCGTCACTAATAATGAAGCACTAACGAGACTATTAGTGTTTTCTAGTACCACCAACAATGTATTATCAATTGCACTAGGTTTGATTGTTAGTGCTTCCTGGGGGGCTAACTTCACGTTTGTCTATGAAACTTTTTTGCTTTTAGTGACCAACTATTGCAGCACTAGTGTTAAGAGTCACTGCTCTAGGAAACACTAACGAAGCACTAAAGATTGTATTAAAGATATCATTAGCTCTTTTGAGTTTGTCGGGAATTAGTCCCAATGAAATATTCCCCATGTGTTTATGGGAGTTTCGTAAACAGAGGTGACCACTTTGACCTAACCTCACTCAAGCTCACGCTCAAAAAATTAATTTCGACCTGAACTCACAAACTCATTTCGACCTAATGCTCACACAACGTTACGCTCACATCACCAGCCTGACCTCACGCTCAAATAACCAGCCTGACCTCACGCTCACTCAACCTCACGTTCGCATCATCAGTCTGACCTCACGCTCACATCACCAGTCTGACCTCACGCTCACCTCACCCGTCTCACCTAGAGCTTACTCAACCTCACGCTCACATCACCAGCCTTATCTCACGCTCACTTCGTGAGGTTGAGGTCGAGTTAGCGTAAGTTTCGAACTCGTGAGCGCCGACCTCGTGAGTTTGGACATCTTTGTGACATATAAGTGGGCACATCTACACTAATAGTAAAGCAAAACAAAACCATTAGTGTTTTCTGGAAGCACTAACGATGCACTAACGATTGCACCAGGTTTAATCGTTAGTGTTACCTGGGGGGCTAACGTGAAGTTGCACTCCAAAAGTTTTTTCCTTCTTGCGTCCCAACTATTGCAGCACTAATGTTTCGATTTGGTGTTCTAAGAAGCACTAACAAAGCACTAACGATTGCACTAAAAGATATCATTAGCGTTTTAGAATTTGGCGGGAATTTGTCCCAATGAAAAATTCCGCATGTATTCCTTACAGGCGTTTCGTGACATGTAATTCGCCAAAGCCAAATTAATAGTGAAGCACTAACGAAAACATTAGTGTTTTCTGGAAGCACTAACGATCCACTAACGATTGCACTATGTTTAATCGTTAGTGCTTTCTGAGGGGGAGCTAAAGTTAAGTTGCCCCCTAAAATTTTTTGCTTCTAGCGTCCAAACTATTGAAGCACTAATATTGGGAGTTGGTGTTCTAAGAAGCACTAACGATTGCACTAGAAGATATCGTTAGCGCATTTGAATTTGGTGGGAATTTGACCCAATAAAAAATTCCCAATGTTTATCTTACGTGACTTTCGTCACACACAATTTGCCATATCTACACTAATAATGAAGCACTAACAAAAACATTAGTGTTATCTAGAAGCACTAATGATGCACTAACGATTGCACTAGGTTTAATCGTTAGTGCTTTCTGGGGGGGCTAACGTGAAGTTGGCCCCACCCCACAGGTTTTTTTTTGCTTCTAGCGTCCAAACTCTTGAAGCACTAATGTTGGGAGTTGGTTTTCTAAGAAGCACTAACGATTGCACTAGAAGAGGTCATTAGCGCTTTTGAATTTGTTGGGAATTTGAGCCAATTAAAAATTCCCCATGTATTCCTTATGGGAATTTCGTGACATATAACTGGCTATAGCCACACTAATTGTGAAGCACTAACGAAACTATTCGTATTTTCTGGAAGCACTAACGATGCACTAACGATTCCACTAGGTTTAATCGTTAGTGCTTTCTGGGGGGGGCTAACGTGAAGTTGCCCCCCCCCCCAAAGTTTTTTGCTTCTAGCGTCCAAACTATTGAAGCACTAATGTTGGGAGTTGGTTTTCTAAGAAGCACTAACGAAGCACTAACGATTGCACTAGAAGAGGTCATTAGCGCTTTTGAATTTCTTGGAAATTTGAGCCAATTAAAAATTCCTCATGTATTCCTTATGGGAATTTCGTGACATATAACTGGCTATAGCCACACTAATTGTGAAGCACTAACGAAACTATTCGTGTTTTCTGGAAGCACTAACGATGCACTAACGATTCCACTAGGTTTAATTGTTAGTGCTTTCTGGGGGGGCTAACGTGAAGTTGCCCCCCCCCCAAAGTTTTTTGCTTCTAGCGTCCAAACTCTTGAAGCACTAATGTTGGGAGTTGGTTTTCTAAGAAGCACTAACGAAGCACTAACGATTGCGCTAGAAGAGATCATTAGTGCTTCAATGGGGGGGCCAACTTCTCGGACGTCCTTATATCCCCGAGACTATCACTCACTGGCCAAGGTTCCAGAGGACTTTTTTGCTTGTTTCGGGGTCAGGAATTAGCTCCCGAAGTTTGTTCAAATAGTTTCTTACCACCCTGTATAGTATTGTCAAAAGATGAGACAGATTTCAATCAATGGTCACATCAATCTAAACAAAATGACATGCTTGTGAGTTGATTCTAATGCGTAGTTTCCAAGCCAATCTAAAGAAACGAATTTTTACCATACTAAAAGGTATCGGTATGCATTTGTTGACTTATCCTAATAACTGATTTTTTTTTCATTCTCCTGGAACTGATTGGAACTCATACATCTACCAGCACTGAATCTGTATAGTTTGGAAGTCTATAATGACTTCACAATATGAAACTAAACTTACTATTTTGTTTTAACGACTAAACTTCCTTCTGTATACAAAATAGTTTGGTGTTTATTCCCCGTCGTAGCGATTTCCTCTTAATTAATGTCGTTCCTTTTCCCCGTAAGAAGAATGCCGCCATGGATTTTCTCTTAATCTTGCACAAATCACAAAATTAATCAAGGTTGAATACATAATACAAAATAATATTGATTACTGCTTTAAAATCTTTTGCCAGTTAACGGAAATCCACAGTTTGAAGTTAACTACTCCATTAAGATATAAATAAGTAAATTGTGAATTCACATTGCGTTTTTTGGCTGGAGAGAAGAACTATAGCTTTCCTGAAATAGAATTACGAGTGATTTACTGTTTTTAGTACTTGTTCAACATTATACTGAAAAGTTACTAAGGTACGTAGTAGAGAATAAAGTAGAAATATTCTATGTTAACGCAAGTTTGTTTTGGATTGGCTAAAATAGTAAATAAATGTTTACCTCTAATTGGTCAAATGGCTACCTAGAATATTTAAGGGACACTTTTACAAACTATTTTTATTTGATTTTCTTAACAGCTTTCCAATAATTAACTCCCGGTGGTTACTTAAAGGTGAAGTACAATCAATATTCTTCTTGCTTCGCTTTGCTTGACTAGAATTAGCCAAATCGAGATATTTGCTAGTCTGGGAGATTTAATATAAAATCACTCATTTCGCTTGCAGTTGTGCATGGGTATGAGCAGACCTGTGTCAGATCTTGTTTAAAATATAAACAAAGTTTACTCGAAAAAAATATATATAAAATGTCAATAGAAAAACTTATCATGCGTAAAGGAGTACGAAAAATCATTGAAATAAGAATGAAACACGAAAACTTCAACAAAAAATTCATAAAAATAACTGCAACCACGAAAGAAAAAGAAACACGAACAAAAACAAAAGACATTTCCGTTTATACTCCACACAATCTATATTTCCTTTAAAATACTGGCCTAATCTTTGACAATATTCAGATTTTAAAAATAAATATAGCAAATTGTTTGTATTCGGTTATGTGATGCGAGCGTGACGAAAGTGGCAGATGTGTTGGGTGTGTCGCGATGGACAATATTCAAGGTGATGACGTCCTACAAAACTCACGACAAAAGCACATCGGCGAAGAGGAACAGTAGTCGGAAGAAAACCGTAAGTGACGGTTCCACCGAACATTAAAGCGAATTATCACTCAGAACCGTCACGCGATTGTGATGAAAGTCATTAAGGAACTCAAGCATCATCTCTCACAGCCTATGCCAACAATCACAATCCGCATGACAGGAATATACTGAGACAGGTTATAAGCACAAAATCACCGATAAATTACCATTATGGATTGAAACCACACCACTGGTGCCGCAAACATGCAACATGAACATATTGATGAATAGAAACGTGTAAAATAGTCGGATGAGTCCTCCTCCACCTTATTTCAAACCATAGGTAATGTTTATGTGTGGTGACGCCCGAGAAAGCGTATGCTTCGCTGTACTGTACCTCTGCCCACGGCGGTGGCTCTGCGATGCTGTCGGTAGCAATATCTTGGTTTCCAGTGGGTTCCCTGACTCCAAGCATCGGCATCACTGTCTGTGATTATATCGACATTGTAGAGGACCATATGCATCCTATGTCCAGATGTTTCTAGGTAAAGGCGAAATTTTCAAGATGATAATGCACCCATCTATTCATTTTCGCCTGTTGCTGCGTCGTTTCAGGAACATCGGGATTAGTTGAACATCTCTTTCCCCATCCAATCCCTGGACCTGAACCTAATTGATTATCTGCGGTCCGTTTTGGACACACGAATCCAGCGCAAGTTTTCACTTCCATCTTCTTTCACGGAACTAAGTGATGTTCTGCACGTGGAATGGTGTAATGTTCCACATCCTACTATTCATGATCTCTATGACTCCATTCCAAGTGTATCAGAACTGTTCTGAGGACAAAAGTGATCCATAACTTGCTCTTTTTTTAGGCATTTTTATTAAATAGATAAGTATTTTATACAAGTATAAATATTATATCTTTATAACTATCGTTTAAGATATACCATATACTCTTATAACTTACCGGTTACAGCAAACGTGAACCAGATTTTATCCTTCGTGGCATCATAACATCGGTTGAAAGTGATCCTTATAACAAATGCCTGTCCTCTTCTAACCACCAACCGACGATTCTCCTTCCTTATCATGAGGTCAAAGCGATCTGTGTGGTGAGTCTTTCCATTCTCTGTTAAACATAGATCAACATCTTTCACGTGCAAAGTTTCCATTTCAACTACTTTGTAATCTGTGAAGCAAAATGAAAAATATCAGTACACGTTTATTAGGATTTAAAATATTAATAATTATAATCATTAGCTATAACCCACGAGACAATACATAATTTCTTTCCGAGACTAGACTGCCTCAACTCTTGTATAATAAAAAACCTTGTAGGCAAGCGAATATTAATGGATATGAGGTAGATAGATCCACAAATTATTTAATATACCAGGTCATTCCTTATACGCCACTACCAGAAGTGCTCACCTTCGCACTGGAAGAATGATGTTTACGCACAATATGTGAAAATAAATAGCAGAGAGGAATAATTAATGAAGAAAAGGTTTCGGGGCGTTCTCCCTGTGAATCCTAGACCAGCTGACATGCACGTTCTTGACTAATTTGGCTTAAATAGCATCTGAACTGTCACTAATCAGCTTAGCAACCTCAAAATTTATGAAATCGACACTAATGTACGTCATTTTGGACATTTAATTTTCACCCTTATCAAATACCCCCCTTTCACACGAAGTCGATGGAGCTGAACTTAGACTTAAGTTATATTGGGATATCACTATTCATCTCATATGACTACGAAAACTATGGATTTTTGTCCTAATAACGATCTTTTTCGATTACTTTCCAATCTTGCCACTTCCCGAGGGGTACCTTACCCTCACAGTATATTTTCCAGATTGTAAGTCATGTGTGTATGTTCACTTTTTTCTTGATCCTAACACGGGAAGCTCTTGAGAAACTCTATTTTCGACATACATTTTAACAATCCTCATTTGAACCTCTCTCTCCTCCCCTTAGGATACGCATTAAAATATTATAAATAGCCTATGGTGTCTTCTGGATTTCAGTCTCTTCGGTAGAGTTTCTTAGAAGTATGTGGATTTGTATACCGGACAAACATACATACATTTATTATCTTATATATAAAAAATGAATGTATTGTACGTTTGTTTGTTTGTTTATACAATATACAATCTATGCAGTTACTTTGACAAACTTTTAAGTAATTGTGTTGAAGACTGTAAGGCTATTTAAAATTTTTGATGCATATCCAAAGGAAAGAAGGAGGGAAGTTTAAATGGGAAGAGGTGGTTTAATTGAATATCTCGCGAGCTCTCATCATTTTTAAAACAAGTGGTCATATGGTACGGAATGATTTGAAATCTTAAATGTAACATCCCACTGTTATGAAAGAATTGGTGGAACCACAATGTGAGAGTAAAGGGAGAATTCCCAAAAAACGATGAATAGGAAATTATCAACTATATGGTCTGGGATCGAAACAGGGACCACTTGCACTAGAAATGAACGTTGCATGACTGAGCATGACTGAGCTACTGTGCCTCCATGTCTCCTATTGTATTATCATATCGTTCATATCGATATCGATATATAAGGGCCATTCATATATCCTATAATTTATCATTTCTAAGTGAGAGAAAGAAATTTACCTATACAGTAAAAACTCGTTAATCCACACACACGGTACTCCGAACGCCGCGCTCGCTACACCGAACGGCCTTTAGTCGTCGTCTGTACAGACGTGCTTTATTTTTAGATCAAAAAAGCAGATCAAAAAGCGATTAAAGACTTTTCAAGTGACTTTTTTTTTTTTTTTTACGTAAAGTTACTATGCTATATTTAAAGAGCAGTAACATATAAAGTTTTATTATATAGTAGCCTTTATTGTGTACTATTTCAATTTATTACACTACGTACGTACATACTGTTAATAAATTCATGTACTTATTTTAAGGTTGTTTCGGGCGGTTTTTTTAGCACTCCTTAGTAATTCGAACTTTTTGATAATTCGAATAGCTTGAGCAAACAAATATCCAAATATAACGAGGTTAAATTTATTACTATTATTATTATTATTATTATTATTATTATTATTATTATTATTATTATTATTATTATTATTATTATTATTATTATTATTATTATTATTATTATTATTTCCCATGAAAAAACAAAAAATACTTGGTAAGAATTAGGCAACAAAATCAAAATTTGTGATGTATAGATTTCCAAGAAGTTAGTGTAAATGAAAAACTGTTTTTCATTGAAGAGCAATCACAAGATGAGATATTGGGGTATTGATATTATTTCGTAAGCTAACACAGCACGAAGTTCAGGCATGTCTTCAACCATTTTGGGCATGGCTATTTTGTAAACACGGAGGTTTGTGATATTATTTTGCAGAACGACATCTCACAAAATAACACAGTCAGGATTGAACTTTGTGCGGTGTGTTGCTGTTATAGAAAATGAGCTTCAACACAGGCATACGTTGTCCTATTCTCATTCGGCAGCAATTCCTAAGGAAATCACAGAAATCAATCACTATCACTTTTGCTTGTAGAATGATCCTTACTTTCTCCTGAATCAATATAGGTTACTTTGCTCATCTTTTGTAAGCAACTAAGAACCAATGTCTTTGTATCCCATCCTCATAGTATGGATGGATTATCACATTACAATTAAGTATTCCGCCAAGGTTTTGATAATCCCAGTCTTTGTTAACCAAGAAATCCTGGGTAGTAGTAGAATAGGCGGAGAGATGTCTGTATGCAACACCAGCCTACGACTCGATTAGGTAGGGGGCAATACTAGTCAACGAACTTCATGTCGAAAATCTTCAGTTTAATGTCTCACGACCATAAATGATGATGTAAGAATTGGTAGAATGAGAGTGTAAGAGGAAATGGAAGTACCCTTTGAAAGTGCACGGAAACGACGTTCACAAGAAACTTACTTTGCCAAGGATCGAACCAGAAGTCCCACACGCCAAAGGTAAGAATTCTATCATTAAGCCAGTGCCCCGCACCTTTATGTCGAGAATGAACTGATAACACTGAGATACGTGGGTGCCATTATTATTCAATTCCACTCTGGAATATATTTTAAGGAAAATTATAGATAGCGGACAAGGCCTAGAGCTAAATGACACAAGATTATGCTTATATCGAAAATGTCAATCTGGTACGGGATGATATGAGGACAATAGAAAGAAATGCAGAGGTTTTATTAAACGCATGCAGAGAGATCTGTTTAGAAGTAAATGTAAAGAAAACTAAATACATGGAAATTTGCAGTGTTATCTCTATTGAGATTCATAAAATATTACAAGTATCTTGGTTCGGATCAAAATTCATGAAGAAATAAAAGACAGAAGGGTAAAAGATGATATAACAAAATAATTTTACTCGATGATTTTAGTGAAAATTATTCGATCATATGGCGTAATCCTAATGATCTACATTGGTTTGTGTTGCCATTGGTGAAGAATAAAACGGTAAAATTATCACATCTCAAAAAAAAAAAAAAAAAAAAAAACGTTTCACGTGAAACTTCATTAAAATAATAATAATTTCATTAAAAATACCATGCATTTTCTTTGAGACTAAAGATTGTTTGTGGTTGAAATCCATCAGGTGTAAGATGTGAATTCCTGTCACCTCAAAATACGTATTACACAAGATCCCTGCCCAAAATCCATATTTTCACGAATGTTCTGTGTTCTTTCTTTGAGACTTCCTAGGACCCATTGTTCAGAGTTAAACAGTGGGTAATAAGTCAAGTATCTACTTTTTTTTTAATGCTCCAGTTAACTTTCGAACAAAAAAATAATAATCCGCTTTTTATGAAACACGACATGCAATTTCTTGAAAAATTATCTTAATTGGTTTCAGGCCCGTAGCCAGCCTAATAATGTAGAGTAGGGGCGATCCAACTAGATTATAGTTAATCATCTTATTATAGTTCATTTGCAAGCCTACCGTGAAAATTTTAGAAGGGGTCAGTAAAAATTTAAGAGGCCGGCTCCCCAAGCCCCTTTCCCTAGTGGATACGCGCCTGGTTGTTTTTTCTTAGTCTAACTAAAATTGCAGTTGCCCCAAAGTTGATCAGCTCCTCCCGCCTGTACTGTACATAAGCAACTACATGTTACTTTTCTGCAAGATACTCGTTCTTTAGCAACTAGTGAAGCCACTTTATTCTCTAATTTTCACCTTTTCCATGTACAAAATTTTCTGGGAGGGAAGTTTTTAGGTATCAACTGAAACAGGAGCGGCGCCAGAAATTTTGAAAGGAGGAAAATTGCATGCTTTTTCATAACTTACTATTTTATGACCTTCGTTCTAAAGCTTGAATAAGGCGTTTGGGTAATTCAATTTGAAGCACCTGGCTTTTATTCTTTAAATATATATGTCTGGCCAGCTTGGAAAAATTTATGTTCATTTTTGTGCCTGAAATGATGGAGCGCACCATCACAAAATCATTTCTAACAATTCATATTTCACTCTCGAAATATTTGTATATCATTCTTGCACAAAAGGATAGAAGACTCGAAGAAGAATTAAAAATATTGCACGTTGAAACACTTGGGGATGTAAGCTTATTTGCAATAATAATAGACTGAAAGTAGGTTTTGGTCTTTTATATCGACAGAAAAACACTCTTATTGTATTGTCTTGTTGAAAATCAAAAGATATAAATGCTATATTTTCCCTAGAAAGGGGCACAACCGATTATGGATAAGCCACTGGGCCATAAATCTGATGGTTTATATATCTTTATTCTTGTCCAAAAGAATGAAATGTTTGGAGAGGCCGCAAAACACTAATCGCTGTAACACTCGAAATATTAGCTCGTTTGTATTTATAGAGTGAGAGCAAATTATTTGTCTAACATATTGACAGAAAACAAGAATTTTAGGAATGATAAAAAAAAATGCATCAAAAGATTGCGATCTTGATCAATAATTAGTTTTTGGATTAGCGGCAACAAAATTTTTGAACGGCCTCTAAATCGGGTTTTCGTATTTTCTACGGAATAAACAGATCATACTGAGTTAAGTGATAGTTTGAGTTTGGCTACACTATATGTAGTTCTCCAGATACAAGGTGTAGAAGAAAATTTCTGATTAAAATATATTGGATCTTTTGATCAAAAAATACTTTTGTCTTCTTGTCGCATTGATATAACACAGAAAGTGTTACGTTTTTTTTTCTTTTTTTTTCTTTTTTTTTTTTTAGTTCAGATGGATCAAGCGCCCCCTTGTAGGTCCGTCACTTCCTCAAACAAACTCGCATAAAATCAAATTAGCATTTTATATTTACTATAGGGGTTTAAAAGCTAAGGAAAATTAAAACAAATTTTGCTCTGATTACCGAGGGGAAATCTCACTTTTACCAGAAGTCAATAATTATTAGTGCTTCGAAGAATGATCACAAAAACTCACCTTTTCAAGAAAATCCGTAATTGTATTCGACATATAAAAGTATATAAAAATTACATATTCCAGTTTGCTATCAAGTCGAATATCGCTCGTTTAGCGTTCAACTTTGACTGATAGATAGATAAGATAGAAAGACCAAAGTACGGTTGAGATCTGTGGTCAGTTCTGAAGTTGAAAATCCTAAGGAGACATCCTTCTCCATCTTCACTCAAGAAACTGAATGTTGCACCGCATGAGGAATGATATAGTATCCCTCTGAAAACTATTCAAGAGTTATAAGCTTCCATTACATTGAATGGCGAAAAGTTTTTACAAGCAAAGAACAAGTTTTGGTCTTACAGAGTTTAAACGCATTTCATTGTCGTTACTTTTGGGATAAATCTACCTAGCTCAAAGATGAACTTCCACCTTCTTGCCGTATGAGTGTCAAACTCATAGTTTTTGAGTTGCTGAGATACATAGCAACTCGTCTCGAAAATGTGCTGGAAAGTGATGTCTCGACTCGAAAAATGTATTCTTCTCTATTGGAATAGCTGTCTCTCTACTCAAATTTTGTCAGGAAAATTCTGTCTCGACTCGTCTTGTGCGCATCCCTAATAGCAACAATCCCGAAGTCATTCAAGTGCAAATTTATCTCGATAGGCATGAGAGGAAGGGGCAGAAAAATTTATCTTCGAATTGCCTGAGATTAGTATCGAATCCATAGCTTTTGGAGTTGCTGAGATGAGTAGTGACAATCTTGAAACCTTTCATGTCTAGACCCTATCGGCATGGAAGGCGGAAGGACGGAGGGGAAAAGTAAAATATTCAAATTGACCGAGATTAATGTCGAACCCATAGTTTTCGGGGTTGCTTAGATGAACAGTGAGCATCCCGAAGCTGTTCAAGTTCAAGTTTAAACACCCCCCTAGGGGTGGGAGAGGATGTGGAAAATAAAATGTCCAAATTAACAGATGTTATTGTCCAATTCATAGTGTTTGGAGTCTGAGATGAATAGTGACAAACCCGAATTTATTCTAAGTTTAGTCCCTATCAGCATGGGGAAGCACGACTTTTCATTAATTGTTTGTCTGACGCAACGAAACGGACATGTTCAGGTAACACTATTATTAACAAGGGAAAGTGAATGGTTGGTATGGGTAAATTTCACGCAAATGCAAATTATTTCCGTATTACTCAGTTTCGGAAGTTGGCTATTAAGGGACCATACACTTTCAGAGGCTAACTTACAGAAAATAAGTGTGATCAACGTGACTTCTACCTAGTATTACTTGACAGCAAAGTTTCAATAATAAATTATATGTATTTTTGTATATAGATTAAATCATACAGTACCAAGCAAATTACTACAGTATGTTTAATATATTTGCATCTTTATTAAGATCATGCAAGTGAAGTTATAGGTACCAATGTTTTAATGTTAGTACGTCCGTCCATCCGTCTGTCCGTCCTTTAATTCGCACAATAACTCTTGAACGAAAGCGATTTTTTTTTAATTTTGTTTTTCGAAATTGATAGCTGGAATAATTTTCTCGGACAGATTTGTTAATAGAGGTGATCCACCCACCGGAAGTAGTAGAAATCAACCATTTCCTGTTTTAAGTGTATCACTTTTGAGCCAAAACTGTAATAGATAGCGAAAAGGTGTTTTTTTGCAATCGACTTAGCGTCCTAAAAATAAATACCTTCACAACCATTTATTAAAACAGGAAATAGCAGAAGTCAACCACTTCTGGTTTTTACGTTGATCGCCATAGATTTAAAACGGTAATAGATAGCGAGAAGTGGTTTTCTGTAATTGATTAAGTGCCCTAAGAATACATAATCAGCATCCATCCTTAACTCTCTGTCAAGACCGAAAATTATAGAAATACACTAGCACTTCCGGTTTCAATATTAATCTACATAGAGCAAAACTATAAGATATAGCGAGAAGTGTTTTCTTTTCTTTTTGAATCGAATGAAAGTTCTAAAAATATGTATCATCTTTTCTCTTAACCCTCTGTTCAAACCGGAAGTGGCGGAAATCAACCACTTTCAATTTTAACGTTGATCGCTATAGAGTCACAGGCTTCAGATTGGTGTTCTAATCTGAAATATCATCTACTTATTAAATGGATAACTAAATGAGCTGGTCCGGGTCAGCCACATTTGAAATAGAATTAGTCGAGAAACAAAAACTACAGTGCTTCCCATTTTATATTTACTGCTTTCTAAGCTTGTGTTTAATATATGAAGTGTTCAGAGCACAAGGTAATCAATCCATGAAGTTGTGAGAAAAATAGACATAAAATGTGTACTGTAACCTTGAACAAAATGGAGAGAAGCAACATAAGTGTTGTGTGACCATAGGGTACGAATACGCTTTAAAGGAAAAGTTTACAATACAGTAGTGAGACCTGCCTTATCATACGGAGAGGAATGTTGGACCACAAAGAAGAGAGAGGAACAGGAGTTGCAGGTTGCGGAGATGAAGAAGCCGCGGTGGATACGTGGAGTGACACGGAAGGATAAAATTAAGAATGAAGTGATCCGGAAAACAGTAAAGGTGAGACCAGTGTAGAAAAACTGCAAGGAAGTAGACTGAAATGGTTTGGGCATGTAAGAGGAGGACCTTTGGAATACATAGCTCACCGAATAGGTGCTATAGAAGAGTGAGAAACAAGCCCAAGGCCGACACAAAGAAGTGGGAAGAGTTTGTTAAGAAAGATATGGTGCAGTGTGGTGTCACAGCGGATATGACAGAAGGTAGAAACAAGTGGGGGACAGCAATCCGAAAAGCCGACCCCAACTAACTGGGAAAAAACCTTAGAAGAAGAAGTTTAATTATAGGCTATGGAAAATTTTACATTTGTCTCCCTTTACGTTGACTTACTTTACCTTGATTTGAAACTTTCAAATTACATGCCACTTTTCACTGAACAGTATCTGAAATTCAACAAGGAAATAATTGGCGTATATGATAATTAAACTGAAATTCATCCTAATTTGGACCACGACAAACACTTTACCATTGTATATCGTAAAGATCAGATTCACCGGTAATGTAACGTAGCGGTGCTTGAGCAATTGACCGTAGAAATCCAAACTCCGATGAGTGGTAATTTCACAGTCTTGTTTCATTGCAAGTGTAACCTCTTTAGTCAGTGTAAAGGAGGGCGTGGATCGTGGATCAGAGTTGATGATCATGGGTTTTGGTGGGTCAGAGTGAGCGCTGATAGCAAGAGCCCAGAGCGAGCTTGCAGAAAGAAAAAGTGTTGCAAAAGAGCAAATGACGCGGCTCCCCGTAAAAGTATTGCCACCCTCAATATTGCTGTCAATTTGCAAAGAAATATATTTTGTAATAATTTTCTTGCAAGCTCCGCTTGCAACCCAAACGTTTCAATAAGAGATACAACAAGTTTTTACTTATTATTATTTTTAAGAAAGTTATTATATATGATTTTTAATGACCATGTGATAAAAAAGGTGCCTAGTAAATTACTTATAGTGAACGCAGGAGCGTTTTCAAAATCGGAAACGGGCAAAGTCTGTTTGCTTTTCTACCCAATCGGATTAATCACGACGGTGAGAATGAAGATATGAAAAAGAGAGAGGTGAAGAGACACATGCAAACTGCTATTTGCTCGGGAATATTAAAAATGAAGGTAAACCTTTTCGAACAACTTCAAGAGTTGTAGAATAGGGGCTTAAGGGGTCAGAACTTAAAGAATTTCGTCTTCTTCAAAGACTGACCACTACCAGCATTTTTTTATTCCATTAATATGAAATGGTTCTAATCTGAAGATTGATTGGGATCATTTCTCTATCAACTACTTGCATCTACAGATATCTACATACACACAAAGCATTAATATATATATATATATATATATATATATGTGTGTGTGTGTGTGTGTGTGAGTGTATGTGTGTGTGTGTTTGTGTACTGTATTATTTGTAGAACAATACGTAATGATCGCCTTTAGCTGTTGCAATAGTCTGTCCAAGTACCTTCATAAAATTTCAGTGTAGCATAACAACAAAAGCTGCTTCTCTTATACGTAAAAAATCGACAGAAGGAAAAGCTTAGTGAGATTAGTATAGAGAGCACCGAATTCTGCATCGACGCACCAGGACGTCGAAATCTCCAGCTACGGCTCTGCTCTAGACAGTAGGTCCTGTTAGAAAAATTCAAAGAAAGCACATGGAATCTTTAGAAAAAACTGGAATTGAGGTGATATTGTAAGATGCCTTGTCACCTGCTTGATTTCGAAGGCAAACAATTTTTAGTCCCACAGAAAATGTATGGTATATATAATGAAATTATAATTTTTTTAAACCAAGTTTCTTTTCAAACATATTTTTTGGAAAAGGGTAAATTCACTCTCTTATTCTTGACCAAGTTCAACACAAGATCGACATGATTAGGGTGCCTTAAAGACAATATATGCCAAATAAAATAATCAAATAAGTCATAAAAAATCAAATAATTTTAACGAAAGTCATTGTGTAAAAATTATTATATTTTAAATATCAGCGAACTTCTAGATTGGTGTTGATTTTACTTTATATTATATGTCTTTATAAATTTCAATCACAAAGTAACAAACTTGTTTTCTAATCCTCAAAACAAAGAAACAATACGTCAAGTTTTATTCAAATCGGATACGTTTTATTGAAGTTATAGTAAAACAAACATACATACATAAAACATGTTGAGAGGGAGTTTGCCGTAGGTAACTAAGCATTAAATCGATCACTTGCGTTTCATTTTCTCGAATGGTAAATGTTTGGCTTATTTTTTTCTATAAATAATAATAATAATAATAATAATAATAATAATAATAATAATAATAATAAGTAGTAGAAAATGGATCGATCTGGGCCAGACCTGGCTCAACCTAGGACAACTCACAAGCCACTGAGAAAATGACCACCTTGCACCGTGAGACCACGGCCTTTTACGACCTCCATTTTAGGGGTGAATTCGTTCCCTTTTATGAGCACTTTTAAGGGGGTGACCTCGTTCTCTTTTACGACCTCCATTTTAGGGGGTGAACTCATTCCCTTTTATGAGCCCTTATTTTAATATAGCAGAAATTACGAACACATAGAAGAGAAGATAACACATAACACTACGTAACATATAGCAGAACAGATAATACATAGCACAGCTAATAAAAGAACATGGCTTATTTTCCAACCCCTATTTTACTATAGCAGAAATTACACTGAGATTATGAACACACAGCAGAACAGATAATACATAGCACAGCTAATAAAAGAACATGGCTTATTTTCCAACCCCTATTTTAACATAGCAGAAATTACACACGGTCTTTTACGACCTCCATTTTAGGGGGTGTATTCATTCCCTTTTATGAGCATATTTTTCAACCCCTATTATAACATAGCACATCAGACAGAGCCAGGGGTGAACTCGTTCTCTTTTATGAGCACATTTTTTCAACCCCTTAGCATCAGACTACATAGCACATCAGACAGAGACTACGAAACATAGCAGGGGTGAACATAACGAACATAGCAGAGAATAGGGGTGGACTCGATTACGAACACACAGCAGTTGAACATAGCACAGTTAATAAAAGAACATGGATTATTTTCCAACCCCTATTTTAACATGACATGAAGATTAGATAACACATAAGAGTACATAACACAACAAGGGTGTATTCGTTCTCTTTTATGAGCATATTTTCTTTTACGGGGGTAGCAAGACCCCCAACCCTCCTCCTTTCTCATCCAGGGCTTGGGACCGGCAATGGCGGAGTTTAAAAAAATAACATCATCATCATACTCTCATAAATGAATGAAGCATAATATCATTAGCATCAATAGTAGTGAGTGAGAATTTGTTTAAAAAATCCTGCATCGAATAACCAGATGCACGACATGCTAAATATAGGAAACAGTAATGTCCACAAAATTGAGATAAATCACCTTGAATACGTCTATTATTCCATGTATAATACAGACAGTTTCGTTTTAAAAACCTTATATGATGTTGTATATAGGGAGGTATACCATAGCTATCGAAATACTCTCCCACACACATATTAGATATATAAACAGCAACCCAATGTTCACCAGGCTTATCACTAGAATCAGTGTTTATAATTATAGCGGCTGGAAATGTATGAATAAACAAAGGTAACTCATCAGCAGCATACACACCAATAAAATGATCTTTAGGCAAATTTTGTTGTAATGCTTCATAAAGCTCAATTGTATTTAACATTTTCTTTCTTTAATTAATATATATTTTTCTCTGAAAATCAATTTCTAATTCTGAAGAGAATTCACCATAAATAATTGTTGTTACAGGAGATGGCAGTGCTTCTTTAAAATGAACCTCTAAACGTACACTTCCTTGCCGTTGTGGACTAGTATGAAATGCAGCACTTGCGCTTGAATCAGGAGTTAAATCAAACACCAGTAGAGTATAACCATTAGGATATTCAGCACGTGAAATATCATTACCTTGATTAGAATAATAAATACCTGAACCTGTAAATAACGTAGAATATGCTTGTACATATAGATTATTATCAAAATCCGTTTGTAATGGTTTGAAGGGAACTGGATTTCCATCAACATACAATGTAAAAAATGACATACTAAAATGTTGAAAATTGAATGGATTTGTTTGATAATTACCATTAAAAGCAGTATTAGTAACAAAACCAATAATAATACGTTTAGGCACTAGGCCTGAAAATAGATCTGGAAGTGTACTATCCATAATTCCTTGTGGCAGAGTTTCTGTCTTCACCTGCACTTTTGTTATAGGATATTTTACTCTAAATTTAGGATTTTGTAATACTTTATTTTGTGCTATTTTAACTGCTGGTGATACATCAACCTTTTTCACAAGCAATGTTGCATCTGTAATTACAACTTTTCCATCAGCATCTGCGTCACCCATTAGACAAAATGTAGGTTTAGCTGGAATTAGTTTAATACGCAATTGTACACCATTCAGTAAAAATTTCTCCTGATTGAAAATATCAGCATGAATATAACCCAATAATTCAAATGACTGACTTAAAGCAGTGAGAAGAAAACGTTGTTTAAATCCTACATTAGCATCAGCCACACTGTCCATATGCCCTGCAGTATCTTTAAACCACATTGATGTTTGAAGATGCGTTGATTTAGCTTCAGCATTATAATTTAGTAGTTTTTCAATATACGATCGATATGGATATGTATGTGAAGAGTAGGAAATAAGTTGATTATTTAAATATACTTGCAATTCACTGAACATTGCATTGAGAAAATCATTTACAGGGCCGATTTTCTTATCGGCAGAAGTTAAATTAGAACCATCTGATTTAGTAATTTTACCTTTAACATATAACATTGTGTGCGGTAAGTCAATATAGTCATCCCCATGACCGGGGACTACAAATTCTATTGGTGCATTATCAGCTAATGAAGCCACAGGTTTATATGGAACTATTTTATTACCTATAATACTGGTTTGAGTGGGTAAACCAGCAAATAAATCTAATTCTGATTTCATACACTCACACTGCATTTTTGTCTTTTTTCTCTTTTCTTACTATTATATTCACACATGGTAAAATTTACAATACCGTATTACGTCTACGAAAATGTAATTTTACACATACACTGCCATATTGGAAAGGAAGTGGATTACCTGTACTATCTCTTAAATCAATAATAATTTGATCAAATTGTTTACGTTGCACAGTGACATAATGAGGATTATCAAAAATATGTACATTATTAACACCATGCTCTGTAATATTTGTATTTATAATACGTAACAATGGAGCTACGGTGTCACCCACCATTTGTGGTTCTACAATATCACTGTAAATATACATAAGTGTAGGTAGCGCTTTTTGTAAATCAGGTGGATAACGAGCATGATGAACAACTGCAATATCTTCTTGTTGAATATGATCAAAACCTAGTATTCGGGCTAGTTCAGGAGATAGGCGTACTTCTATATGCTTCTCTTGATCTTTTATTACTCTATTAACCTCAATTCGTTTCACTGATGCTTTGACTTTTAATTGTAAATTTAATATATCACTTTTATGATTAATTTGAGATAGAATATCATCAACATTATAATAGTGGCCTGGTAAGATTTTAGTTATGTTCCAGCTTTCTGTATTCATGAGACGATAATAAATATTATTTGTATATTTGGAAACATTCTGAAATGAACTTGTATAATGCACTTCAACAACAGCTGTTTCCCACACTCCTTTCTCCAGTACAATAGGTTGATATAATTTAGTAGTATAACAAGCAAGAGTATTTTGAGGAAAATATTTCATAGAACTATTGCTAGGAAGTGTGAGATAAAAACTATCACTTTGCTCCATAATTAATCAATCAAAGATATCTTTGGATCTTTTTATCCGTTTCACACCAGCACCACCACTAAAATGAACGTTCTTTCTTTTTCTTCTTCCAGATCCTTCCAACACCTGATTTAATTTATTTTGAGCTTTGTTTTTTAAATTTGTTTTGGCTTCTTGCCATCGATCTTGTAAAGACTCTTCAATAGGTCTATTATTATCTAGTACATCTCCTGCTATATTAATTCCTGTACGTATCAATTCATTACCAACAGTTTTTGCACCTTGTTTTAATAAAGGAAATACAGTACGAAATAAACCTCCTAGAAAACTACCAATGCCATAACCTTCTTGATATGGTGCACCTCTATACACGTTATAATCACTTCCTGCTTGGTGTATGTAGTAATTGAGATAGGGCTCATTCATCTTTCTTTCTTTCTTTCTATATACTTAAAACTATCAATAGATAACAATAGAATATTATTATTATTATTATTGCTTATAAGTACACCATTTGCGTTTACGGGGTGGAGGACCATCTTCTTCTTCGTCTTCTTCGTCTTCTTCTGTTAGTTTTCTAATATAATCTATTCGTTGAGGATTACCAATGTACTCTAAAGGTATATTGGCTTTTGCTAATAATGTAGCAAAAGGTTTCCAGCCAGCAACTGAAATATTTTTCTTACGACATCTAACAAAATCGGATATCAAATCCACTATATTTGCACCTGGAATTAATTTATTATTAATATTCACATTTCCATTATCGTCCCATTGAATATTTGGATTTTGTTTCAATTTACGTAATAAAGGTCTCGCTTTACGTTTACAAATTTCAGGGAGAGTAGATATTATTTCATCATCATCCTCCTCATCCTCGTCCCCTTGTTCTTCCTCGGTAGTAGTAGTGGTAGTTGCTGTTGTTGTAACTGCTGCCGGTTTTTGAATTATATTTAAATATTTTTGTAAGACTTCTCTATATTTTGTCCATTTATCTTCTACATTTAAACTTTTATTATTTAAAATTTCTTTCATTTCATCATCAAGATTAAATATCGTTTGATAATGATGTAATTTTTCTGGTGTGATTAAAATAAGTTTTTGTGCGTTTTGCATAATTATTTAATTAAACTAGATAGTATACCTCCAATAATAGGTGCAAGCAAAGCAGTAAGAAAACCACCTTTTTGTATAATTATTCGTTTTTTCTTCTGTTTTAATGACGGACCTTTTTTCACCAAATATCTCAGTTCCTTTTTATATTTTTTTAGCTTATTTATCTCTGTTTTATTTAATGGAACATTTCCCTGTAATACGTTATAGGAACATTCACAAATAGAGCGAATTAAATCAGGATCTGCATTTTGTAAAATTGCCTTACGTGCTTTCGGTTTTGACTTTGCTAAAAGTTTTAACAAAAGTGCATTTTCCTTACTAATCATTTTTTACGGCTATTAAAGCACAAATAGTTGTTAGAATATAAACCATATTACAATTATTATTTTTTTACAGGTACATAAACATAATTAAAAGAATCTGTTGGAAAGATATTTGTTCGAACTCGCTGCTCATCAGGAGTATTTTGTTTTAAATCAAAGAGTAAATAACCATGAGCAATTCGAGTTGCATCTTGATATGCTTCTTGAATAAATTTTGTATTACCTGGATACAATTGTCGTGCGAGATAATTAATTTGAGCTTGGTCTCTAGGATTTTTAAAACAAACAATATAATGACAATTTAACGAAATATCCCGCATTCCTTTTTGTTGATGGAAAATATTCTGTGTGATAAATATTACACTTATATTTCTATGATGACTACCCTTAGTAAATATATCTACAATCCGATGGTCACACTCACGCATTAAATCATCTATAATGACAAGATGTGGACCCTCGTGTGCTTGAAATTCATTATTTTGAGGTAAACCTTCTTTAAACGTACAGTTTGAAATAGTATCATACAACGGTTGCCATTCACCATAACACCATACAATATTTTTAAATAACTTGCTATAATGGTCAAGAAATGTTTTAACAAAATATGATTTTCCACAACCTGTGGGACCTGCTACCATACATGTAAAAGGAATTTTCCATTCCATTTCTATTACAGATATTGTGACGACATGCTTCACCTATAAATTCTTGACTTCTCTTTTTTTACAATATAGTATGTTTTAAATCAATCCAAGAATTTTCACTTTTTGGCAGACCTAACCATTTCACATAGGCCTTATTATTTTTCTTTCGCAACACTTTTTCAATTAAATATGTGTTTGGAAATTTCGTTAATTGTAATTCGTGTCCGTAAAATCTTCCCTCAATAGGTTTATTATTTGAGTCTACTAAGTGATATGTCGGAGGATTAGTGAAGAAAACTTTAGCAATTCGAAAAATTTCTGTACTCCAATTGCGTGTAAAACCTCTATCAAAACCAGGACGCTTAAGTTTACTAATTCTTACATATTCACCTATCTTAAATTTACTTTTTCTTTTTATCACAGAAAACTTTTTGCAATAGATGTTTGTCAATAGATGTTTTTCATTTTCTTTTTTAACAGCGTCGATAGGTTTCATTCTAATAGTGGAATGAATAGTATTATTATATTTATGTAGTAATTCCGGCAGAATGCCAATCCATTTATAATTTCCTTGCAGTGTAAATTGTCTCCACATTATGTTACGTAACGATCTATTAAATCTTTCAATAATACTTGCTTTCACATCACTGTACGTGGAATAATGTTTAATGTTATTTTGGGTCATCGCCTTCTGAAACTCTGAATTATAAAATTCTCGACCCCTGTCAGTTTGTAAAAATTTAGGGCTTTTGTTTGCTTTTCTCAGTACTGTTATAAATGCTTGTGTAATTTCTTTCCCAGTTTTATTTTTCACAGGAATAGCCCAAGCATATTTCGAGAATGTATCTATCACAGTTAATAAATATTTGAAATTTCGATTAATTTTTGCTAGACCTTTCAATTTTCCACTATTCATTTCAACTAAATCAGCTTGCCATAAATCATGAATCCCTTTCGTTATAACGGGTATTCGAGGATAGTTTCGTCTTGCACTTTTATGTAATTCTGCAACTATTTGTTCTCGAACTGATTGTGACATTTTTTTTAATACTAATATACCCCAAAAAAAATTATATCGTATTTACAATATACAAATCGTACATTTTACATCTTTATTATTATTATACCCCCAAGGAACAGTGTGTATATTACAATTTAAAATTTTTCTTTTGTCATCATACGGATCTAATGCTAATTTTCTTACCTGATTTGTTGTTAAATTATGGTATTTACTTTTAATTTCAAATTGTGTTTTATAGATCGTTTCGTTTTTAAATATACATGATTTATAATCGTCAAACGTAATTTGTTCTTTAACTATATTTTTCTTGATCCCTTTACATTTTTTCAATTCTTTATTTTCACCAGTTTTTATAGCATAATTTTTTGCTCGTAACCCAACATATTCAATCACAGGAACTCCACCTAATTCGTCTTTCATTTTACCCAAAACGTGTTTATTTCTTGTGCTATATAAAGAATTATTTTCAGGATAATTTGAGGTGTCAAAATACTCATTCATATCTTTTATATCGTTATAAATATTGTTAGTTTTAATTTGGTAAATGAAAGAGTCAGTATCCATATATGCAATTCTAATTTTATCTCCATATCGCGGTTTCATTATATTATAATGGAATTCATACATTGCTAATTTTGATAATTCTAAAACTGTCGCTCCTACGTAAATTGGTTTATTAAGGGTTACCGATTTTTTTACCATATGAAACAATGCCAAATTATCAGCCAATTTTACCCAATTTTCAAACTGATTTTGCGCTACTAATTTTTTACACTTTTTTTCATTGTTAATTAATTTTATATCAATTCGTTTTCGTACATTCTCCATTGTCTTTCCGTATACCGAATTATTTAATAACTTATAGAAATCTTTTTCAAATTCAATTGTAGCATTTGCACGGCGTTGAGTATTTTCTTGAATATAAGATGCAAGCCATTTAGATTGACGAAACCATAATATTTTATGTACTTTTACCAATATTAAACCTTGTTTTAGATAAAATTGTAATACTCTATAATGCAAGATATAATTCGATTTCGGTTTAAGTGTCAATAGTAATTTTGAATATTTACCATTCGGTGGAACTTCATTAGTTGGAGCACACGGAAAATCAGAATGGTATTCGTGTAAATCAGTTGGATACTCTAAATCCACTTCTAGAAAAAATCCCCATTCACTATCCGTGGGCCAATTGATAATTTTATGTTTGTCTTGCCAGTTGTCAATTTTATCCTCCCACCGAAAACCACCATATGGTAAATAGTCAATCATTGATAGTCCGTACAGATTGTTCATGTCAATATACAGTAAATAAGATTTTTCTTTTTCCGCATCAAAATCATGTACGTAAGGATTATTAGCTTTGGCATACCTTAACACAGCTTGAGTAATACCTCCGCGAATCGATTTTTCTACAAACATATACATATTGATATCTGATAAAAGTTCAAGTTCAATTTTTGTTCTATATAACATGGCTTGCCATGCCAACCCAGGTGCAGTAAAACAATTAATCGGATCAATACAAAAAGCATTTAAACATGTCTTTCTAAAATTCTCCAACACATCTGCTGTGAGAAGTACATCACATTTTAAATATAGATCGTGGTAGTCCCCTAAATTTTCACATTTAAACACACGCCAAATCAGTTTTGCATATTGATAATCAGTCTCGGAAATTTGTGTTCCATTCAATTTGCTACTAAACGCCTCTCTTCCAGGAAATTCAGTTTCTTTAAATGTATCTAAATTTGTTATGTATTCATAAAAATAAATTCCCTTACGGAGAATTAAAGGAAACTTTTCATCGGAAAAATATTGCTTTGTATAGACAAATTGCTCAGGTTTTAATTTTGACACCAAATTTTCGAGACTATACGGTAGGAATTTAAATAAGTCTACAAAACGTAACTCGATAGGTCTACCATTAAAATTAAAGTGCTTAGAGAATGTTATGTATTTCTCAGTGCTTTCAGCAATTACAAAAATATTTCCAGGGGTGCAACCTAATTCTTTCACAAATAAATGTGCATCATACCCAGACAAATTATGGAAGAAGACAGGGATAAAATTACTTTGACGCTTAATTTGTAAATTACACTTGTTGCATACCGTGGCAATAAATTGACCAGTTAAATGGTTATGATGTTTAACTTTTCTATTGTCACTCGTATATTTACTATCACAAACTGAGCATTCAGTGGATAGGTTAAACTCCTGTAACTGAGAACTATTTAATGGTATTAATGGTTTTTCTTGATCTAATATGTTTATGATTTTTCTTAATTCATTCTCCATAGCAGACATAAACTTCATCGATACATTTTCTCCCCGATAAATAACTAAATCTGATTTCATATAGTTGTTACTCCAACATACAATATAACCAAAACTGCATGGTATATGTTGGTGAATTTGTACTGTATGAGATCCACTTTGTTTATTTATAGGTTTTAATAAACTTTCCATATCTGCAATTATTATCACATCATTCTGTAATAACAATTTCAATTTTCGAAATTTTAAAACTTCTCCTTGTTTCGGCATGTTAATTTTGGTTGGAGTGTGTTCTTTACATAATTTGTCATGTTCATCTAATTTTGATTTGTTATAAAAAGATATTAAACATCGTCTACAAATAAATGTTTGATGAGTACCTAACTGATGTCTGACTAAACCATTTAAATTTGTAATTAAACAATAATGAGAGTTTAAATATAATAAATCAATATGTTTACCTACAGCTGTGTTTTCGCTTATATGTAATGGGAAAATAGTTTCATGATCATAGTTAATGCCATATATATTAATGGAAATTTGTTCTTTAGGAAATACGGAATTATACATATGTTCAAATTTGCTTATGTGTGCTATTTCGACTGGAAATTTTTCAAATAACGGTAATAAAGTATTACTATATTGTATGTAATTATTCACACGATTTGGATGTTCTTTTGCGGGATGCAATGCAGCTAGAATACTATACATAAAACTTCTATTATCGTTATTTTGAATATTTAAAACACATTTTGTGGATAAAATCCATTGAGGCAATTTTATATGACTCTTCAATAACGCATTGATATTTTTTATTAGACAATAATGAGAGTTTAAATATAATAAATCAATATGTTTAAATACACCTGCATTTTCGCTTATATGTAATGGGAAAATAGTTTCATGATCATAGTTAATGCCATATATATTAATGGAAATTTTTTGCTTAGGAAATATGGAATTATACATATGTTCAAATTTGCTTATGTGTGCTACTTCGACGGGAAATTGTATATTGATTTTTTCAAATAATGGTAATAAAGTATTACTATATTGTATGTAATTATTCACACGATTTGGATTTTCTTTTACTGGATATAAAGCAGCTAGAATACTATACATAAAACTTCTATTATCATTATTTTGAATATTTATAACACATTTTTTGGATAAAATCCATTGAGGCAATTTTACATAAGTTTTCTCTTTATGACTCTTCAATAACGCATTGATATTTTTTATTAGGCAATAATGACTGTTGGAATTTTCTTCACAATACAGTAAATCAATATGTTTAAATACACCTGCATTTTCGCTTATATGTAATGGGAAAATAGTTTCATTATCATAGTTAATGCCATATATATTAATGGAAATTTGTTCCTTAGGAAATATGGAATTATACATATGTTCAAATTTGCTTATGTGTTCTACTTCGACTGGAAATTTTATATTGGTTTTTTCAAATAATGGTAATAAAGTATTACTATATTGTTTGTAATTATTCACACGATTTGGTTGTTCTTTTACTGGATGCAACGCAGCTAGAATGCAGTACATAAAACATCTATTATCATTATTTTGAATATTTATAACACATTTTTTGGATAAAATCCATTGAGGTAATTTTATAAAAGAAGAAGCGGAAAGCGGATCATATTTACTGATTTTAATTTCTAAGTGATGGTTTGGTTCAGAACATAAAGACCACCCTGATTTCTTAATAGCCCTATTTTCTTGTTCAACTAAAATTTTATTAAATAATTTTTCTATTATAGAATTCACATCTGTACTCGGTAAAATAATTTCGTTACCACTATTTACAAAGAATCTACATGTTTCTAAATCTACTGGTTTTACAAAAGTTGTACCCAAAGAAAAATTTACTTTAAACGATGTCTTAGTTTGTTCTTGTTGTAATATATCTAAACAGTCTTTTATTTTATTATTTAAAAAACATCCACTATCCTCATTTAAATCAGTATCACATTTTAAAATAAATTTTTTTAAATTATTATTAAATAGAGTATCAGAATTGATAGTATTTGATTTAACCTTTTTTGTTGCCATTTTTTTTTTTAAACTAACTCTTCAAAGTTACTATAATAATTTTGAACTGAGTTTTTATAATATAATATTAATAGTATTATTATAAAATGTCTTACTTACAAAAGAAAACAAAACCACACTATTAATAAACCACACTAATAATATAAACGCACACACACACAAAAAATATCTGAACTTTACTCTTCGGATGGTGAACAGGAAGTGATTACAAAAAACATGTCGGGCAGTCTTTTATACCTGTCTGACAGCATTGCGTAATATTGCGCAATAGTATGAGTCATCCTCTGGGGGATTCCCCTCTTTTTTTTTATACCTTTGTGATTGATTACATTACGTTCAGGGATTCCTATCGTTGAATGACAAGTTATTGTCTGTTAAAGAGAAAACTAGGTCAATGTTTTTTCAAATCCGGATAAATGACGTAATGAGAATTATCTACATATGGCGGAAGTTATTATGTAACTGATAACAAAACACGGAAGTTTCGCATTCTTTAAATAATCATCTCTGTTATGTTCAAATATAGGTTAGAACAAGTTCACTCCTTAAAAGAATCTTTGCTATAGGGTTCGAATGTATTATCTGTTATGTTCAAATAAGGGTTGAAAAATGAGAACGAGTTCACCCTAAAAATGGAGGCCTGCTATGTTAAAATAAGCCATGCTCTTTTATTAGCTGTGCTATCTGCTATGTTAAAATAGGGGTTCAATTTGCTCTTCTTTATGTTCGTTATGTTACGTAGTCTGATGTTCTGCTGTTTGTTCATAGGGGTTGGAAAATGTGCTCGTAAAAGAGAACGAATACACCCCCTAAAATGGTATGATATTCGTACTCAGCATGGTTGAAAACCCCCCCCCATATGCCGAGTTTCATCCAAATCGGTTCAAAGAGCGTATCGAATCGCTATTCATTGTCTTAAAATAGGGGTTGGAAAAGTAATCATAAAAGGGAACGAATACACCCTTAAAATGTACTCATAAAAGGGAATGATTTGATGTATTCTCTGGTCTGCTGTGTGTTCATAATCTCAGTGTACTTTCTGTTATGGTAAAATAGGGGTTGGAAAAGGAAACGAGTTCACCCTTGTTATGTTACGTAGTTTTATGTGCTCTTCTATCTGTTCGTAGGGGTTGAAAAATATGCTCGTAAAAGGGAATGAGTTCACCCCTAAAATGGAGGTCGTAAAAGAGAACGAGGTCACCCCCTTAAAAGTGCTCATAAAAGGGAACGAATTCACCCCTAAAATGGAGGTCGTAAAAGGCCGTGGTCTCACGGTGCAAGGTGGTCATTTTCTCAGTGGCTTGTGAGTTGTCCTAGGTTGAGCCAGGTCTGGCCCAGATCGATCCATTTTCTACTACTATAATAATAATAATAATAATAATAATAATAATAGTTTATTGCCTCTTAGAAGTATCACTTTTTATCAAAAAAAGACGAACATCAAAACGACTTCTTTGGTTTCCTTTCTCCTGTTACCCGAGACATCTAACCTTTATTCCAGAGAGCCTTCAACACAAATGCAATATGTACAGATAAACAAAATTGAAGACTACAATGGAAAAACGGACACAAGTCAGTTTTTGATAACTTTACACAATTGTCCTGACTTTCGGTCTTCTTCCCCAGTAAGGCCCATGGGAATTATGTATAATAGATTTGACGAGTGACTAGTGCCATACTAAAGAGTTCGACTATCACATGTTTCCTACAGTAATCTGACTTTTAGTATGACGCTAATATGTCAAAACGACTCTGCATAAGGCCTCATATCTTTAGCATTAAATTTCTTAGTGACTAACGTTCTTCTTACTTTGGGATTTAGTGCATGCAAACTACACCTTTCAGGCTACATTATTCTGTTGTTAACTCATTTCCGACCATTTCTTGACTTACCTCCTTTTTCATCCGTGATGTGATGTGATTTTGAGTTTAACGTCCCTTTAAGCAGCGAGGCTATATGAGACGTGGACCTACTGATTAACGTGGAATACGAACCATATGAGCTCCCGCAGGGAATCGAACCCGGGTCTTCCACGCCAAAGGCGTGTACGCTAACCGCTTAGCCATGAAGGAGCTCTTTTTCCCCTGTGCTTACGTGTGTTGACTGGGAAAATAGTTTCTTCCATGTTCTAAAACTGTGCTTTATAGATAATTAGCAAAAACGTGTATAGATAACTCGCAAGGAAAGAATATTGTAAAATATGTGAAAAGCTTGTTTGAACACTTTCCTCCTTCCCCTATAATGAGTGTTATAATCGAAATTAAATTATAAAATCGCAGTTCAACACAAGGGATACTTTCAAAAATGTATTTCAAATGTTGCAGTCGTTACTCTTTGTGATAAATTTAAGTGTCCTTCCTCCTTCCTAGGATGCACAATGCATTGCGATGCATTGCACATTCTAATCAAAGATAAAAACCAAGGTACCATTTTATGAACATAACTTTGGACTCTTGTCAACTTCTTTTATAATAATGAGTGTATATACACAGAGTTTGATCTGTCTTGTTTGAGGGGGTACATGATACATCGTAATTTGGGGCAATGTGTGCACGTTAAGGAATCAATCACCATAACTACAAGGTGAGAACAATGATCCACATGAAATTTATTTTTATTATACGTTGGCCCTATTTGTATCACTATTTGTGACTGATTCAAAAGTATTTGTAACGTAGGGTAAATAATAATGAATTTATCATACATGTAATAATAATGAACAGTCTGAGACGTACGCAGGGAGTGGGTCCTGGAGGTTCAACTCCCCCAGAGATCCCGACTTTTCTGTAAATTATACTAATTTTAGGAATGATTTTACTAACTTTAATTTAACTTATCTTTATATTGAATTGGGTCCCTCTAGAAAGCTTTGGACCCCCTGAATTAAATTCCTATGTATTTGCCTGAATGAACTCATCAAAATGAGAATTTTACCCTAATTGTGAAGCAACATGTACATATATGGAAAATAAGGGAGTTTTCATGACTGAAATTATTAATAATAAATCAGCTGATATATAATTAAAATATTTAATTGTATAACAAACATGCAGTATATGCAAAATAAAAAACAAATAAGTGGGAGGCATTGGGTAAGTATATGGAAAATAAAAGAAAATTACTTTTGCATACTATAGTGTCGATAATATTGATAATAGAATATAATGGTAATGTGACAATTATCCAGAAATACATAGTATTTTTCTTTTAAAAATAAATAGAAAATGATTATATAGCCATATAGTAATCAAATTTGTGTTATTTCACATATGTTATAAAATACTTATCTTTGTCAGAAACACAGACGCTGTTGAAGCATAATATCAATTATGTTCACTATAAGAATCGACATATTATTCTTATTTCGCACGTCTGTGGCGCATTTAGCATATGCCGCAAAAAAAATCTTGTTTTCCGCAGATCTTGTAACATATTCTTCGTGGCACCGATGGAAACATTTCATACATCTAATTCAGTCAGTTTACAGTTAACGCCAAGGCAACGCTGTGGATTTGTACAGCGGAAATACATACAAACAAGTATCAGGGACACGGAAAATAATTTGGTTTGACACAGTGTAGCGTACACAATGTCAAAATTGAGGGTTGAATTTTTGCATTTCCCATCATGTTCGATTCTCCACTCAAAAGATGGCTTACTATTCGAAATTAGACTAACCCGCTAATCTCTGCAGCAATGCGGGTAATCTACCAAGCAAGGGTGATATCCATAATTACTCTCATAGAACACGAAACCAATTTTCGATTGTCTTTGATATCTTCTGATCAATTGGATGGAGTACCTCTATCAAGGAACTCGATTCCTATCTTTTAAAGCTGTACATCCTGGTCAAAATTGATGGTGATCCATCAAGTAATTCTTGGAATTTTTGGCCCCCGGGTGGACACACGGACAAACAGAGCAAATACATGTGTATATATAGGTATTCTTGGTCAGTCAAACTCCTTAATAACAAACATTCAGCTTTACATATGAGAATATAGCTAATTTTCGATATTATGTTTCAAAGTTAAATTTCTTGAATGGATTTATGGGTCGTAATAATCTTAACCTTTTTAATTGACAAGCATTGAGAAAATTCTGTAGAAATGTTTTGGCTTGCTTTTATGATTGAAACACATCTTCCTGACCATGATTTCGTATTTTTTAAAGTATTTTTGTATTTTGGATACAAAACACATGATGTTTATTTCCAAGCAAAAAAGCCCTAAAATAGCTAATCAAGTACTATATGTTGCTCTAGTGAGCAATATTTCCCGTAATTGGTCAATGATAACTAGGATTAAAATAGTTTAGAGAGGATATGGAACAGGTGGTCTATTTTGTCTATAATTAATACCTCTTATTAGTAGTTTATACAATTAATCATAAACCATCTACTATCCAATGTTAAGTTATACTTGAAGGATGTAAAGACTCTTAGCTACTCACCTTCTAAAGACTATCCTAACTCAAAGTGTCTGAAGAAGCCAAATGCAGATGTGGTTCCTACTACGCGTCTTTATTAAGGAAATAGATACACAGACGCTCATGCACATTCTACCCTTATCTTCCTTATGTAGTGTCTTAGGGGGTAAACTTCATTCGTCAACGGGCCAATGATCATTCCTGCTAACACATTTAGTTGAATACATGTTCCTAAAACAAACACTATTCAAAACCAAATATTTGATACGTAAACCTCTGCCGTTGTTATTTCTATTTTTCCTCCACTGCTAGTGTCATGTAAATCTATGAAGAATCTGTAACTGATAATACGATAAATTTGCATCAGCCTTTATTCGTTGCATTTTACGCTACGGTTCTTATTATTTCGGAGTGTACTGAATAAGATATTGTAGAAGAAATTACATAGCATTTCTATCATCATTAAATTACTCTTATACGAAAGTAACAAAAAACAAATGTTTTTTGATGATTCTAGTAAGCATCGTAAGAACAATATACTTACCTTAGAACGTTCTTGTGGTTATATGATTAGTTTACGTGCTTTTCGTGTTGAACATCCGAATTCGATTCCCAGTGGGAGCATTTCTAGTTCGTACCCCACTATACGGTGTTGTAATGGTACGTCAAGCTCCAACTAACTAATAGACTTACTTCTATGATTTTAGTATTAGAGAATCTAATTAAAGCGAGCGTTAGCGAAGCTTCTATCATTCGACTGGATTGACATTTGTGTGTCTGTCCATCTGTCCGTTCGTTGATTATACCATAACTCTCGTGAAACTTACCTAATCTAAAAAAAAAAAAATTAAAACTTGGTATGTGCCTTCCTTGAACATGCTGAAGTAACTCTACTGTTTAGGGTTGCAATGTCCGAAGAATCAAAGGAGATAAAATCAACTCAATGTTGCAAATTTGAACATTGCATACAAAACAATTTTGAAGGATAATCTACGCAAAAATTATTTGATTTCGACAAAACATATTGTATTCTACACTTTTTATTTAGGGTGTTCGCATGATCCCAAAAGTTTATGGTTAAAATGTGCCAATAATGAAAGGGAAAATCCAACCCCAAGTTCAAGATATATGTTCCAGGAAAATTTTATTATAATAAAGTGTTTGATATTGAGACAATATGCCGAATATTCTCTTTGACTCTTCCGAATCCTCCCTTCTGGATGAACCTATGATTACGGAAGAGCAAAAAGTGAAATATCCCCCGGACGTTTTCAGAAAGTGTTCCACGATAACTTTCGTATAAATTCATTTGATTTTGATTGTATATTGAACATTTTCTTTGAGACTTTCCCACAATCGTAAGTGCTTGTGGGAGCGAGCTCTTAATCTACCCTCCTGACAGGGCAGTAACTTGTAGGGGGCAGGGGGACAACTTCCCCCAGGGAAGCTCCTCGCCGTTCGAGGGGGGCCCATATTAAGACAAAATTTTCTTACTCCATATACAATACGAACATGAAATTATAAATGAAGCATCAAACAGGTTCACTACATTACATAAACAAAACAGCACGCAAAAGGTCAATAAAACAAAAATGAGTCGTGGGCCCATTTCAGTAAAAACAAAAAGTCTACTATGAGGGGCCCTAGAAATAGCATTTATTCGTAGGCCTTGAGATTTGTCAATATTGTCCCCTTAATTAATTTGTCATGTATGAAACGGTCCATGGACATAACTAACGGCCCCGTAGACCTTACCATGCGGGAGGGACCAGGGCTCTCGGGGCCCATAAAGAGTAAGAGAAAAATGGAAAAGGGGGAAATGGGGCCCAAGAATTAGAAAAACAACTTTTTGGGGGCCCAAATACGCGTATTAATGCTTGCCCCCCAGAAAAAATCTACGTTACGACTTTGCTCCCTGATATAGCGTGTATACTCTCATTTCGATTTAAAATATATGTTCCACGATAATAAACATTAAAAAAAAAATAGGGATATTAAAGCAATATGACATTATTTTTTGAGGCTTCACAATCACCGGAGGGTCTTGGTTCAAGACAAAGTCAAGATCATTCTACAAGGAAAAAGTATTGTTAGTGATTTCCTGAGGAATTGTTATCGAAAGGGAATAGAAGGGCGTATGCTTGTGTTTCAGTTCGTTTTCGATAAAGCTTCACAAAGTTACATTTCTTACTGTGATGGTTTTGTTATGATGTTCTGTAAAATAATATCTCAAAAATGATGTAATGCTTGAAGATATCCCTGAACGTCATGTTTTGCAAGCTTATGAAATAATATACGTAAATCATTTCCCAGTATTTGAGTTTAAGGGATTGTATTGTTTCGTATTGTATAACGTTCTTTTTACCACACATATGCTCTTCAATTAAAAATAACTTTTCACATAACATCTTGAAAATCTATAATATACATCATAGAGTTTGATTTCGTTACCTAATTGTTCTTCGAACCTATATATATGATATATATGATATGATTCCATGTCAGAAGAGCCCGGACTAGTGTTGTAAAGGCCTGGAAAAAACCGGAAATTTTAGGTTTAAAACCCCGTTTTTTCCCGAGCTTGGAAAAAACGGAAAAATTGGGAAAAATTGAAATTTTCGAATATTTTACTACATTATGCTTTTAAAATGAAAACTATTTTAAATTTACTAGTTTACAGTTAAGATCATTGAGTAGTTATGTTTCTTGTATTAGAATAGGGAAATTTTGTGGCAACAAATATATATATTTGCACCACTCATTTAATGTCAGCACTGTGATAGAATGGAGTTATAGCTACAAAAGATACTAAAATACATTGTGTCCATAAAGTTGCGCAACCTAAAGTTTGATTGCGTATATCTTTTGATCTAAAAATGATAAAGACTTGAGACTTGAAACAAATGTAAGCATGTTATATGTAGACAATTTCGGGATCATGACCAATGCTGAAACTTGTAACATTTTTTGTGTAGTAACGAAAGAAATTACCGTAAGTGTAAAATAAAAAGTGTGCAAAATGAAGAAAGTCAATATTCAGTTGCAGAAAACTGATTTCCTGCGGGTGAATCCTTGTGTATATGTACAGTATGCATCAACATTTATCCATTGGTGCGAAAACGTGACAAGGTTGATGAAGTGTTGCCATATAAAAAGACTATTTAATACAAGTCCGTAAAATGGGTGTGTTTGACAGAAACGCGGGCCCTGGCAACACTGTAAAATTACTGCAACAGGTGTATTTTAGGTTAATTAATAATAAGCAATAAGAATTTGCATATAATTGATAAAATAAATTTTTATTCAAAAATTTATGATAAGTAATCTTATAAAGTTACCGTTTTATGGCAGGGAAGTGTTAATATGACAGGACCAGAATCATTTTTGTTAATACCAGTATGTTAAAATCAAATATATATATATATGTATGGAGATACGTATCTTCTTTGTGCTGTGTAAAATTTCCAAAAACTCTTGAAACCATTAGAAAAAATCTTTTGTTCGAAAATATTGGCAAAACCCATAAAATATAATTCAAAATATACTTCTTCGCCTGATGCTAATCATATTTACTGTAACGTGTCAGCAGCATTTGTACAACGTATTCGCTAGCAGAAAAAATACTTAAAGCAACAGGTTTTATTTTTACTTTTTAGTTTTCTGATTTCTGGTTAAAAAAAAGTCCTCTTTATTATTTGTATATTTTTTTCAAACAACTCATAAAGAGAGATGATCTTATTTACTTATACACACACACCGCACAAGTGCGTAAATTTGAGTAGCGACAAGTATATTAAAGAATTTAACATGTGAAACTTCCGTTCGTTATTATTAAAGACTAGCAGAATACCCGTTTTTCGCACGGGGAAAATACGTTTCATTTTGGGTATAAATGGCATCAAAACTATCACCAATGAACTTAGGGACCCCAAGATCTATGAATTCGACACTAGTATCAGTAATTTTCAATTACTTTTACATGTCACCCTCACTCTTTTGGAGTACTAATGGGGGTTGAATTTGGATTTAAACGGCATCAGAAGTGTCACTGTTCATCTCAGCCATCCCGAAAACTATGGATACGACACTAATATAAGTCATTTTTGATTATATATATGTACATATATATATCACCGCCCCAAGTTGCGGGGATGAATTTGGATTTAAATGCCATCGGAAATATCACTGCTCATCTCAGAGATCAGAAAAACTATGGATTTGACACTAATATCGGCCATTTTCATCCATTATATATATATCGGGTGTTGCAAAATAAGTGTTACAACTCTTGGGAGGTGACTCCTGCCACTAACAAGAAAAAAGTTCTCTTGAACTTTCGGCTATCGGACATAGTTTCGGATCTACAAGGTGCCGAAAGCGTGGGAAAATGACTTTCGGACGCCAATAGTTTGGAAAATATCCAACGTAAAGAGGGCGGGTAAAAAAATCACCGAAGAAGTCATACCTGCTGTATTGAATTTTGCATGTTTCACAATCCTACCATGCACGCGCAAGGGATACCCCAAAGGAACATAGGGAGTCCCGGAAAATCTGCCAAATGAAAATTGGTCTAAATAGATATGAATTGATAGCGTTTCTACCAGGTAACAATAACTCGTTTGTATTAAGTCGATATCTGGAACAAATACAAAATGGCGGACACCTTCATACCCGTTGTGTGTGGTTGCATAATTGCCAGGTACGGATGCTGGCCAACAGTGACGTTCTGAGTATTAATTGTAGCGAATTTGTACTCAAATGCTCTAGAAATGCATTTGGAGTATCGGTAGAGCACAACAGATGAAACAGGGTGATTCACATGTGTGGAAACACGTAACGAAAAATGCCCAGAAAATATGCACTCATACTAAGTAAACGTGAGTTCAAAGCGTCGGAAATGTAAGGAATAGCATCAAGAACATGAAAGCCATTGCCAATTCACCAATAATATTCCATCAATCCGACGCAATATGATCTGCACGGTTGCATACCAATAAGGATGCAACAACTGAGGCCAAGTTGAAATTGTGCAAGGGTACTCACTAAGAAACTGAGTAAACTAAAGGAATGTCACTAGTGAGATCGCATAATCGATATTGAAATGTGGCCTATGTGTGTGTTGATATCGACATGTAGTTAATGGACAAATGTCAACATGTCCCACTACTGCTGGGACACCGTCCCACGTGCGAAAAATAGGAAAATAACTACTCGGATCTTGAATCTGAGATCGTGGGCTCCCAGTGGGATTGAGAACTGCGAACATGCGAGCGAAAGCGAGCACTCTAGCTCTGAGGCTCTAGGGAACCTCACTTTCTCTGTATTCATTTCTTTATGGAGTACCCACTTTGTTTGGCAAGCGCTCTTGTACAGCCTCCCGACATGCTTGTGTGTTTCATTTTGTTACTACTACTGCACAGTTGTAAACAATCAGAATTTTAAGACGTTTCTTTCTATTTCTCATGTTTTATTTTCCATATGTATGGTGTTCCAGCTGTACTGTTACATGTGCCAAATTGGTTCATTTTCGTATTTGTCTTGGCATGTCCACTATGTGTAAGATACGAATTTCTGGAGGTATTTTCCTATATTTCGAGTACGTCATATGTCCCAGAAACATGATACAAGTTTGTTATTTTCCCGCTATATCAGAATTTGAACTATGGATTAAGAGATTTCTTTTCACATGTGTCGACTGTGGGACACTGTCCCAAACATAGAGGGACATTGATACAATCGTGTTCTAGTTACGTTCTACCGAAAAGTGCACCAAATGTAATAGCAGAATGTACAACGTTATTTTCCTAGTTCTCGCACGTAAGACGGTGAAAAAAAAAATGAAATGAAATCTTCAAGTTTTACGTCCCACGATTATGCCGGCTAGGCTAAAGGAGACGGTGATTATGAGAAATGAATGAAAATCTTTGAGTTTTACGTCCCACGTTTATGCCGGTTAGGCTAAGGGAGATGGTGATTATGAGAAATGAACGGAATGGTGGAATGAAGAAAGTGGGAGGAAATGGGAGAACCCCGAGAAAACCCACGCACACGGTGTTTGTCCACCACAAAGTTCACTTGGCTGGGGATAGGATCGAACCCGGGACCCCAAGCACCAGAGGTGAACGCTCTGCCACTGAGCCACCACTTGAGACGGTGTCCCAGCAGTAGTGGGACATGTTGACATTTGTCCATTAGCTACATGTCGATATCAACATACACATTGGCCACATTTCAATATCGATTATGCGATCTCACTAGTGACATTCCTTTAGTTTACTCAGTTTCTTAGTGAGTACCCTTGCACAATTTCAACTTGGCCTCAGTTGTTGCATCCTTATTGGTATGCAACCGTGCAGATCATATTGCGTCGGATTGATGGAATATTATTGGTGAATTGGCAATGGCTTTCATGTTCTTGATGCTATTCCTTACATTTCCGACGCTTTGAACTCACGTTTACTTAGTATGAGTGCATTTTTTCTGGGCATTTTTCGTTACGTGTTTCCACATATATGAATCACCCTGTTTCATCTGTTGTGCTCTACCGACACTCCAGATGTATTTCTAGAGCATTTGAGTACAAATTCGCTACAATTAATACTCAGAACATCACTGTTGGCCAGCATCCGTACCTGGCGATTATTCAACCACACACAACGGGCATAAAGGTATCCGCCATTTTGTATTTGTTCCAGATATCGACTTAAGACAAACAAATTATTGTTACCTGGTAGAAAGCCTATCAATTCATATCTATTTAGATCAAGTTTCATTTGGCAGATTATCCGGGACTCCCTACGTTCCTTTGGGGAATCCCTTGCGCGTGCACGGTAGGATTGTGAAACATGCAAAATTCAATACAGCAGGTACAACTTCTTCAGTGAATTTTTTACCCGCCCTCTTTACGTTGGATATTTTCCGAACTAGTGGCGTCCGGAAGTCATTTTCCCACGCTTTCGGTACCTTGTAGATCCGAAACTATGTCCGATAGCCGAAAGTTCAAGAGAACTTTTTTTCTTGTCTCAGTGGCAGGAGTCGTCTCCCAAGAGTTGTAACACTTATTTTGCAACACCCGATATATATACCGGGTGATTCAATAAGAACGTACCAGACCTATATCGCAGCTAATACTGCACGTAGAGACTTCAAACAAAAAATTGAACTACCAAATCGTATGTTTAGAATGCAATAAAAATAATAGCGACACCAGCGGCGTATTGTAAATATCTCCAACGGGGGTCATCTGCAAAATTTGACATGGAAACAGGGATTGGTTGTGCCTCCATTGAAACAAGCGCACGATGGGAGAAACGTCGAGAGGAAACACCCTCGCACCATCTGACTTTCACCTAATAATGCGACCGTGTTGCTGCAAACGAGGAAGAAATATGCCACTTTGTTTCCTCTCGAGGCAATATTGAGGAAAATCACTCATAGCATATATTAATGTTGCAGGGGCATTGGTGGCGTCAGGGATCTTTGGTTCTATCTCAGACTTGGTTCTAGTAAGATTGTGATGGCCATCGTCATGGATTTTCTGTTTCTGCCTACATCTTTATTCCACGCATTGAAAAAGATGTAATTTACTTAAGCACACGCGCTAGATTCCCCGCATTTGACCAAAAAAAAAAAAAAAAAAAAAAGTGATTGCTTTACAATAGCTTTATGCTCTTAGCTGAAGCGCTTAGAATCTTTCTAATTTGTTTCCTTCTGCGAGTAAATGACACGCTCGGTTTTCTGTGAACTTTCGTTGTGGAAAGACAAAGTTTTGAGCAGAAAAGCCTTCACCGCGTGTGCAAGTGTTTCAATTTTTTGATGATCATATTATACTCATGTTACTTATATCTGTGATTAGAATGGGGTATAAAGAACAGAGAAGGGTTTTAGAACTGTTTAACTCAATAATGATGAATTTGATGAATGAACTCAAGATGAATTTGAAGGTGAAGACATAACTGGACTACCACAACCATCGTTTCCTATGTCAGATCGTGAAGGTGATGCGGATTCCGTGTGTAGTGATGTGAATGAACCTACAAATATATTAGTTTTCCAAATGTGTTTACATGCAAATGTTTCATGTGTTTTCATTTGGTATAATCTACTTTTGCATATGTAGTTTCAAGTAAGAATAAAGACTGCTTTTAGAAAACAATATTAAACGTTACGAGGAGATTACATTTCTAAAGTCCGAGCAATCCCCGTCACCGCATGTGTTAATAATTTTAGCTTCTTTTTTTAAATTTCAACATACTTGAAAAAGATTCTTTTGGCGCTCACACTAAAAAACAATTACGAGAGTTTCTTCATATTTTTAACAAATAGATACATAGGTTATACTGTAGTAAAAATTCCTAAATAAAATGCCTTTAAAGTAAAAATCTATGGGCAGTTATTTACAGAGTGAGGGAACCCTCGCACCGCGTGTGGTTACCGCAAAAAATAGGCGCGTGTGCTTGAGTGTTAACGTCATACGTTATGCTTTTAAATTAGACGAGACGGATAATTAATGAAAGTAATGATTGTGATTTTGTTTTCCTTCTCAATGAGAATCCAAGCCGGAACCATGTGCATCAAAGGTAGGCCTACACTTGGTAGCCACTTGACTAGCAAGGAGAGCTGATTCCACTATTTGTTTCATTATCATTCTCTTCCATTAATCATCCACCTCGTATCGCCTAAATAAGAAATCCGTAGCGCTTTCATTAACTCTGTACCACATACAGTATTTGGAACCAACTTAAACTGAATTTTTTCATGACTGGTAGTGTTGAACGATACAAGACACTAATCTGATGATCGGAAGATCTGTCCGTTACGGGTTCAAATCTTGTTTAGGGCATGGGTGTCATGTATTGTTCTTTCACTATTAATTACATCATCGTCATCATCATCATTGTCGTTCCGTTTGGGCTACAAGGCATAGCACTAGAATGAATAAAGTCCAAAATACTTAATAAAATAAAATAATTATAATAAAAGTAAAATACGTATTTAATACAAACTGCGGACTATAGAAAGAGATTGAGATTAATTTTGGTAGGTTTCAGCCTCCCCTCCCGTTCCCCATGACCCCGTATAAAGAAGATCCAGCTGTATTTATGTTCTTACTCTGAATATTTTACATATCAGCGAATAAATATTGCACTTCTTGTCAATTTCGTCCACACAAAGTTGGTTCAAATAAACATTAAACAACCAGATTAAACTGGTTCAGGGGGAAACTATATGATTTGTAGATAAATAACAGAAGGCTAACAGATTTACACAAATGGATAATGATAAATTGGTTTCTTATCTATCTTAGGAAGACCACGTCATAGACACTGTTCTACCATCGTACTACGAAGAAGGAAAAAAAGGGGGGTAAACATGTTTAAAGTGGTTTAAAGAACTTTGACACATTAGTAAAATATTTAAGAATAATAGCTTTGATAATTTGAATGTCTTCTCTTCTTCTTTTTTCTTTTCTAACGAGTAAGAAGAATGGTTAGGTAGTTCAACACTAAAATCAAAATTAACCCAAAAGCATATAAAACCCAGGCAGCTCAAAAAGTTGCTAATATTGGTCAAATATAATTCTCATTATAATGTCAGGTAACCTCTACAAAGGTAACAGTAGGGTGTCTCCACTGATTTTCGCAAGGGAAGATGTGAAGTTACTAACTGTTAACCATGGGGCTTAGGAGAGACGCCATCAGCTCTTAATTGAAAGAAAAGTTTCGGAATTCACGAATATTAAATTATGCACATTCTTGATCAGTGACCGAGTATATTATACTTTGAGGAGCTTGGCTTAATACCAAATCAAAGCTGGGGAAATCCCACCAGGAATCGAACCTGGGAACCTGTGCACAAAAACAGCACTCGCTAGACTCTACACAAGCGAGAAGAGGTGTTTTTAAAATCTTGTTCAAGGCAGTATCTAGAAAGGTTATTTCTATTATAGATACTACCTTGCAGTTAATAAAAGCGGAATTATGTTTGGCATGTAATTTCACATTGTGACTGTTTATAATAAATTTCTTTTTTAAAATCATCAAAAGTTTTAAATTTCTTCCGTTCTTCTTCATTACTTGAGTTCTTTAATTTGTCATTTATTTTTTTTCACCCTTTTTAGACTTCCAAACTATGCTATACATAAAAATCGGAAGTCTTATAGAATGGTTTTGTCCGTCAGTCCGACCGTTTGTCGATAGGCATCACAGCAAAAACGATAGGTTTCTTGCATTTGATTCAGTGTCCAAAGGATAGGTTCAATCTCCTCCGTTAGTTCTCTATTCAAACCGGAAGAGATTCAAATTAGTCATTTCCTGTTTCAATGTTTATCACCATAAAAAGAAAACGGTAACAGATACGGTAGCAAAAAACTGTTTTCTGCAAATGATTTTGCGTCTCAAGATAACATGTTATGACTATCTAAAACACTCTACTAAAACCAGAAGTGGTTCAATACTAATTTCCATAGAGCAAAAACTATAAAAGCTACCAAGATGTGTTTTTCACCAATCGATACAGCGTTTCAAGAATAGATCCCATCTACTCCATAAATGTCCCATTCAAACCGAAATTGGTTCAAATTAGCCATTTCCGGTGTCTACGTTTATCGACATATAACGAAAACGGTAATAAACAGCGGAAATGATTCAGCGTCTCAAAACAATATACTGTGACAATGCAACACTCTACCAAAACCAGAAGTGGTTCAAATTTACAACTATTTCCGCTTTCAATCCTGGTTTTCATAGAGCAAAAACGGTATGAGATATGGAGATGTGCTTTTTTGCGACTGATTCAACGTCTCAGGAATAGGCTTTATCTACTACGTTAACCTCTATTCAAATCAAAAGTGGTTAAAATAAACCATTTCAGATTTCAACATTTATCGCCATAGAACAAGATTGTTATTAGATAGCGACAAGTTGTTTTCTGGAATCGATTCAGGGTGTAAAGGGAACGTACTATTATAACCTGGAAATCTCTACCAAAATTAAAAGTGGCTGAAATGTACTACTACTACTTGCATTTTCAATACTGATTTCCATAGAACAAAAAGAGTAACAGACAGCGGAACATGGTTTTTCGCAAACGATTCACTGCCTCAAAGCAGAACAACACGAGACGAGAAATAAGTTTTTTTTTCTCGCCTTATAATTTGTTATACAAGTTTCGATTCTTTAAGGATTTTTCGTAATTTCGTCTCGATTCTCGGCACATACCTTCTCATCTCGTATCGTTCCGTCAATTTACATACAGTAGATTTAGTACGATCCGGTTTAATGTCCTGGAAGGGCGGACCCGATAATAAAAAATAGGTTAGGCTGCAGTCCTATAATTACTCACTTCTTGCCCTATCCATATCAGAAAAACATACTTTTTAAACATACATGTCTAAAATTGCAATGTGACTGAAGTCGTAATTTCACACAGCCAGCGGCGCAAATCTGCCTTCAACATTGGGAGGGACAAGTAAGACCGTTTGCATCTTTTTTTTTTTTTTTGTTTGTTTGTTTTTGTTAAGCACTGTTCAAAATATTTCTGAAGTTGAAAAACAATCCTGTGGAGGATCAGGGAGCAGAGTTGTTGTCAACATTGGTAGGCGGGCAGATTTGAGGCTTATTCTAGGCGACATCAATTTCATCTCACTTTCCTTTGTGACAATCGGACACAAATCATCACATTTTTTCTCAAAAAATACATTTCAAATCGGATTATTGGGGGGACAGTCCCCCCAGTTCCAAGATTGAAGGGAACATGTCCCCCTCATCCATCCGGGATTTGCGCCAGTTTACAGCAATTTTTAACGATGATTTCACCCCTTCGAGGCTAAGGTGTGTGATGGTCCCAAGCAGGCACGTAGCCAAGATTTCGGAAAGAGGGGGAGGGTCCGTGACATGAAATACTGTGGTCAACACAGAAGCTCGAGCATTCTAAACTATTTTACTGAAATATATGTTAGTTCGTTTAGCCAGGACTTCGTAATGAGCGGGGGGAGGAGGGGGGGGAAGCAAGACATGAAATACTGAAGGCTGAGAACGTCGATCAATCTAAACCACTTTACTGGCAACATACGTGTATATTGGTTTGTTAGGAGAATAAAATGAGGATATGTTAGTAAGTATTTTAATAACAAACTATGAAGAAATTTCGAGTAAAATAATATAAAAAGGCATCGAAAAAAGATTTTACAATATCTGCGTTTCTTTCTCTCTTGAATCAAATGCTAACAGAACTTTCTTTCCACATAATCTTTTTGTTTTCATTATTCCGTCAATTACTGTCTGTTCTTAATGACAGGTTAAAGGAGCAGTAGAAAACTGTTTCTGAAATAACATGTTCGATACTGCAGAGAAGCGGTGACGGAAAATTATTTTAAAAAAATATCCACACTGTTACAGAACAGCACTATGCTTTCGAAAGCTTGAAGTTTCCCTGATTAATAGCAAAAATTCTGAGAATTCCGTAATTTTTTTTAGAAATTTCAAATTCCCTGACTTTTCCAGGAAATCTCGCTCATTCTTCATCATATGTTGCAAATAATACAAATCTCACAAGAAAGAGTAACCAAAAGCTTGCTGTAGATTTTTATTTTTAACGCTGATTCTGCTTTTTTTTTCGTTTCTTTTTGTTTCATCCTTCCTTAATTTTTTTCATTTCTGGTTTAGAAGGGGGGACCGGACCCCCCGGAACCCCCCTGGTTACGTGCCTCTCCCAGGTTTGCTAGAATTGGGTGATTGCTCCTGACTCAAACTCAAGTATTTCGAGTCGATTTAAGTGGTACTAGTAAATTCACATAGTTTCTGTACTACAAAGGAGGTTAAGTTAAACAATGCTTGTAGTTTATCATCAGTAATAATACTAGGTCAAACATAGTAATGACTATTGAAGCTGTCATGCATAGTTGAAGCAAGCGATTCCCCCACCTCTCCTTCACTAATTTTAATCCCAAAAGATAGAAATATGTTTATAACCTCCCATAAAACACATATATGTAAAAGCCGAGATGTTTTTAATAATTTTTCTCTAAAAAATATTTTATTTCAAATCGTAGAGTTCTCAAGCAGTACAGACAAACTAAAAGTTCTTAGAGGAAAAAATACGCTATTTTTTCTTAAAAAATGAATTTTTAAAAACAAAAGTTGTTATAAAACATATTTACAGTATTTTGTCTTGGGAAAGAGATGTTTGTATGACTTCAACTCTAAGTAGTTGGGATTATGGTAGGGTGACCAAACCGACCCGTAAAACCGGGATTGTCCCGTTTTTTCACTACCATTCCCGGTGTCCCGAAAAACTTAAATGTCCCGTATTTACGTACATTGGGTACAAAAAAACACTTTCCAATCTAAAATTTCCTAATTTTAATTATTATTTTCTAAGCTATGTGATTATATTGGAATATGTTTAATTACTGACCAACGTCATTACGACATTTGCAATATTGGATTTGGTGGCTACACTGTTTTCCCTCCTAGGCCTCCCCCTCCAAGACTCCCATTCCACAGACGACAATAAAAAGGCTGAAGTCTTATGAAAAACAAATTGTGTTTACTCTCTGTTTCGGGGGTATACGGACAAAATCTCGCGGCCGAAACATCGCCGCCCAAAATCTCGCCGGCCAAAACCTCGCGGGACAAAATCTCGCCGGGCCAAAACCTCGCGTGGCCGAAACCTCGCCGCCCAAAACCTCGCGTGGCCAAAACCTCGCCGCCCAAAACCTCGCGGGACAAAATCTCGCCGGGCCAAAACCTCGCGTGGCCAAAACCTCGCCGCCCAAAACCTCGCGTGGCCAAAACCTCGCCGGACAAAATCTCGCCGGGCCAAAACCTCGCCGCCCAAAATCTCGCTGGGACAAAACCTCGCCGCGAACGAAACTTTTCTTTAAAATTTACACAATGTGTTTCCTAATATGCAATTCCACATTACAAATAATAATAATAATAATAATAATAATAATAATAATAATAATAATAATAAGAAGAAGAAGAAGAAGAAGAAGAAGAAGAAGAAGAAGAAGAAGAAGAAGATACAAAACATCGTGTGCGTGGGCTTTCTCGGGTTATTCCCGTTTCCTCCCACTTTCTTTATTCGATCATTTCCTTCATCCTGGTCATCTACGTCTCCTTTAACCTATAGGACATAATCAAGGGACGTCGTAAAAACTCATATATTATTTCATACTTTCATAAATATTATTAGATTTTTGTTAAAATTTTAAGTTTTTGGATGTTCCAAAGTTCACGAAACTAACCTCGTTAGTTGTCATTACTTTCCTTATGCAGACTTTCTTTCCCTATAACCAGTTTAAAAACATCCTGTCGCCCTACCTTCACATTGAAATCCTCTAATACAGAAATAGAATTTTCATATGGTATCGCGGGACTTGGTCAAATATTCGTGATACTTCTTCTGAAACAGCGTCTTTTATACCGTCATCCTTATCATCTGTTGGAACATTTACATTTTGGTCAGGCGAGATTTTGGTATGGCGATATTTTGGGGCGCCAGCTTTTGGCCCAGCGAGATTTTGGCCCGCGAGATTTTGGCCCCGCGAGATTTTGGCCCGCGAGGTTTTGGGCGGCGAGGTTCTGGCCAGGCGGGGTTTTGGCCTGGCGAGGTTTTGTCCCGCGAGGTTTTGGGTGGCGAGGTTTTGGCCAGGCGGGGTTTTGGCCTGGCGAGGTTTTGTCCCGCGAGGTTTTGGGCGGCGAGGTTTTGGCCAGGCGAGGTTTCGGCCTGGCGAGATTTTGGGCCGCGAGGTTTTAGGAGGCGAGGTTTTGGTCCGCGAGGTTGTCGCCGCGAGGTTCTGGCCGCGAGGTTTTGTACCCAAACCGTTTCGGGCGGTGGAAGACTGAGGCACTGTCATCAGTACAGTACAGTTTTTCAGTAATTTAAATAAGATGTAAAATACTGTCATTTACGAAAGGGGAACAAAAGTATATAACTATAAAAGTGAAAGTAAAAAGAAAACTAGTTGTAAGTGAAATAATGTTTAAAAATAAGAAAAATACAAATAAGGGGAGTTGGAATCCGATACTGAGAGTAGTTCGTTATAAATTCTGCCAGTGACAGATATTGATGAATGTTTCATATATTTTTAGTATTTTTTTCAAAATTTCATTTTTTGCTAGTTGCTGTTAGTTACTTGTTATTTAATTAATTTCACAACCTTTTCAATAGGTTTTAAAACGAGAAATTGTAAATTTGCACTTTTTTGTGAGAGATACAGAGAGAGAGAGAGAGAACGGAGAGGAAAAATATATATTTAGGGGAGCAACCTATACAAAAATAAAAAGTTGTCCCGTTTTTTCTAGTTGACGATTTGGTCACCCTAGATTATGGGAAAGCTTCAATAAACACATACAACATATTGTCTAAATCGAATAATTTTTACGAAAGCAATCGTAGAACATATTTTTAAACGAGGAGGGTATCTACCACATCAGGTCAAAATCACCCATATTCTTGACAGATTTTGAGCCCTATAAAACAACAAATATGATACACACCGTATTGTATATATGAGGGACGTTCCGCTGGTAATTTTTATCATTTGCTTTGAACGAGAAGATACTACACCAGCACCAGTTGAAACAAACAACCACCATAAGAAACCACACCTGTTGCTGGTTCAACGACGGAAATAGCGTCAGCGGAGGTAGAATGACGCATGCGCAGAAAGCTGAAGAAGAGAGCAGCAGCAGACTGGTGTGCCCGAATTTATTCGAGTACACGGCACGATGGTAGACAAACATGTCCTTACAACATGGTCGCCAATGTAAGTATGTGCTGTTATCCGGTAAGAATGGACTTGTGGGACTAGTGTCCGTCATTCATGAACGCCTATAGACCGTGTATGATGAAAAGGTAATGTCTTGTCAAATGGTTGGTCAATGAAGGAAGGTAGCACAGACAAAGGATATACAGACCGCAAACTCCGCGGCAAACTGGAAATTTCGGGAACAGTAGCGCCTCTGCACCAACGACGACGGAACTAATCAGTCGATCTGACGCCACCTTCGAGGCTTTGTCTCACTGGGCGCGGGTTAGGATACTAGCACGTGGTGGAAGAGTGGCTGCGAGCACAGACAAAGGATATCCTTTGTCTGTGCACACACTCGCAGCCACAGGAGGAACTTCTATATTTTTATTTAAAACTATTACTCTTTGGCTCCTTTACTTGCATTTGGGGAACAGCTTTTTATGTTGACGTATTTTGCAAAACTTGGCCGTTTTCAGTGAACTCGAAAAAAAAGGGAAAAAAGAAAAAATCTGATATATATATAGCTGGAAAGGAATGTCAAATCCAGAGGCAGTACAAGAAAAGCTGAACACAAGCTAGCTAATCATTCTGCACTGCGTCTAACACTTGTGATTCAAAGCAGACGAAAACAATCCCCTGGTTACTATAACAACCCATGACGTCACGTTCACAGACCGATGGCAGCGCCATCTCACCCGGGACGACACATCGTTCCACCCATCCGAGCGCTGATTGGCTCTTTCGCTGTGCAGACGATAAAAACTGATTTCAATTGCACATATTGGAAGTTTGCGGTCTGTATATCCTTTGTCTGTGGAAGGTAGAGTGTGAAGGATGAAGATCGAAGTGTGCGTCCCTCCATATCCACGAATGAAAAGAACATTGCTAGAGTATAGGACATGGAGTTAGCGGACAGGTGCATAAGGTGTTAGACGTGGCGTCCACACTGCGTATTGGTCGTGCTCAGGCCCATCACATGCTTCATAATGTGTTGAGTTACCGAAAATACCTGCAAGATTGCAAGATGGGTGCCGAGAAACCTGACCGTGGATCACAAGAGTGCAAGAATGGGAATCAGCCTCGAACGTGGTACGCGCGAGAGGGAAATAAGTTCCTGTTCAGAATCATCATAGAGAATGAGACATGAGAGTACCACTTTACTTCAGAAACCAGGCCGCCTCAATAACATGGAAGCATCCCAATTCACCAGTGAAGAAGAACGTCAAAATGTTACCCTAAACAGGAAAGGTTAAGGCCATGGTGTTCTGGGACGCGAAAGGTGTGATTCTCCTTGATTTCCTACATGAGTGGACTATCAATGCAGCACGCTACTGCAACACCCTCACCAAACTCAGGTCCGCCATTCGACGAAAGAGACCAGGGTGTTGAGTAAAGGTGTTGTGCTCTTGAACTACAACACAAAACCACATACAACAAGGCTCACACAAGATCAGATTCGTCGCTTCGGATGGGAGCGACTGGATGACCATGTCTACATCCCCGATCTTCTCCCTTGTGATGCACCACATTGTACTTTCAACTGCTCCCGGCTTTGAAAGCCGCAGTCTCGGCACATCACTTACAAAACAATGCTGAGGTGGAGAGGCCATGCGACAATTCCTTGAATCGTACGGCATCGAGGTTTAGCAGAGTCGTTTCTTCAAACTGATTACACGCACCGACAAATGTCTCAATATTGATGGTGACTATGTCTAAAAATAGTGCAAGGTGTATAGTTCATGACGCCATGGTCAGTGGCGAGGCATAATCTCACAAGTAGGGTAGACCCGATAACTAATATTCCCATTTAGCTCCACTACAAATATTTTGAAGTGCAGTTCATATTTTCTCCTGTCTTGGATTTACAGGGCGAGAATTTCCTCCTCATTTGCTGTTTTCATTTCCTGTATATTTGAAAATGGAGGGAGAGAAAAATAAAGTAGTCCTACATTCATACAGTTAGCTGTCAAATTTCTTGGATAAGCGTTTGTTACTTGTATCTCTCACTTCAAACTAAGTACAATACTGCATTTAATTTATGCATCACGAAATAATAACTTCAATAGAAATCTTAATGCTCAGAAGGAACTTCATTTGAATCAACGCAAGATATTTAATACTGTATTCTATGCAGTGGCATATTTAAGGGGGTGGCTTTGTTTTATATATATTGCAAAATTTTTACATTTCCAGAAATAAAATTAGCAAAACTCCCCGAAACAAAATCGTAAATACACCACTGATTCTATGAAATCGAAAACTCAATTAAAATTACAAATATTATTTTATCCTGTATGGTAGGGTTTGGTAAATTTATACATACGTTTAATGTATCAGACTTACATTTTACAAGCTATTATGGACCAGGCCCAATGTAGGGGGAAAATACAGCTACTCTGAATAACTCCTGAGAGTATATATAAATTAAACAAGTTATCATTAATATAAATACTTAATTATATACAGAAACTTCTTACTTAATGTTAAAGAAATCATTTAATAACGTATTAGCATTGAAAGATACCTTCAACGCTAAAACTAAACTTCCAGAGGCGAGCATTGGCAACTTCCCAACAATGCGTGCAATCCCCGGTGATAATAGCTTCGCTCTCTGAGCAGCATAGTCCGTAAGCCTGTCTAGCAAACTGATGAGGCTCAGACGGAAGAGTCTCCAAGTGTTTTCAACCCACTATTTTTTACCGAAAAAAACGAAGTTTTGAAGTGTTGACTTTATTTTATAAGAGATCAAAGATAAAGATAATACACGATAGAAAAGAGGGTAGGCCCGGCCTCAGAGCCTTATAGTACGCTTCGCCACTGGCGATAGTGTGTTTAACCAATAGAGTTTCCCTGTGAAAAAATGACGAAACTTACTTTTGGAACGTTTCTCGTAAAAACGAAAGATATAGAGAATGTTCTATAAAAGAGAAAAAAATATCGGAACGGGGTTCATACAGTCCCTCATTTTTGATTGATTTAAACCGAAGCAATGATGAAATAATATAAAAATAACAAGAAAGTTCTGTCGCTTTTTGTCGAGGTGTGTGTTCAGTTGGCCCTCACACTGTGAGTTGAATACGCATAGAGGTAAGGCGAAGGTCAATTGTTGGTGTGGGTGTATCCAACATACTACCTGGTTGTGGCAGTTCAGTTACACCGTGAATTTGCGTGAGGATAGACTGAACATGGGACCTCCACAAAGCGTCATAAGGACGTGTATGCTATACGAATTCAAACTGGGGTCAAACGCCGCTGCAGCGAGACGGAAGATAAGCCAAGTCTTTGGTGAGGGTGTCGTTACTACGCGGAGAGTAGAGCGGTGGTTTAACAAGTTTAAGAACGGTGACGAAACACTCGAAGACGCACCACGTGCCGGAAGACCAACACATGAAACAAAATGAAGACCTTCAGACAGCAATCGAGGCGAACAGTAGTCAGACATATGAGAAACTGAAACTATAGTTCTTTGTGAGTGGACAAACCATTCGGCATCAATTCCATCAACTTGGGAAGCACTAGAAGTTGGGCGGGCCAGAAGGCAACGCGAGCAGACACCTGTGTTTCTTTGCTGTCTTGTCTGAGGAAGGCGCTATTTCTGGACAGGATGTTGACATGAGATGAGAAATGGGTCCTGTACGAAGCTTCACGGCGCCGTCATCATTGGTTAGCAGCTCATGATCTGGTTTCAAAACAGCGGAAACCAGCATTGAACGAGAAGAAGCCATTTTGTGTGTTTTGTATGTTTGGTGGACTGCTAGCGGTATTTGCATCGGGAACTGCTACCAGCTGGTCAGAGCATCAATGAAACTGTGTACTGTCAGCAGTTGAGCCGTGTTCAAGAAAAAGTCAAAACTCTGGTTCCAGCACTTCTGTATTGCAAAGGGGTCCCCCTGTTACAGGACAACGCTAAGCTCCACGTGAATACGATGACTCGGGACACCATTCTACGCTTTGGGTGGGAAACACTATTGCATCCGCCATACTCCCTGGACATTGCACCATCCAATTATCACCTTTTCCATTCCTTGGACAATCTCCTTAGAGAACTCCAGTTCAAATCCTTAGAAAAAAGAGCTGCAAAATGCACTTGATATCTTATTCGCTTCACAGCCCGCCATGTTCTACCACAATGGAATCCATGGCCTTCCAGAACGTTGGCAGAAGGTCGTCAATGCTGACGGGAGGTATTTTTATGTTCCAGGTACGTCTTAAGTGACATATCGATGTTCGAAGGTGATGAGTGATAACAGCAAACACAGCTTTCTTGGTTACCTTTTTATATGATACCCAGATGTTGCACCAAAATCGAATAATTACGAAGTCGCAAGCGGATAATTCACTCCTGATTGCCTTAAATTTACCCTTAATCTTGATTGATTTTAATTGCAGGCAGAAAAGTCTCAAAAGGATATACGATCACATAATACAAAAATTGAATAATTTTCACAAAAGTTATCGCAGAACTAATTTTTATAATATTACGGGGAGGGACGAAAAAGCAATCTCTCGCTTTTTAATTTAACTTCGTGCAGTGGTGATGTTTATGAAGCTTTAGAGATGAGTCTTTCAGCAGAACTCACTGGCATAACTCTTTCAAATCTGGGTCTTCTAGTAAAAGTAATAATCTGGACCCTTTCCATTAATACAACTTTTTTTTTTTTTATTTTAGTTAGCATCAACATTTTCGGATCTATGAGAGTATATGTTACGTCACGGGTCATACAGCATCAACACTGAACCATTGTGGGGAACGTTATCAAAGAATATAAAGCAATCCCAACGTTTGGGGGTACTTAACTTCTTTTACTACCAATTCTCTACCAATTTCAACCGCAACCAATAGAAATACGGTAATCAGATCCGATTAAAGCGAACAAAATCCATATTACGTTTATCAAAATCAAGAAATTTATTTGTTGGGTTATATTGCAAAATTATATTATATGAATATGTGTAAACGTACAACATATGATGGCTTTCACCCTAGTTACATTCTTCAACACAAAGGTTTACAATCCCAAACAATTGCAAGTTGAGGGAAGGCATGTTATAAGTTATATTAAAATCGGAGAAGTTTTATTAGAGTTAATGTGTAACACACGGACGGACAGAAGGACAAACACAAATGGCGATCGTTTCAATAAATACAACACATCCCAGGGGCGGATCCCGGAAGGGGGAGACCGGGATTATCGCCCCCCAGAAGAGAAAACTTTCTTATTTTATATATATGTAAATAAAACCCATCCCAGAGTTTGAAGCTCTTACAAGTAGCTCTAAGTAGCAGTATTACAATCCACCGCCCCCTTAAAGTCCGTCCTGGATCTGCCCCTGCCACATCGTGCTTTGCTATGACGTTGTACTGAAGTTTCTTCAGCATAGTCGTAAGTTTCTCGAAGACCAAATAAATTGTTCCAGAATCAAGTGTCAAACTTGAACTAGGAAATAAATTCATAATAAAGTAGAAGAGTTTTAATTAAGTGTATTTCCATTATCATTTCGACATTCGAATCAGTACCTGCTGTTTATGTTGCTACAGAAGGTCAAGGCCCTGCCGCAGAATCCTATAGTATTTGCTCCCAAAAGTAACCTCTTATAATAATAATATATATATTCTGAAATTTAAAAATTGTTGTATGGGAAATTATTGCATGTTCATTACTGCACTTTACTAATAGATGCGGTCAATCAATCTTGTGTTGTATTCTGAGCCTAATGCCAATTTCTCACTGAAACATCGGGAATCAAAAATTAAACCGGGTTCAGTTAAGGCAGATGCGTCAACCATTTGACTGCATGTATTCTGTCACTAATTATAAAATAGAGTCAAACATTTGAAAATTTCATGAAATTGGATGCTTATATTCCTTGATTAAAAATTGAATTTGTGCCATTATGCACCATTATCAAAACCTAACATTTTAGCTCTTAATTATTGCAATTCGTATAACAATCTTTCACTGCTATAGATAATATTTAACGGAAGGAAGTTTTTGTAATTGTATGATGCAAAAAATAATTTCAGTGTACACATAGAATACTCGTATATGTAAAGCACATTAAGTTATGGAACGAAAAACAAATTAAATGAAATGAAATCTTTCAGTTTTATATCCCATGGTAATGTCGTATAGGCTAAAGGAGACGCTCATAATGATGAGAAATGAATGAAAATCGTGGAATGAAGAAAGTGGAAGGAAACGAGAGAATCCAGAGAAAACCCACGCATGCGGTGTTTGCCCACTTGGCGCAAGCTGGTATCGAACCAGGGATCCCACGCAGCAGAGGTGAAAGCTCTACCACTAAGCCACCGTAGCTCCCTAGAAGTAACAAGTTAACAACAACTGTAACAAAGAATCTCTTTGTCATGGATTAAAATACTATAGTAATCCATTTTGTACTAACAAGAGATGTATGCGAACCGTGACAGCTAGATATTTATGAAAATTGGTACCTTGATTAATTGTGAATCGCTAATTAGCGAGGTGATAGTCATTCGGTGCGGAAATGCCTTGTTTACCAACTATGCATAATGAATACCAAGCAGTGTCCGAGTGAGGCTGTGTTGAATTGTACCACAATAATTCTGAAAAAGGCAGAAAAATGAAAAACGTAAGCAGATAACCTGATACCTACGGAAGGGGGACACGTGAGTAAAAACACGGCAGTAGTGTCACACAAGCAGTGTTGCCACCCTAATACAAAATTATAGTTTTTCAAATAGAAGGTATGTAGACTACTTTATGGCATTAAAACAATTGACATAAAACGTGAAAGAAAATAAGATAAAGGTGGATTATCAGTGTTGTCAAATAAGGGAGATACGAAGCTCTAAAGTTGAAAAATTATGTGGTCCGTACAATGAAACGAACAAATGTACAACAATAACAATACTGCAGAAGGAACAAATGTACAATAGGGAGTAAACCATAGCATGCACAGCATCCAGGGACTAACGAACTTGATACACCCTATCGAGTGTGCGGTTAGGGTGACAAATGTACGTATTTTTTCATAATATCTTCGACTTTTCTGTTGTATGTATTGATGTATTATGTTAAAATATTTTGTGCCTGTGAATTACTGGTAACCTGAATGCTGTGTGTTTTGCCTTCATCGTTGTCTCACATGGTAACGTTTCCTATGCTCTCGACTGACACCTATCATAGGTCGTTAATCTTTGCGAATAGATTCTGACGTACTTTCTCGTCACGGATTTGTTACCTTTCGTGCCACAGTTTTTCTGTACTCTTTTCAGGCGATACGCCGTCCTTTCTATGGTTTGGAAGACATGCAGGATTTTAAGCAGTGTTACAACCCCAAGACAGTTTATTTTACAGCTCTTGGGAACGGTTTGGAATATCGATTCCACTCAAACGCCATTGGAATTGCTGCTCTGCTGTTCACATTTCCGCTTTATGTCACATTGGGCTTCTTCCTTTTACGAATACTCTAATATGTGCCCTTTTTTGGGGTGAATCCTGTATTAAGCCCGTTAGTCACTAGATACTGTGTATGCATTTGTAACTTCTGCAGTATTTGTTGTTGATCTACATTTGTTTGTTTCTCTGTACGGAGCCCATAATTTCTCAACTTTAGAGCCTCATATCTCCCTGATTTAGCAACACTGATAACCCACCATTTGCTTGTTTTCTTTCACATTTTATTCAAATTGTTTTAATGTCCTAAAATAATATACTATGTTCTATTTGAAAAATTAAATTTTGTGTTGGGATGGCAACACTCCTTGTGACACTACTGCCATTTTTAGTCACGTGTCCCCCTCCCGTAGGTATCAGGTTACCTGCATACACTTTTTTATTTTCTGCCTTTTTCTGGCGTTTTTGAGGTACAACTCGGCACGACCTCACCCAGTGATTGCTTGGTATATGTACGATACAAAGCGGGTAAACAAGGCATTTCCGCACCGAATGACTATTACCACGATGATTAGCTATCCACAATTAGTCAGGGTACAAATTTTCATAAATATCTAACAATCACGGTTCGCATATGTCCCTTGTAAGTAAGGCAGGAGCTCATGTGGTTCGGATTCCACGTTAATCAGTCGGTCCACGTCTCATATAGCCTCGCTGCTTAACGGGACGTTAAACTCAAAATCAACTCAACTCAACCTTGTAAGTAATAATTTACCTAACGTAATTACTTGACGATAATGTAATATCACATATAAATTTTGCTCTATTTTTTTTTTTTTTTTTTTAATTTTCTCTGCAATTTTGGTAGAGATTATAGTCAGAAATTAAACTCAATATACTGAAGAATTACATAGTAAAGTCATTTGAAAGTGTATTAGATGTGCCATTTTATGCATTTCTTTTCTCTTTTTCTAAAAGGGAGTTTCAAGTCACGTTTTATCGCTGAGATAATACAAGATGAAGTAAATCTTCAACTTTTAACATGGAACTGGGACCACATTAGTTTTCACGTGAATACTGTGTATAATGGATCCAGGCCATCTACTGAAAAGGTAAACATACGACTTCTTCAGCTTAAATGTGATTATATGTCTTAAAGGCTAGAGAGGAAAGTTTATATCCATAAAAAACAGTTTCTAATTTATTATTTATTGATTTATTAACAAATATATAACTACATATTTTATATTCTTCTTACACTGGAAACAATAATAATAAATGAGTGGTCCGCGTACCGTAGTTGGTAACACTCTCACCTTCGGTGAGAGCGGTTCCGGGTTTGATTGCCGGTGGGTCACTTGGTCGAAAATGTATGAAAATCTTTTTCAGGTCAGCCATACTGAATGAGGTTTTCCTTATTCATATCAGGCAAATGCCGGGATGGTATCTAACATATAGGTCCCAGGCCGGTTCCTTCCTTCCCTTTCCCCGGATAGTGTGATCACCGACAGACGTCATCCGTCATACGCGACGAGCTAGTATGGCGAAAGCCCCGAAATCTAAATCCTAATGCTAAATAATAATGAGTAAATGCTTCTAATCAGATGCTAGGGACCGCGATGACTCTCTGATTTGATTCCAGCTCGCACCAAATGGTATTAATAACGAACAAACACACCATGTGCGTGAGTTTTTGTGGGTTCTCCTATTTCCTACCCCCTTTTTATCATTCCATTCAGTATTTATAATCACCGTCTCCTTTAGCCTATCCGACATAATCGTGGGAGGTAAAACAAAGATTTCATTTCATTTTATCATGGTGCTGTACTGTACATTTAAACAAATTCAGTGCAGTTATCTCGGCATACTTTTTGGTCAGTACTAAATTTAATACAACTGAATCTGTTTAGTACACGTGCAGCTATCTGTCAGAGGGCAGCTCTTTCGTTGAGTTGATTTTTAGTTTAACGTCCCTTTCAGCAGCGAGGCAATAGGAGACGGGACCTGCTGATTAACGTGGAATCCGAACCACAGGAGCTCCCGCCGGGAATCGAACCCGGGTCTCCCACGCCAAAGGCGCGTACGCTAACCGCTTAGCCACAAAGAAGCTTTGAGGCCAGCTCTTGTTGCACAGACTATAGCGTACGCGGCCTAGCGACTCCGAGACGCATGTCCAGAGGGATGCTAGCGTCCCCCTCTCGTCATACGTTAAAATGTCTTAGGAACTTTTTTGTTGCAAATTTGATGTATTTTCTGAATCTCTAGGTATTTTTCCCAAAAGGAACAAAAAGCTAACATTTTAAAAAAGAAAATTTTGGAAGTTTTTTTTTTAAATTTAAAAGTTTTGGGGGAAATATTTGATACGAAGTTAAAAATTCGGATTTTCCGACCCCAAAACATAAAAGAGCCACATACAATATACCATGATAGATTTTTTTTTTTTTTTTTTTTTTTTAAGGAGTAAGATTTCTATATGGTCTTTATTGCCTGAACTATAATTTGAAAACGGTCAATAGGTGGCAGTCGCATAGCGCGTTATGTTCATGAGAGCTAAATTCAGCTACCTGACAATTGTTACTTGCTGTTACCCTGTTGTTACGGTACGTATCAGACAAAGAGGGTACTTAAAAATCCATAAGCTTGGTATTTGTAGTAATTAAGTGTGATGTGAAATGGTAATTTCGATATTGTCTTGATACTTAAATTTTAAGGTTTTTTAAATTATGTTGTAAAAGTTTGGTGCTACATGGTTAATTATTTATTTCTGGAGTAGTACTATAAACAAAATTCATTTAATAACATTTCATTCAGACACTATGGAGGCTGCGTTTAAATACGAGCCTTTAGACAGCGCGACTGTATTATTCTTTTACTTATACATTAAGTTAAATGGGTATATTCAATCACGCCATTATCTGTGCGACGTGTGTAACAGTTTGAATTATAGATAGCAAGTAGAGCTCTGTTCTTACTTTCTTTCACTATACAGCTTACGCATGGACATTCAAAACATGGAAAAAGTTGAGTTGATTATCTTTGCTTGCCTTCAACAGAGTTTGGAGGATGAAGTGAAAATGTTCTCGTTTATAAACTAATTTCGAACGACCCATTTGTATGGTATGTGACAATATGAAGGTTCATCGTCGTAGAACAAATCTTATTAACGGATCGTATATTAATTAATTGTGGATTTAATGGAAGTATGAACAGCGTGAATATTTATGTAGGTATTTGCCTAATCATGAAATAGTGGGTGCTTGCTAGTGGGAGTAGTCCAACAGGCTGGGACGACAGTACTGTGATTGCTGTAAGTTTGTCCTCCCTCAAACCTGGTCATTTTTAACTTGTTTGTATATTGTGTGTTTGTATCTTTTCTAAGGTCCACGGAAACTAGAAATTAAAAGGAAAAATTACTGAATTCGCCATTACTAAATCTGGGTTCGAATTTTTATCCATTCATTCTAAGATTTCCAGTAACTTAGACCTCTGGCATACTAAATTTGGAAGAGGAGGGTGGTGTAGAAAGGAGTACAATCTTCGAGAAAGATTACCCAAAATATTGGAATGAATTCTGGTCCCAAAACTGTAGGTTTAACAGTTCATTGAATTAAACTGTGAACTGGTTATAGACTTTTTAGTCCCGGCTTTTCAGCACCGGCTATATGAGGCATGGAGCTATAGCTGAAGGTGGAATCCAAACCATCGTAATGCTTTCAAATTTTGAAACCTTCCTACCGGGAATTGAAACCTGGATTCCGTGCGCCCAAAGCGCGCGCGCTCTCCGCTAGACCAGCCGAGGGGGCATAACTTAAATTCTTACACAACGACAGTAGGAATGGGCTATTTACATTCCAATGCTTAGCAGCGGAAGAAATAGGTCTTCAACATGGGGGAGGGGGGAGTGGACGTGTAAGACAGTTCTCATAAATATATATTCCCATAGACGTTCGAACTATTTATGAAGTTCAAAAACAATGCTCTGGAGGATCAGGGAGTAGAGTTGTCTTCAACATTGGGGGGGCGTGTAGATTTGAGGCTTATTCTGGGAGGATATCAATTTCATCTCACTTTCCTTTGTAGCAATCGGACACAAATCATCATATAGGTTCAATTATAAGCCAGGTAATGGACATCTTGTGGGTAGGTTCTTTTCTGTAACTACTTTCGTTTCGTCTTTCCTTTCATTCCATCAATTTTCTATCTTCCGTTCATATGTCTCTTAGTCTAAAGAGCATACGCACATTATGTTGATAAGCTTTGGATTCAAGGCTATCTAACTGCAGTCCATAAAATTATAAATTCACTTCGAAGAGGATATATTGACAATGCATCATCCAGTTGAACATCCAGTATCTAGTCAGCCATATCGAAATTAAAGTAACTAAGATATTTTGCTAGTGAAGGGTGTCTCTCTTACTTCTGAAAATTAAAAGAACCTTTCAAGTTGTATTCTAGGGTTACAAGTGTTCTAGAGAAGCTTGGGCTTTCTAGTTACGCCAATGCATTTCACGTCAGAAACAGAAGTGCGATACTTTATTCTTAAGCCCATTTATCACTACCGTTCTTGCTGTTTACAAAACTGCTGCTTTCCCATTTGCCAGATTTTGCAATCCATATGGGGTCTCCTTAGGATAACTTACATGACTTATAATACGAGAATTCTCTTTTTAAAATTTCCAAATTGTTAATATTAATGGGATCCCAACACATAATATAAAGTCTCTCAAACTTCCACTGAGACTTATACGAACATAGTATTACATACTAGACACGCACAGAGTTCCTTCGTGGCTAAGCGGTTAGCGTACGCGCCTTTGGCGTGGGAGACCTGGGTTAGATTCCCGGTGGAAGCTCATGTGGTTTGGATATTATATATATATATATATATATATATATATATATATATATATATATATATATATATATATATATATATATATATATGAGAGAGAGAGAGAGAGAGGAGAAATCATTAAAGTGTACTTACTTTTTTGGGAAGCTAGGTGAAACGAAATGTAAAAATAAACTTCGAATAACAAATCGGGTTTTATTACCATGCATAGGATTCTTCTATTATGTTTACTTTAAAATATTTACTTTTGTTTGAAGATGTTTTGGTAGGTTAAAAAAAAATTCTTTTTTCCATAGTAGATAAGTAATCAGTTGGCTCAGAGAAGTGGGGGGGGGGGTACTTTCAACAAATGTAACGGGGGCATGGAAAAACTCAAGTTTTCTTCATTCAGTTGGATCCTCAGTGTATGGCAACTGGTTCTAAAGTCATCCAAATGCGGTTCATGGGTTCACTCAACCTGTGTAAAATGGATAAAACCTGGGAATAAAAGCGACTGATGTATAATGCTGTCTACATCATGGAAAACCTTTTTAATCTGCGCACCTCTTATTCAATACATTGGGCTGTCTCGAAAGGCATATACAGAAAGAACTAACGATCATACTGGTAGTAAAAAGAGCCTTTGCTTGGGTAAATTTCCAATTTGGGCACACTTATGCTTGAGCTTTTGGGGGCATTTGCTATCTACTTACAGCACTGTTCACACATACGCGTGCTCAACTATCGAGCTCGAAGCTCGTAGAGCTTTGCGAAAGGACTCCTGGAGTTAGAGAAAAAGTGAAGAGCGGATTTAAAATCTCACTCCCGTAGATGGTTTAACTCGTTAAGTTTCGTTACATAAGTTTAAGTGGAAAACATCCGCAGTTTTCAAGAAAGAAGAAAGTCTCGGAGCATAGCTATTATGATCAGGTTTCTGTATGGCAAATGGTTGTCTTCCCAGTTTGTGATTTGACAGTTAATTTCCAGTGTTGACCCAGTATCGTGGGGAGGAACTGGAAACTTCTTGAACTAGTAAAAGGTTATAGTTAAGGAGCCGTACTTCCCATTTAGGGAAGGACGAGAAACGCCATACTTTCAGGAATTATTCATTGACTATCTAGGATGTTAAAAAGTAGGTAATAGACTGAGTTCTTGCCCTTGTACTTAGGGTGTTTAGCTAGTGCAACAGTAAGATGTATCCTCGTGCACGGGAGATGAGAAGTAGCTGTTCTTAACTATTACCTAGTAAAAACTAGAAGCTCCGTGATAAGAAAATGTAATGATCAAAGCTGATGTGTTAATTACATAACCTCTTTAACTGGTTGGTCATATTCGTAGGGTTTCGCAGGCTAGGAACACAGTGGCTTAGGGTCAAGTACTCGCCTCCGATGTGAGGGCATACTATAATCTGTTTCACATAACCTAATAGGAAAAAGTTTTTCCCCCCACCACGCTCAAGTACAGGTGAATGTTGGTGTTCCGCCTTCCACTCGAGTTTGATAGCCAAAAGGAACAGCAGTGCTTTCTCAACATCAGGTGCGAGCGAATTGACATACGAATTTAGTTTACACGATTTTGTTTATTTGAAAAGCTTCCCTCCCTGTGAAGGTTAACAACTTGCCTTCCCCTTCTGCAGTAGTAAGTAGTGGGAGGTAGGGGAGTTTACTATCAGGTTGCCTGAAACAGACTTTAGTTCGATTCCAGGCTACGTGAGTTTATATTTAACAACGTGGGTTTTCCCGGGGTTCTTAGGTTTCCTCCCACATTCCCATTTTACTATTTCACAATCCATCACTTCCACTAGTTTTTTTTTTTTTTTTTTTTTTTTTTAATTTTCCTGGGACATAATAGTAGAATTATTCCATCGAAGGTTATAATACCAAAGTAGTTTGTTAGTTGCCCTAAAAGACGCGAAATCCAATAAATAACAATTACTACATTACAATAACATTGTTCTAATTGGAAGATAAATCGGAAATCATATTAACCTAATAGTTTCGACGTTCTTATATTAAAATGGAACTTCATATTACTTGTGACTTCAAAGTTATAATTACACATAAACCAGTGATTATTATTATTATTATTATTATTATTATTATTATTATTATTATTATTATTATTCAATTCTTCCCAGTTTGAAATTTCCGTCGAATTGTTTATGGTAGAGTAGTCATACGTAGATAAACTTTGCCAGCAAAACTTCACAGAAGATGTTTTTTTTTTTTTAATTATTTAAAATAATGGCAAATTTGAAAATTTGAAAGAAACTGTTAAAACCGTATAGCTATTGTTACTTGACTCTACATTACAAGAAGTGAATAATACTGACAACCATTAGGAAGACGGAGGGGGTACAAAAAGTTTGTAGTCCCGCTTTCACAAATTTGCGGACTTCCATTAAAAAAAATGTCTATTGGCTTATGAAATCTGATCGGCCCTGATCTACAGTCAGTACATTCTTAAACAAGGACACTTCTTTGCGCCCTAACTGCCGTGATCGCTTACGGTTCACGTTGTTCGAGTTCAGAACTTCCTGGCAGTAGAAAGCCCTGATACAGTTGAGTTGATTTTGAATTTGTCCCGTTCAACAGCGAGGCTATGAGACTTGAACCTACTGATTAACGTGGAATCCGAACCACATGAGCTTCCGCCGGAAATCGAACCCGGGACTCCCACGCCAAAGGTGCGTACGCTAACCGCTTAGCCACGAAGGAAAGCCCTAATACAAATCGATGTAATGGTTAGACCATACGGCAAGATTTTACTTTGACTCGGACAGTGACTTGAATCGGTTCTTATAGGTTGTCACTTCCCCTGGAACTGTTTTAGCCTTTGGTGCTGTCACGTGGTATATAGTCCACTTTTCACACACAACTTTATTGATATAAAAAAAACGTTACGGATCATAGCTGAGCAAGCGAAAGGTGGTAGAAGGCCCGCAGGGTTCGTTTTATTCCACGTCCACCTTTACCCTCATAATACCACATGACATTGTCACGATCGGGTGGAGCAACTTCAATGTGATTCCTCAACTGCTCCGGGAACCGGGTCAGATGAATCGGTTGCAGTCACTCTGTCAAAGTAAACTCTTGCCGACAATTCTTTCATAATCTTGGTGTCGCATAAGGCCCTAACTCAAATCAACCTAAATTTCATTCCATCAAGGAAGAAACTGCTTCAATTCTTTCGTTGTTGTGAATTAAACGAATACTGAGTAAAATTGAGGAGTTTGGTGCAATAAGGGCGTAAGTCAGAAACATGCAGTTGGAAAAAAAACTGTTGAAAATTTAAGTACTGTTTTATTCTTACACAAAACAATGTAATATGCAGTATTTTATTCCAATATTGAATTGAAATATTACCAGGAGGCTAAACAAGTATGGCAAAAGCCTCAAATGAGTTTGATGCAAAAAGGGCGTAAACTCGCTACTGGAAGCTACAATAAAATGCAGACTCCAGTAAGTAGAAACAGTAATAAGTCTGATTATATATATATATATATATATATATATATATATATATATATATATATATATATATATATATATATATATATATGAATATGTATATATGTATATATTATATGTATATATATATTATATGTGTATATATTGTATATATTATATATATATATATATATTATATGTATATATATTGTATACATATGTATATGTATTGTTGGTTGAGTTCTTGGATGGTCCTGAGGTTGTATTAGTGGTAATCTGCAAGTTCTGTGTCCTTAGCGGGTGGAGACGAGTTTTCCATCTTTTTGTTGGCAGTGCGTCTGGCTTTTCCATTCTCAAAGACAACACATCCTTTGTAGTTAGCAGGATGAGCTCCTTGACAATTCCAACAGTAAGCTGAAGTATCCCTTATTTTCTTTGGGCAGTACTGGGTAAGATGATTTTCTGGGCATTTGACATCTTGGCATTGCATTGCAGTATTCCTGACTGTGACCCAGGCGCTGACACCTGTAGCATTGCAGGAACTCTTGTGGTTTATCATTTTCCACAGAGATGCGGTAGCTTAACAGATAAGGAGTAGTAAAGATTTCTTTCGCTTTTTGGTCTTTCTCCAATTGAACGAGAAACAGAGGAAGATAGACACGTTCAGTGGAGTTTTTACTCTTCCCTTTTAATTGTGTAACACTTCGAACATTGAACCCTAGGTCCCTTAAGTCGTCTTCAATATCCTGAATTGGAGTATCGACTGGTAATTTTCTGAGTACAACTTTCAACGGAAGATCTTTCCGTATGACTTTGGTGGCATACTGCTTTTTGTTCTGTTGACAAAATGCTACCAATTTGTCATAATCTCGTACGTCAGTACACGTAACTTTTATGAAATCTTTCTGTTGTTGAAATTTTGCCGATCGAAGGTTTGGTCTTAGCGTTTTAGTCAGCGTGATTTTTTTTTTCTCCACATCATATATATATATATATATAAAGGCATTTTGGTTTTGGAGATTTGGTTGAAGTCCTAACATCATTGGTAATAATTGTTTGTGAAAGATTGATTTGTTCTTCATCTTCTAGCGCTTCAAATTGATTGTGAAGTGGTAGTTTCAGCGAGTTCGTAGAGCTAGTTTTAGCATTGTTTTTCTAGCTGATGGCATTTCAAAATCATCCATTTCAATGTTACTCTCGTCCTACGAGAGAGTATGCTGTGATTTGGTTTGGTCATCCATTGATAATTTTTGTTTCTTAGTACTGGTAGTTGGGTTTACATTGATATCAATTGACATGTCTGGAGTTCTCAGCCTCTGCACGTGAAAGGACCGGATGTTTATACGCATTCATATGTTCAAGGGTATAGGGTCCTGAGCAGTATCCACATATCCCATCACTCCCACTCTGATTTAGATCCAGAAAATGGGGATCACTAGGCAATGGTAGAGGATAAGGTGTAGCCCCTGGGAAAGGTGCAGTAATTTGATTTGGGCAGTTCTGATCCATGGTATCTGTGGCGTTTAAGGATGTATAGTTAAATTGCAATTTCGGAGCCGCCAGCACTGGGCCAGGAAGCGTTCTAGGCATGGGTACAGTTTTAATTTGTTGTGAACACGTTGGAACCCCTGAGGGGAAAAGGGCCCGTCTCACTTCTGAATTTGGTAATAATTCGTTGATTTTCGTTGACAAAGCGTGTTCTCGATGAAATATTGCTTTGAGTCCAACGTGTGTCCTTCCGATATGATGGATTTATCAAAATTTTTATTATTATTACTAATTTTCTTTGTTTGACTGTGTTCGCGCCAAAATGAAGAGCTGCGAAATACAGGTACTTGTTCTCTTAATCTCAGCTCTTATTCTCATCTTCAAGTGACGTACGTCCCCTTTTAAATTCAAGAAACAAATTTCCAACACTGGCTCGCGAAGGAGCAGATTCCCCAAAAGTATTCGCCTACGTTTCAAGGCACTGCTCCGCGTTAAGCCCTTCTTGTAATCGTAGAAAATCGTAGCGCGAAAGTCACGTCTTGACAACTCCATGACTAACTAGACGATGGCTCACACGCGATTCCTTATCTCTCTTATCTCTGACCATGCTATCACACTCATTGTTGCCATTGATGGATGAAAGTCACATAATATCAGTGTCGAATGCAATAAACAAAATGTTGCTGTGATGTTAGATTATTGCGCTGTTAAAAAAATTTCGGCATGGCCCTCGTATTAAGATATGTATGAGTATAAAAATACATGAAATGATATGAATTTGAGTTAGAAACTCCCTTGAAAGTCTGTGTACGCTACTGAATTAGCATGTTATGGTGCTCGCCGCAGTTTCCGGATTGCCAATATCCGCAAAAGTGCTGATATATAACATTTTTTTTAAACTTTTGGAAATCTTTCAAAAATATTTGTCACGAATGAAGTTTGACACTAGAGATGATGACTGTCGAAAAATCAGTTGGCAATCGCGAGACAAAAGTGGATTCTAAGTACAATAATGTCCTGGTTATTTATCTAGGTATATAATAGATATATTCTAACATTTTCCATGAGGAATATGTTGAATTATCACAAATTTGTCAATATTAGGGGGCGCACCCACGGGGGCCAACCGGGTCCGGACCCCCCTCCTCCCAAAAAAGTCTTCCTAACTTAACATACATTTGTACACTTACTTATTTATTGATGTAACATGAACATTTGATTTTACACTCAATCTGTACTCTTTCTTTAATAAAAGCAATCTAGTTCTATCATTAAATATAGATGGAAGTATTTTACAGTTACTTATCGTGTTTTCAGGTACAGAAAAATACCCGTTCAATACTACATAGATGTAGTGGCTTGTCGTATTGGACCCACCCCATCAAAAATTTGAGTGTGCGCCCGGTCAATATACATATTTTGTAACACCGCCCATCAAATCTCTCCTTCTCCGTAGGTTCAATCCTTGTTTAAGAGGATTCTTCTGTTCCTTCGTTTCTCAAACTTAATTACTCCAAATGCTTACTTCATTTGTAACGTGTACCATTCATCTCCTTCAGCGTACTGAGCCAATAGGAATTATTTTATTTAACTATTCTGTTCAACTTCTTTAAATTTATTTTCCGAAAAATTATCCAAGATTGGTTGATTTTACTTTCATTGCATTGCATTTCAGTTCTAGTTTCATGTAATAATCTGAAGAATTTATTTTCTAGGTCGATTAAGTTCTGTCTTCTGGTAAGATGATACGACTTCTGGTTCTTGGTAAGTCTTAACTTTCTTATGAATAATATTACCGTACATGTAGTGTTATTTTAGACACGTAAGCATCAGAGATCCACTTTTCACCTACCAGTAGCCTGACCTGGAGAATGTATATTATGGCATTACAGAGATAGTTGTTTTAAAATAATGTGGTCTTTTTCAAGAAATCTTGGCCACTCGCCTCTCTTTAAAACCTCCTGCATGATTACCCGTATTTGGACTTGGTTGAAACAAATTTGAATTTTCTTTAGCCAATTAATATCTTTATTCAGAGCCAAAGTATTTGAAATTCCTATGTACAGTTCCCAGAATACGACCTTCTAAAGTTAGGTGGGTTGCCAAATTTTTCTTTAACAAAAGTGTACACTCATGTCCAAAATTATTGTCGCATGTCTATAAATAAGTTGTTGTAGAAATATAATTTGATAACTAATTCGCCCGGTATTTCTTAATGTTAGTATGTGTATAATCAGCAAAGGCATGTATGTGGAAAATTTCATGTCAAAAGAGCAGTAAATAAGAACAATAAAACGAAAATGATTTTCTTGTCCATTTAGCAACATTTGGTTTTACTCATTCTAATTTTCGTATTTAGACCTATAAATCTTTTCCTATGAAATTTACCACAAATATACATTTCCCGATTATACACATAGTATCAGTATTAAAAGTGCCCTGCAAAATAATTATCAAATTATATTCTTACAAAAAGAAGTTATACATACGCGACAATCATTTTGGACATGAGTGTACATATGTACTAAAACTATCTTCATTGACAGATTCGTACGGAAATGATAGGCCTACAATCAACACAGATGTTGAAAGGAAAACAAGTAGGACATATCATGTAAGAGGGAGAAATATTGTCCCGTACTTAGGTGAAAGTTATCAGTTTGCCAATATAACATCGGTTTGATAGTTGGAAGACGAAGTTCTAAACATTAGCATTCACATATTCTAAATCCTAGATTGGAGGTGTAAATTAGCTTCTACGGTAGAATTCGACTCAGCCGACATTGAGTCGAGGCGGAGAGGTGAAGGGTGGGTGTGTGTGTGTGTGTCATTGTTAGGAGTATGTGCGTCACTTTGTACTTAGTTGAGTTGAGATTTTGGGTTTAGTCATGTTCAGCAGCGGGGTAATATGATATGGGTTCCTGAAGCTTAACGTAGAATCTGAACCACTTGAATTCCCATCGGAAATCGAACCCGAATTTTCCACTCCGCAAAACGCGTACGTTAACCATATAGCCACGAGGAAAGGCTCTCGGGACTTTGTATTAGAAGTTTTCACTGTTGAGAGAAAAATAAAAAAGTACAATCATCTCCATTATGTTGGCAACGAACGATGTACTTTTAATGCCATAAAAGTTGTTTTCCTAGATTTTTTTCCAACTACGCATATGAGTTTACCCTGAAATGTGAAATTTCGTTCAGTTCTATGTGATCTATCGAGTGATAATGATGTCTTTAGGCAGTATTACGATTAAACAAAAGGTATTTACAATTTTAAGCTATATCTCACTGATTATATTCTATGCCAGTGATGAATAAACTTTATTAAGAGAGGGACAAAGAAAAAAAACTTGAGCTGCGCAAATATTTAAGAATGAGTACATTTTACAAAATTCTTACAATACTAAGCCTTATTAATGACGGAGGTCTCTAATTATTATACTCTGATTCAAGTTGAAACTGATTCTCAGAAGCGAAATAAATGTACACCTTTATTAGTCTATATCCATTCCGGGTTAGATTCCCGGTGGGGACACTGTCAAAAAAAAAAAGTGTAAAAGCATTTTCAGGCCGACAATACTGAGTGAGATTTTTCTGAGTTTTCCTCATTCTTACCAGGCAAATGCCAGGATGGTACCTAATACACAGGTTCAATGCTACTTCCTATTTTCCGTCTTTCCTCGGATAGTGTGATCATCGACGGAAGTCATACCTCATGCGTGATGGGCTAACATGACCATAGATATCGAAAGCCCAGAAATCGAATTCATAATCCTACTTTATATCTAATACAACTCTTTCGAAGTAGCTTTATCCTTATATTTTCATTCGTCAATCAAATCATGTGACTGAATAGAACCATTTGGAGGCTGGGTGTTGGTCCGCGGACAGTAGGTTAGCCATCCCTGTTGAATTCTGTCATCTTGGTAGTGTTTTAATGAAAAGCTTGATTAGTGCGATCTTCAGTATTAGTTTAATCTTACTAGGCATCATACTTTTCGTACACCATTAATTTTTAGACTAACGAAAGTGTTTCTCTACTTTCTCCAACTACGCATGAGGTTTACACTTGTAACGGTATTGTGTAATTTTTATATAATAACTTGTATTTATGGGTAAAATGTGCTTTTAAAATATACACAAGCTGTTCAAAAAGGAAGAAGAAAATATAAAGAAAAATAATGTAATTTCTTTTCTGTTATTATGATTGATGTTCGGTTGTGATAGTGATACGACATGTTTTATAAGTTGTCATAGCAACGAAAAATATATAACATACAGAGAATCCATCTTGTGAAACTTAATGTACAATATTTAAAAAGTGTGTAAATCTTTAACGTATTACATACTACAATAAAAAAAGGTAATATCAGAATGAAGTATTTAGATGGATTTTGATTAAACAGTAGCCTAGAATATATAAATATACGGACTGTGGGCTATAACGACATATAAAATATGCAAAACAAGCATTAAGCTCATTACAAACTGGGATTTTTCATAATGCACATTTAGTGGTTGTTATACACTATCATTTTGTTCAGCTTTTGAAATTGATGAATTGGTAAGCCTCAGAATTTTTCAGAAAGAAGTCCAAAATGTAGTTTTTTTTTTTTTTTTTTTTAATTAAGTACTAAATACAAATTAGTTTGGCACAGGAAGGTTGTCAACTCAGTCCTGAATCTTCCTTACAGAAAAGAAAACATCTAGACTCGCATTAAGCAAACAAAAAGATCAACATTCCTAATTGTCGTTGGTATTTAAATTCATTATTTTATGTTCTACGAAACTAACTGTACGTAATTATTTTATTTTGTGCAGAGTAATCTTTCACTACATTAGAAACTGGATTATATGTTTATGAAAAACTTAATTTTGCATAAATTTGAGTCCATTGAATTATCACGTATTTTATTGTATTCCTTATCTGTCTTTTTTCAGATGATAGTACGGCTGATGTGAAGGCATTGCAGGTGAAGAAGGTTGATTTGTGTCTATCAGAAAATGGCCGAACACACCACACAGATCGCTTTGATGTTATGGAAAGAGCAGAAGATCCACGGTTGGTGGTTCGAAGAGGACAACCTTTTACTATAAATATCACTTTCAATCGCTCTTATGATGCTGATAACGATAAAATTTCCTTCATCTTCAAAGTAGCAGGTACGTTGAAGATTATATGTAATTAAGTTGATGCTTTAAAATTTTATTTTACTACTACTTAAAAGTTTCATACTCTATACCCTAAATTGTACCGTGTTATGCTAAAAAGAACTAAGTGTAAAAATTAAAGAAAATTCAGGTAAATGCAACGGCTGTTTCCTTTTGCTTATTTAGGGAAATTACACAAAAATCAAAGGAAAACTTAAGATAACAGGCTACATTACTCATGGGCATAAAACTTCATACTCAGTTTTCTCATGAGAATGTCGCTTAGTTTGCCTTTCTTTTTAAACGAGATAGGATTGTAGCCAGAAAAGCTGGACAATATTAATGAGGGATACTTCAAAGTTCAATTAGAAAAGGGTTAATACGAATATGTTCATATAATACGAAATGACAGTTAATTTGTACTGGCAATTCTATTCGTATTGCAAAAGAATATTGAGTCAATTTGAGCATGTGCGAAATTTAATGATTGTATTTTAATAGACCTCAAGTAGTCTAACCATTAGTGGAAAATAGTAATATTTTACTTTCTGAATGCATAAAAATTTAAAATCCATCCGTTTGCCGTTAAAATCCTATTGAAGAGGTCATCAAAAATGAGCTTTTTTTTCATAGAACATTGCGCTTCCATTTCTTCTAAAGTTGAGAAAGTTCATTTTATCAAAATATTAACATTTCAATTTTGTCACGAGACCAGAAATATTCTATCAAACAAGAATTTTTAATTGCATCAGCAGCAGTAATATCACCAGCATAAGCATAATCAGCTTGATCGTGATCACAAGTAGGATAATGATCAGCATGAATCTTTTTTCATTATTTTTTAGAAAATTGTTTTATCCTTTGGCAAAGGAGGATGGGGATTTATGAAAGTGAATGACTTAATTTTTTTTTCTTCTTCTCCCACTTTGGATCAAACCCGAGATTAGGTGCACCAGACACGCGCTACAACTAGACCAGTGAGGAGGCCTATAAGCATTACTAGGACCATCGTATGATTTTTTTTTTTTTTTTCACTTTAAACACTTTCGCACTTGCCTTTATCCTAAAACTGAAACCCATTTCATTTAAACTCTTCATGTTACAATATTTACGTCATTTGAAGAAATTTTTGAAGAAAAAAATGATTGGGACAGAAGTTTATTTTTTTATTTCAAATTTTATTATTTTTTTTTTAATACCACATTATTAAAAGAAATTTCTCGTCTGAATATACTATTCCCATTGCACAGTTCCTGGAGTCGGGAAAGTAGCGCTCGAATCGCCCAGCATTATGCTGCAATAGCCTCTAGTACTCCAGATTGAAGTTGTTGGGCTGATACTTGTTTACGGAAAGCTCCCGGCGGGAGCTCAAGTGGTTCGGATTCCACGTTAATCAGTCGGTCCAAGTCTCATATAGCCTTGCTGCTGAACGGAACTTTAAACTCAAAATCAAATTAACTTGTTCACGGAAAGCTATATCTTGCAGCTTGTTAAACAAGTAGAGCCTCAAATTGAGTTTTTTTTTTTTTCGTGCGTTTTCTCTTTTACTTTGTCTCGTTTGGCTTATAGTTAATGCTACAGCTCTGAATGTTTCGTATTGATGTTCGGACCCGGACTCAGGTGACTGCGGAGGGGAAACTGGTAGCGCCCATCCGCACTGATGCCTTGAAAGGGAATACTGGGAGTGCGCCTTATGAAAGTCCAACATAACTCCAACATTCCTCCCCTTAGTCGGTAGGATGGCAGTCTCCTGAATCGATACGTATTAGTCAGTGGTGCAAATGGTCCTGTCTCACTTAAATTGTTCCTCTTGCTTTTGTGCCATGACTCAGCTTACTGATATAAGGTGATCCAGAGACGCTGATTGCTTCAGAGAGATCTAGAACTGTCACGAGGAAGATTTAGGTATTTCATCAATATGGCTACGTATCATAATTTACCCTCCTTAGGAAATGAACATATCGAGGAACAGACCGTATAGTTTAATCTCCAGTATTTAATAATCAAAGATAGATCCCATGATACTTTAGGTAAATGTTATCTTTGTTATCCATAAACAGTTCTTGCATGTTGCCACGGGTACATTTCCCCCTGGTCATATTAAGAAATTACACAAAATACTTTGTGTATAATGTAACAGACAATAAGTTTAAATTGTATATTATGTCGCTGGGACCTGTCCCTGTCTCGGTCAAGGCCTACCATCAACTTAACACTACTCGAAGCGTTATTACTTGCTTTGATCTCCAAAATACTAGCGAAAAGTAATTACACGCTGTTTGTAAAGCTTCTTTTAATTGATGTTAAACAAATTCAGAGAACACAATAGCTTTCTTATGCCTAACTCTTCCTATTTTCTTACCTTTGGGGTTCCTGAGCTTCCATGTGAAAGACCAATTGATTACTGACCAGAAGCGGATTCCCAATGAATTGGGCCACATTTTGCTGAAGTTTCAAACTCCGTTAATTATTCGTCTGACTTTCAAGTTAAAACACGAGTGGAATATATACTTTTAGATTTTGCGTCAACAAATACAGAAGATTACAACTTGCCTTCTACTGCAACTGAACTTACCATTGTTCTCACCAACACTTTAAAAAAAAAAAAAAAAAAAAAAAAAAAAAAAAAAAAACTGCACCTAACCTGATCTCATAAATTGCCCTATACTTCGCAATCTTCTTGCTACTGCTAAACATCTTTTGGACCTCTACAATCGCATCAGGATTGAAGGAACCTTATCTGCTATCTAGCGTAAAACTTAATTCTTCCTATTCTGAAACGTGGGAAATCCTTTACGTCCAGCTTCATTTACAGGCCCATTGCCTTAACCAGTTGCTTCTGCAAGTTGTCTAAGAAAGTGACCAATGCATGCTTAGTGTGGTATCTGGAAAATCTCATTGCTTTCCAATCTTCAATGTGGTTTGCGGAACTTCTGTTCCACTAGAGATCTTGTTAATCCTGAGAGTGCAATTCAGACTGCTTTTCACCATGCCAACATATGATCGCAATCTACTTTGATCTTCTGAAGGCTCATAACACCACTTGGCGTTATGAAATTTTACACCAGCTACTTGTTTGAAGAGTCGAAGGCCGTACACTTTCTTGAAGATCGATACGTTTGAGTGCGATAAGGATTCATACTCTCCAACTGCTGCTTGCCAAGAAAATAGTGTTCCACAAGCCAGTATCTTAAGTATAGGACTCTTTGTGGTGGTGATAAATGGTGCTACGACGCAGATACTAGCTCCAATCATGGAATATCATATGCGGACCACCTGTCAATTTATTGCCTCTTCTAGGATCTGTGTTACTGAAAGACAATCACAACTCGCTCTGAACACTTTAACGTTGATCAATAACCACCGAATTTACTTTCTCCATTGACAAGACTGATTACACTTTTGTTGCTTATGTAATTTCGCATATCATCCAGACCTTTATCTAGGTCATAGACGCTCGTCTTTTGTTGACAATCAATTTCTTGGCCTCCAGTTCGATCACACAGTCTTGGGCAGTCAATCTAAGAGAGCTGAAACATCGCTGTCAGAGAGCATTAAATCTGTGTTGTCCCATATTTGTTATGGTGATAACATTGTTCCTCTACGACTGTATTGTATCCTCATCCGCTCAGTTGGATTATGGATGCATTGTTTATGAATCAGTCAAACTTAATGCCAACTGAGTCCATCCTAGCATACATTTAGCAGCTGGTGTATTCCGTGCCAGTTTTATTCACAACTTGTATGCATCAATTTGGGCTCCGAATAACTACGGGTGGGAGGGTTTTAACCCGAGGCAGTTGCAAGTGCACAGACTATAATGCAAGATTTTTCACAGTATATACCGTTCCCATCACTTCTCCAATAGCAGTATTACAAGACTCTGCCGCTGGCCCGGATATCTATAATTGTAGTTGGTATTGGTATACAGGAAATAATCTAACATGAATCTTAATGCAGGAACTTCTCCGAACGTCTAATCCCCATATAATCATTAACAATTTATCTTTTATGAACATTACTATAAACATTTAATTCCTTTCAAGAAAATATTTTAGTTGTGTTCTTAGAAGTCACAAGTTTTCTTTTATTTCAGGTGCTAGAAGGCACAACCATGGCCAAGGCTCCTTAATTGCTGTTCCTATGTTGTCAGAGGGACGTGAACCATTGCCTGGCTGGAATGCACTTCTGAAGTCAGCTGAAGAGGATTCAATCAAAGTGGATGTAAGTTTTTGTACAGATTTAACCTTCTTTTTGTGCAGTTGCAACTCTTCCTGCATGCTGAAAGGTACAGTAAAAATTAGGGATGGGTACAAGAGAGTTTTCTTTAAAACTCGATTCGAAAAATTTCCTCCAACTCTACTCTAATTCGGGTCGAGTTTCGAGCCGTCAAGCCAAATAGTCAAATCTTGTGTATTTTAAGTACTCTTGAAATGTCTACATAAACAATATAATTATCAATACTACTACTACTACAAATTAATAATAATAATAATAATAATAATAATAATAATAATAATAATAATAATAATAATATAAGTTTGTTGGAAGCAAATATCATCACAGCCACAAGTGCCCCCCCCCCAAAAAAAAAACTTTTACAGGCATAGGGCGCAAGCAAATAGAATTAACAACATACAACTGATCATACAAAAATAAGTGAAATGGATAAAATATTAGTTCAGAAAAATAACATAAAAACATGCAGTATGTTACAAACTTGGAAATACAAAAACAATAATAAAAAAAAGCATAATTAACAAGCATATTGAAAAGGTATACCATATAGAATAAGTATACAGTATAGAGATGCAAGGGCTCGGAAAAAAACCGGCTTTTTTGAAAAAAAAAAACTGTTTTTTCTGCTTCGCTTTTTTGCTTGGGAAATTTTGGGCTTTTTTGAAAATTCTGCTTTAAATTGACAAACCAGATTTTGTTTCGCTTTTCTACAACACAGTCATTTAATTAGTGGTTGATGCCGATAATATAAAACCTCGAAAATAAACCATGAATTTCGAAAAGATATTTCAAACAGTTTTACTTCTCAACATATTTACATTATGAATTCCAAAGGATTAACCAATGTATATAAGATTTTTTTAACCTCCTACATACAAAAGTAAACAGGGTTGGCAAGAACCATGGTTGTTTTTGAAAATGCCAAAAACCCGTTTTTGGGGGGGAGTTTAAACTAGGCTTTTTTGGTTTAAACCAGGTTTTTTGGGGTTTAGATATTTTGCTTTATGTATTTATATTACATATTGACAGAAATAAGTTTGTTTCGCCTTGGTGTTATTATGCAACAACGGGGTTATGCTGGAAGAAGTCACATAAGCTTAAAGAAGTCCGGTCAGTAAATTTCTTAAATTGAGAAACTCCCGCCCTAGCCATCGGGAAAATCCCGTTATTACTCTAAATGTAAAACAATAACGGAAAAATCCTGTTATTGCTTTGCATGTAAAATTTAAAGGTCAACGTATCATAATCAGTACGCTAAAACTGAAGTATTAAATTACAAATTTAGTACGTACATATCATTGAAAATACAATCCAAGCTAATGTTGGAAGCTACGTAGGCAATCGATAATTTTTGTCTATATCAGTATATTCAGTGGTGCCCACCCCCCCTCATGTCCATGACGTACTCCCCCTCAATTGTCTATCCGTAGGTGTTTTTCCATGAAAAAAAAATTTCGATTAATTTTTACACCCCCTCAAACATATTTATATAGATTTTTAACCTCCAAATATTTCAATGACGCAGTTTGCGTCATAGCCCCCCCTTGTGGGCACCCCTGGTATATTTAAGCAACCTTGGCTTCTTTATAAAACAGGCATTCAGGCATGCAGAAATATACAATTTAGTTTCGTTTCGTATGTTCAGGCTTAACATCCTTACGTAATACCGAGGTTATCAAGGAGAAGACTTTCGCTTAAAGCTACATCCCAACCGCTACTTTGTTTACGCATGAAAGAAGGGTTGTGGTTCGACCGAGAATTGAACATAGGACACCTTGATTAAAAGGTGAAAAGGAAATAAAACTAATGCAGATTGTTTAATGTATGAAAACGTCACCATAAAATTCACACAATTTGCATTTTTCGTTCTTTTTATTTTATTATTATTATTATTATTATTATTATTATTATTATTATTATTATTATTATTATTATTGCTGTCTATCTGGTGCTGCATAACTCAGGAATTGAAAATTTGTTAGTTACCATGTTCTTGGCTTACACCCTTCATATCATTATGGAACTCTCCCCACCCCACCAACACCAAAAAGAAAAGAAAAGAAAAAAAGGGGGCTACGGAATATATTTAAGATAAATGCAACTGCACATCAAACATGACTGAGTGGAGCTTTTGCGCTTCTATCGAGAAGTCCGGAATTCAACTCAGCATTCGACCATTCTGACAAAACTTTTCTTCATTCCATCTATGAAGTAGAAATAGTGCGTGTACTGTGAGTTGGCCGACTTCATTTCTTATTGTTTTTAAATCGTTATTATTACTAATTACCAGCAGTGACGGTTTTGCGAAGGTTAGAGGGATGGTCTTTCGAACTGAAGCCTGTTCCCCAAAATTACGGGATGTCTAAAACAAAGGAAATATCTATTAGTTATGCCTTTACTCATAAACTTTAAGCTGCCGTCAAATAAAAATTACGAATGTTTAGAAAAACTAAACGTTAGTAAGAAAAAAACCTTCCAAAAATACTTTTCTAAATCCGCCACTGATTCTCAGTATAAAATGTTCTTCAAGGTTGTATCCGGAAGATTATCACTAAATATATAAACGAAACAAAATACAGTATTAGTTATGCCTGTACTCATAAACTTCAAGCTCCTCCCAAATAAAATTAGGACATTTTAGAAAATGAAACAATCGGAGAAACCCGTCCCAAAGTACTTTTCTAAATCCGCTACTGATTATTTGTATAAATTAGTATTCAAGGTTGTATCCGGAAAATTATTGCTAAATTGTTGCACAGCTACAGTATAACAGAAATGTGGAAGTACGGTTAGACGGATATATTGAAAAACGTACGCTTTGACGGATATATAGAAAAACGTAAGTTTAACTTTTGCGCTAGAAGCTAGAGTACTAAGCTCTTAGAAATGAAACACAGACGACAAACTGAAATGATCCCAAGAAGAAAAAAATGTTGATAACTGAAAAGTTAAAAATAAAGTTAAATAGCCTCTAAAACTGCCCTCAAATACTACATTCTTCATGTTAGCTTTAATTCGTAAAACATGTGCTCCATCCACCTTGGTGGTGAATTTTAGAGAAAAATATGGCATTTAGGTCATGGAATTCTTATCTAACTATAGAATATACTATAAGAAAGCTATTTAGATAGAAAAATCATGAAAATGAAAAAAGCCAAAATTTCCAAAATTCTCGTTTTTTCCCCAAAAAAGCCGGCTTTTTATGTGAAAAAAACCATCGATTCAAAAAAGCCGGCTTTTTTGCATCTCTAATACAGTATAAAATACAAAAATAATTATTATTTACCATATAGTTGTAACAGTTTATAAAATATTAAAAGAAAAATAATTCAGAAAAACACTATGTAGCTGCTATTACAAATTGAAAATAAATATTTCTAAGTTAAACCCATAAAGTAAAATACACCAGGCTCGCAACTAGACACAGAAGTTTGGGGGTGCCATGGATAAGATATGGGGGCCAAGTCATTAAAAATTCTCTTACAAATATCTAAATTATGATTTTTGTATTAATAGTAGTACCGTATTTTGTATTGAGGTCTGGAGGGGCCATGAAAAGTTTAGGGGGGCTGGCTCCCTGGCCCCCTCTAGTTGCGGGCCTGAAATGCACTGATTCATAAGGCTAGTAATAATGACGAAAATAAAATAAGCATTTAAAAAAATGAAGATTTCATATGACACAAATAAAAAATCCATGCCAAACATAAAAAAAAAAGTGCAGTATCCGTAGTAAAGAAGAAATTAAGCATAGAAGAAAAGATGATAGAAAAACAAAAGACTAGAGAATAAAAATCTAACAAAACATAAAATGATCTTTCAAATGGCACCTTGCAAACTTTACAAAAATGACCTCCAGAAATACAATAAAAATAAGAAACAAACATGTGTATCTGTTCAGAATTAAAAAGGTTCTTACAATTTGATTTTTTTTTTTAAAAAATACAAAATATAAAACAAATACACTAAATCCATACAGTATTTAGTGAAAACTGAGACAGTTCATACTTTATTAAAAAATTAAAAAATAATTCACGCACCTTTTTGAAACTCTTATGAAACAAATCAAGAACCGGATAAAAGTTATTAGCTGTTTCCATACTTTTATATATTGAAAACTTAATTAGGTATTTACTAATAAACGGAACAATTTCCTAATGTTTCTGTGAGGAATCTTTAAAGAGAAAAAGTTCTTCAGAACAAAATCTCAATGCAGAATTCATGAAAAAATTAGGTGTTGGTTAAAAAAATTTGCAGGTGTTAATATTAGTAAAGTTTCGACATAACCATTTGAGCATTGTTAAATTCCTCCTAGCTTTGGAGATTACAACCTGAAGATTTTTCTGAAAAAGCAATTTTTCATCTAATATTACTCCTAAATCTCTAACACGCTTAACGAATTGGATATGTTCATTTCCTATCTTGTATTTGTAGATGGGTTAACTTTCCTCAAATGTTATTCCTTGTGTTTTATTAAAGTTCAGGGGGTAGGGAATTATCTTCGGATCATTTCACTGAGATCTTTTTTTTTTTTTTTTCGCAAAGTATCTTTATTTTATTTGGACTTAATTTGACTGAAAATTTTAATATCAGTATATAACAGATATTTACAAGTTAAATCAACACAAATGTCATTAATATACAGCAAAAACAATAGAGGACCAAGATTAAAACCCAGGGGTACCCCGGAGGTATTACTATGAATAGCAGACAGTTTCCCTTTATATTTTACCACAAATTTCCTTTAATTTAAATATGAAGTCAACCAATCAATAACACAGACAAGTTATATCTTTTCAATTTACCAATAAGTGATGTGATAATTTATCAAATGCCTTAGCAAAGTCCAAGTAAATAGCGCCAACTTGACCACCAGCCCAAATAACTGGAAGCGTATAATGCATAAGACCTGCTAAATTAGTTATTACAGATTTACCAGCCATAAATCCATGTTGGTTTATAGTAATTTCATTCTTTACTTTATTATAAACATATTTATAGATTATTTTCTCAGATTTTCGGAATTACCTTCATGATATGCGAATCCTCGGAAGTGATATACAAATCCTCGGAAATTATCACATCAAAATGGGGAGAACACAGATGAATCTTTAAGACTGACGGCTGGAAGTCATCACCGCTTTCGACAACACAATCATACATTGCTGTTTCTAATCCAAATATTTGTGAATATGAATATGAGTGGCCCTTACAGTTGAGCAGTTATTCTGTTCTGCTTCTGAGATATGACTGTTATACCCAGGAGCATCTGTTTTGACATTAACCATTGTATACCTGAAGCTGTTGAACAAACAGTTAAAAATTTGGCGACACGGGTTTTCCGAAGATTTTGGCCTGTATTACTTGCATCTAAAAGGATAGATTAAACTAAAAAAATGTGGTAAGTCTAAGCTCTTGGCATGTAGCAATTTTGCCGTGGGCAGCCACAAAAGATCTGACGTTTGTCGATGGTGATTAATAAAAGCTCACAGTAACAATAAACCTGCATGAGAAACTAAGACATACCTGTAGACTGCGCCTTCAATGAATTTATCTTTAGGTATGTTTCTTCCATGAACAATTTCAGCTCGACGATCTGGTGCCAATTGTGGTACCTCATTTCGGCTGCTATTAAATCCACTTCTTGAATAAGTAACAGTAGTGATTCGTGTTCCTATCGAATAGGTGTTCCTTTAATGACACGTTTAGCTATTCTAGTAGCACATGTCACTAGTTTCCCATGAAATACCCTTTCCCTTTTTTCGTGATCCCCATTTTAGTTCTGTTTCTGGCCAAATACACACTACTCCTTGTTAAACAGGATGTCTGCTACATACTGCAGTGTAGCAGTACGCTCCAAATATGGTGAATTATTCACTAAGATTGTACAATTTTCCGTCACATATGATTCAGCAGACTGACTTAGCAATCGTGGTAATTTTGTGAAATTTTGGTAGTTTCAGCGATGGACCGTGTTTGTGTCTTATTCTGTAGGAATTTTAATGCAAATTGATGTTAAACGGTGTAGTTTTGCATTGTCAGTCTCTTACCGCAGTACTTTGACCTGAAAGTTATTATGGAAGGGTTTTTTTTTTTTTTTTTTTTTTTATGAAATTTGTCGTCCTCGTGTTTCGTTTCATGCATAGTGGATTACACAGAATTTTCGATTTTTCACAACAGTAATCCCTTTTCTTGTTGCAATTGTCTCTGTCTAGCTTCTTTTTGTTTGGCATTCTTCTCCAGAAGAACTGAACACGTGGATTTCAGAGCGAATGTGCTACTATTATAAACTTACAGGCACGAACATAAAGAATATAACAAATTGTTTAGTATTACGGCAATTAAAAAAAACTACATATTACATACTATATTAAGTGCGATTATCTGTGTGCATATGTATTAAGAATACATGTTCTACGCAATAACTTCGAGAATTGTTTGATAACTTCACATACCAGCAGACATATTTGGAGGTGTATTCATTGTAAAATACCAAAACAAATATTTTCAAAGGAACATAATGAACCCGCACAACAGTAAAATTATTGCTTTGAAATATTCTATTATACCATGGACTAGCAAACGATAAAACCTTCCTGGGAGATTTCTCGGTACTGGGAATCTCTCAGGATATAACGAATGAGAAAATAAACTAGAATAATTTGTATCACTTGTTTTCTATAGAAAAATAAAACGGAACATTGACACAGTCACACTCGTACTTCCATTAAAATCAATTAGTATGAACCCTGTGAAGAATATAAAATACATATTTCTCTGCTATTTGATGCATCAAGACGAAAGTTTCAGTTTAAGTTGAATATGACAGAACACCTAAATAAATTTTATTATTCACCTAGTTTGCAGTGTTGCCACGTAATAACTAAAAGAATCGCGAGAAGGAACTTTTTAAGGGAAATTTTCTTAAATATCCTTCAATTAGTTTTCCTTTGTACGTAGAAAGTCTCACTTCTTACGTAAACTGAAAGCCCTACACTCTTATCGATTGAGGTATAACTTGTTCCAGTGTTGTACTAACGGTCTGATCTACGGTCATTTAAAGAGATCCCATCGATGTCTGTAAATACACACGGATGCTAAAGGGTTAAGGGCCCCAGAACCCAGGTGTTGCACTTATATGTTGACCAACAACTATTTTTTGATTCTAAGGACTCTAAGGAACATTTCTAATATAGTGGCAAAAGTTCCTTAGGGGGGAGTTATCACCTCCTTGGCCCTTGGTCTATTAAGAAAAATGCTGAAGATACAGCTGTATATTCATTTAGTTTCCTAACGTCTTCCGTTGTTCTAAGCAATATGAATGTTAAGAGTAAATGTATTTCATGTTACTACCGAAATATAAGAGGATTAAGTACTAAATTAAGTGAATTGTACAAAAGTGTTCTAGCTGCTAATTTTGATATAATTATTACTGAGACTTGGTTAAAGCTAACTGTATATGATAATAAAATTTTAGATAATAGGTATAGTATATTTAGACAGGATAGAAATTTTGTAAAATATATATATATATATATATATATATATATATATATATATATATATATATATATATATATATATATATATATATATATATATATATATATATATATATATATATATATATATATATATATATAAAATATAGTAATAAGAAATTTCCTGAGAATTGCTCCATACCCCTACAGATACGCTTTTCTTACTCCTAAATTATTTCTACCATTCTTCAAAATAAGTTGATAATGTATAGTGCACAGCAACACTTCACATTACAATTTCCAAATGTATTAATAATTAATTCTCACAATTCATCAGATGGATCCAGCTGTACAGTGTCGCAAAAATAACGACAAATTTCATTCATACCGCTGGATCCATCTGATGACTAGAAAAAAGGCCTATAATAAAATTTGCGAGAATGTCCCATTCCACCATCACATGCATCAATTTACGACTAAATAATATGAATATTTACTTTCATTTATCTGAAACTCCTCACGTTAAATGTTTGGTATCAATTTTTAAGATTTTTCCAAATATACATTGTGATAAAAACAATTATGGAAAGAAATGACCCCTCACCCCCAGGACGCCACTACTTACATCTGAGTCAGATATGTTTGCTTGTTATTCAAAGCACTTTCAACTACAATTCGAGGAGAAGGGTAAACTACATTCTTCCTTTAAAAAAAAAATCAAAAAAGTAAAAAGAGCCATATATTATACCTTTCCGGCCGGACGGTACTTCTAAGTTGGCTCTCTCGCACACAACAAAGGATTCCAAAACTTAATAATGAATACATGACTACCAAGCGTGTAGATAAAAATAAAAAATATCCAAGCACCTAACTTTATTAGTTAGCGGATCTCTCAAACACTGGATAGTGGAAACAGCGACTCAGCCTTTTTGCCTATCTGAAACAAAATAGCTTTAGCGGGAAATATCTTTCTTCATCATGGTGTCAGCTATTAGTAGTAGATTTGCAAAACAGAAAACTGTTCCCAGGGAGTACCGTTCGAACACAACGTACGAGTCCTTTCCCATAATGATTTCTTTCCGGTGGTACTTTAAAGTACCGTTAGTAAATAAAGGGTTCAGGTAGTTACACATGTGGTTTTATTTTAAATTCAATATTTTGTAATTTTAGAAATATTTATGAAACCAAAAACCCATACTTTTTTTTTCCTCCTCGAGTATCTAGTTTAACAGAACAAAGTGCGCTTTGCATCAGAAGAATATCGAGTAACACATGAGCAGATGAGAATTTATGTAGGTGAGTGGAACTATAATTACTCAGTTCCGAACTCTGTGATCAAACTACTTCTAGTTCGTTTCATGATAGATTCTTAAGTTTTTAGTTTCCAATATTTTGAATCATCCATACGGAAAACTGGCAGAAGACTTGTTGCTCCCCTTTCTTACGTTAGGTAAATGGGTTATAATATAGAACATTCAAACCAGACTCTATTAGTACTTTTATTTTTCAGATCACACCGGCCCCAGACGCTATTGTTGGACAATGGGAATTGGAAATGGATACTAAATGCACGGAAGGAAGCGCTCTTTCCTATCAGCATCCAAATCCCTTCTATGTATTGTTTAACGCTTGGTGTAAAGGTAAGTTTTTAAGTTTCTAATTATTACTTTTGGTTAGTATAAAGCTAGTCCTTACCCAGATGTTTACTGCATATACAAAAAAACATCTAGGAATATTCTGTAGCATTTTCGGCTGAACCGAGGTTTGACTCCAGTATATGGACCACCAGCTCCACTTGGTATATGGACCATCAGCTCGATATTCTCAACAAAAAACTAATTGTAACTAAATTTCACGTTGGACATTCACATGTAACACATGAATTTCTACTCCATGGCGAAGACTCGTCATTGTGTGCATTCTGTGGAGGTAGACAAATATTTAACATATGCTTGTAAATTTTTCTAATAATGCTAGACTTCGAAGTCACTTTTCCCTACCAGCAGGTTTGCCAACACTGATCGGAGGTTACCACCGAACTATTTCTAAAGTTTTAATTCGTTACCTCAATGTCTTACCCGCATTGTCCTTGTCTTGGTATTTATACTTGACCTATTTCTTGCTTCCTCCTATGTGATTGTTCTGTCTGTCACTTAACATTTTTGTTTCAAGTTCAATCGGCACTTTCCACAAATAATACCTATACTAACTTGGGCATTGACGAGTGCAAAAAGACTTCTGCAGCATCTCATTCATTCCAATCTCTTGGGCCGCGGTGGCTCAGTGGTAGAGCGTTCACCTCTGGTGCATGGGGTCTTTGGTTCGATATCAACTCGCGCCAAGTAAACTTCGTGGTGGAAAAAATGTGTGCATGGGTTTTCATGCGGTTCTCTAGTTTCTTCCCACTTTCTTCATTTCACCATTTTATCCAGTTCTCATCAGTCTCCTTTAGCCCAGCCAGTATAATCGTGGAACGTAAAACTTAATTTCATTTCATTTTACTCCAACCTCGTATTCAAGCAAGTAAATACTGCCTGCTATGGATTTTTTTTTTTTAGTTTAACATCCAATGATTGTTCTTTAGGCTAAGAGAGATGAATGATTAGGGCAAGTGAATGGAGTAACTAGTGGAATTGAGAATGTGCGAGGAAAAGGGAGAACTCTCAGAAATACCCAAGGACACGATGTTGTCATCTACTAACTTACTTGGCACTTTGGCAGAGGATCAAAGTACAGTAGATACTCTACACACCAAAGATATGAGATCTACCACTGTGTCACTTTCTCGTCGCCTTTTATGAAACTATTTTAGTTTTTAAACCACCATACTTACTATGAATAGATGTTACTCATCCTTGTCTATTGTGAGTCATTTATCTTGAAAAACCTTTGTAACTTTTAAATAAATAATTATAAAATTCGATGAAATTCTGTGAAAATGTCTGCAGAGAAAATACCACAAGACATACTTCGCAATACCACAAGATTGTTGCCAACTAAAGTTATTTTTATGGCAATACGCAAGGTTATTACTTATTTCAAATTTACATACTAACAACTCCAAATTTATTATTTAGTGGTTAAAGCCAAGGACACTATAGTATCATAAACATCCGTAAACATCCAAATTTTTAAAGGCCTCTAAAACAACACAAGAAAGAAGAACGTGTCGACGCATATCGGAAGTACCTTAGTATCTAAAACTACGACAAGTTTGACATGTGTATTTCTAATAAATAAAATATTTATTAAGTGAATTAGAAATTTTAACTTCTAAAGTTTTATTTCGAAAATGTGCTTTTTATTAAACGTAAAGATTACTATGCCATTTACAAGAACCTAATATCTCAATCCGTTTCGAAGATGAGAAATATTGAGATTGTTATATAGCTTAAAATTACATAATTGTGGGGAAATTGTTTTAAAATATTTGTTTTTATCTGCTTCTGTAACATTACAGCAATAGTTTTTGGTATTCGGTATTCAATTAAAACAGGTTCTCGCAGTCTCATAACTTCTAGCAATGTTGCAAACTTTATCAATTTTCATTAATCTCCAGAATGGGTTGAGATTCAAATTGCTGTAAATGGCATTATGATCTTTAAATGTGTTGAAAACTACGTACGTGAATTGATATAATACTTATTCAAATGTAGGAATCCAATTTTGTATTTTTTCTTAGTGTTAATTTCCTTTATAATGTCATAATTTTGCAAATTTCGTGTATTAATAAATTTTTTCCAAGTTTTGGTTTACAGCAGTTATTCATGCGGTGATTTGACCAGCTTATGTGGGCCTAATAATCAATTTAAACTCATTGAAATGCATATGTTTAGGAAAATTCTTCTCAGTTCATCTAAAGTTTTCATTTTAATATTCTAAATATTCAGTTTCTTGAATTGGAATAAACAATTTCAATCATTCAACCAGTAAATCCGATGACTATTAAATAGGATTACATATTCCTAGTCTTCTATTTTTGTTTACATTTCCATATGTTTTAATGTTATCATAAACATGTGAAACCCTAATCTTGAGGAACGTCTGGGGTTGAAATTATAGTAGTGCAAATGTACCGCAATTGTATTTAATTTTCATTCCTGAAGACATTTAGCAATTTTGGTAATTTTAGCGGAAATAAGCTGTCACATCTGAAATATAATTAATAAAGCTCAAAAAGAAATATTAAACTGAATGTGTGGAAGAAAATCTATTAAACCAAATAATTTGGGAAATATCTTTAAAATACCTATTTATATCATCTGTGATTCAACATATTTAATCTGGTTTGCTGATTAATAAATCTTGAGCATTACAGAAAAAAAAAACTTAACCCTTATTTTGGCTTCAAAATTAAGTTAGAACTAAGAATAACGTTTTTGCAGTTTTAATATTACACTTCAAATTACTTTCACTACCAGAAGTTGAAATTTTGAAAGCATGGTAAAGACAACGAAAATGTGTTGCTACGTTTTAGTCCTTCCTTCCAAGAGTAAAATAACTGTATTTATATGATCACTTTACAATACTTTACTACATACTTATTTTTTATTATTAGAATGAAAATGTCTTGGTGAACAAAAATGTAATTGTTTTTTTAATTCAATGACTTTAGATTAGTAAAAGTAAAATCTTTTGTTCTGAAGAATACTATTTATTATATATGAAGACCATAGGGGAAAAACGAGGCAAGTCAGTTTTTTTATTATAATTTTACACAATTGCCCTGTTTTCCACTGACTTACCTACTTCTTCGCTTGTAGGCACTCTTTAACAATAAATTTCTTAGTGACTAACCTTCTTACTCTGGGATTTAGTCCATGCAAACTTCACCTTTCAGACTACATTATTCTGCTGTTAACTCATTTTCGATCATTTCTTGACTTACCTCCTTTTTTTCCCCTGTAGTCTTCAATTATATAATCACAGAAAATTGTCAATGGAACAGTGACAAATCAATGGATACTTTTATTTAAAACTATTCTTTGCTGGTGAATACAAAATTAATTTACACAAATATTTAGATCAGATTTCTTCCCCATTTTGATTCTGGTACAGTTGCATGCTGATAATGTGCTGATAATGTGCTGATAATGTTTAATAATAAGGAATGAAATGTGAATTATAGAATACGAATGGTATGTAATTTTCAGTTATGTAGAGGTCAATATTAAAGTTGATGTTATAAAATGAGTAAGATACATACAAAATTATCATACTACCTACAATTGATTGGTATCCTGACATTGTATTGCATGTACAGAAAACGATTTCTTATTTCATGACTTATGCATGTTCAACTTTGTAAGAAAATTTGAAATTTATTTTATTAAAAATTTTAGAATTGAATAACTATTGAAAATAGTTTAGAGAGAGCTATTATGAAAATTGAGATGAATCCAGATCAGCTGTTACTAGATGTTAATTACAGAATATTTTCTTTCCTATTTAAAATGGTCATACATACTTTGTTGTGAATAAAAAATTAATCTAAACAATACACGATTTTCAGTATTTAGCTAGAAAATTCTTCTGTAGTTTGTCTTTTTTAAAATTTACTTCGTAAGAATTCTGCGTATTTACAATTAATATTTTTTAATTAATACAAGGAATAGGGTAGTAGAACACACACATTCTGAATTATAATTTTGACATATTTAAAATAAGTCAAATTACCGTTGCCAAAGAATGACACAGCTATATTATTTTTTTAAAAGTAAAATTTGTTTTAGCATTTGTAGGAAAGACCTAACAGCTGCTAAAATGACTACTCAAGTCAAATAAATTATTAAACTTTTATAATAATAAGCACAACAAGGGTTATACACAAGTACTTCTTTGAAACAGAACATTTTTAAGAAAGTACATTTTTCAATCAATTGTAACTTCATTCCTACTTGGAAATAAATTCTATCAGGGTCATAGTATTCGACCCTAAGCAACTTCCGAACTGCATTAACACGTCAGTCTTGTGTTATTACGGTTGAGAGACCTTCAAAATTCAAATGTTAACGGATGTTCGTAATGATATAGCGTCCTTAGTTTGTAACGGGGAATAAAAACCTTCCCGTTTAACATGTACATTTGAAATACTATGTAATAACCCGAGGTAGTGCAATAAAAATAAATAAATAAACTTGGAGTGACAACACTTAATTTTGTGGTACTGCAAGGTATGTCAGTCCTCGACCGATACTTGTGTTACTCATTAGTAAAAAAAGGTTTCAAGGTAAATAGTCTAACCTGTCTATAATATTTCATTACATCTTTACAACATCTTTCATTTCCAGAGGATCAGGTCTTTATGGAGGGGGAGGAAGAAAGAGAGGAATATGTTATGAATGACAACGGCATTCTCTTCAAAGGAACCTACAGGTCTCCCTCCCAATATTATTGGAGCTTCGACCAATTTCAGAGAGACATCTTGGATTGTTCTCTGTATCTAATTTCGTCTGTCGGCCGCCTTCATTTGAGAGACAGAGGAGATCCTGTGAAGACTGTAAGAGTAGTATCGGCTGCTGTGAGTCCTGTTTTGAATTTTAAAATGTTGAATTTTGAATGTGAAAAAGCTTTAAAGAGAGAAACTTGGTCCACTTCATGAAAAGGAACTAATCTTGTAATACTAATGTTGAATTTCTAAAATAGTTAAGTATGTATTTTAAAAACGTACAATAGTAATTTCATAACTATTGCTCATTCCACCTAAACTGATTACTACCAAAACATTCTCCCCATCACTTTCTGGGCCGGAGTCTGATAAACATAAATGTCAGTATTTCCGTTACCATCATAAATCCATGCACACAGATTATTTAAACACACACAAAGAATTAACTTTCCTAGATAGTTTTAAATAATTACATTGATCTGCAGTATTGAGGTAATTAACTTTTAGTTCAATTTTAATTGAATTTTTGACGTTTTAGTACTCATAAATTGATGCGATCTATAACAGTTTGAAATTCAAAGGATATTGGTACTTAGACTTAATACGATAATTTCACATCAGTAATATTATCCATAAGTAGAAGCTTTGCTTTGTATATACTTAAACACAAACAAACTATTTGCTGAGCAAAACAATATATTCACATAAAAAACTACATGCGTGTTACAGTTTCGCCAACTAACATTTTGGCTTCATCAGACACTATGAGATACATGAGAAACGTGCAGTCTTATATACACACAAGAGCTGAGACATCTTGATTCTGATTGGCTCCTGGCAGCAGCCAATCCCCTTCAAGTATTCTAATTTGTATTTCCCTATACCGAGGCTTCCTATCTGTTGTAAATTACACACACATAAAAAGGACGATTTTAGCACAACTAATCTAAACTAACAAATAATTGACATAAATAATTAAATAATTATATAAATATATGTAAATAAATAAATAAAAAAATAAAAAATAAAAAATACACATAAATAAATATATAAATAATTAAACAGATAAACATACAATTACGCATATGCTTAAAAAGACGACACACACATACAGTATATACACATACACTATAGAACCACATATATATATATATAAATATACCATTACATATATACATATATAAACACACGTATAGATATAACTAATATAGACTAATATATACATAAACACGTGTGAGACAATCTATATATATATATATATATATATATATATATATATATATATATATATATATATATATATATATATATATATATATATATATATATATATATATATATATACATACACACACATACATATACATATATATATACAACAACCATAATAGATTTGTGTATTCCGAATCTTATATTTTAAGCTTTTTTAACAACCTATTCCACTGTTGGTCGATGATCAGTCCTGAGTTCCAGTTCATAGCTTTATTACCCTCCATTTCTATAAACCGTGCCTCCTTCCATTTCCTAACTATGCTTCTTTCTTCCTCGCTTAGAATTTTCACTTCATTCCAATTAACTGAATGTCCCGTGTCCCTTACGTGTTTGTAGACCGCATTTTTGCTCCTTTCTAGCCTAACGTCATCCTTATGTTGTCTTATACGCTCTCTTAGTCTCTTTCCAGTTTCCCCAATATAACACATATCACACTCGCCGCACTGAATTTTATAAATAACTCCTTTTTTCTCCATCATTACCCCTTGTTCTTCTTCTGTCTTCTTCCTTCTTTTTTCCCTTATTACTTGCAGAAGCCTCTTACTCCCTTTTCTGTAAGTTGAGATGCCCCCCATCTTCTTAGTCTATATTAGTTATATCTATACGTGTGTTTATATATGTATATATGTAATGGTATATTTATATATATATATATGTGGTTCTATAGTGTATGTGTATATACTGTATGTGTGTGTCGTCTTTTTAAGCATATGCGTAATTGTATGTTTATCTGTTTAATTATTTATATATTTATTTGTGTATTTTTTATTTTTTATTTTTTTATTTATTTATTTACATATATTTATATAATTATTTAATTATTTATGTCAATTATTTGTTAGTTTAGATTAGTTGTGCTAAAATCGTCCTTTTTATGTGTGTGTAATTTACAACAGATAGGAAGCCTCGGTATAGGGAAATACAAATTAGAATACTTGAAGGGGATTGGCTGCTGCCAGGAGCCAATCAGAATCAAGATGTCTCAGCTCTTGTGTGTATATAAGACTGCACGTTTCTCATGTATCTCATAGTGTCTGATGAAGCCAAAATGTTAGTTGGCGAAACTGTAACACGCATGTAGTTTTTTATGTGAATATATTGTTTTGCTCAGCAAATAGTTTGTGTTTAAGCACATCAGTAAGCAATCCCAATATTATCTATATGGGTAGATTACCAGGACCTAACATTCTAATGGTGAAACCTCAAAGAACTTTTTAAGAAAACTAACACTTTTCCATATTAAACTTGACTGCAAGACAATGCATTCTTATATAAGCATTAAATATTCAATATACTATAAATAAATAGCAAAAGTGCAAAGCCTCGTATCTCCCACTTTTTATGGAATTTTAGATTTTGGTTTTATTCAATTTCCCATATCTGAATCTACTACGTGTGTACAAAAGCTCGTAAACGAAAACCCAATAAAAAAAACGTGAAAAACTTACTTTTTTTAAATCCTCGTATTCCATTTAAGATAATGTAAAAGCAAAACTGTTTTATTGCTCTCCTGAAAAGTTTGGTTTCGATGAGTTAAAAGGTTTTACACTTTCGCTGTTAAAATTTGTACAATTCTGGTTTTATAGGTGTGTGTGTGTGTGTGTCCGCCCGCCCTAATAATGCCTACTAAACAGAAAATTATCCTACATATTAAAGTATAGTATTAATGCTATATCTGTCGATGGCTTTAGACGTTACGGTTAACCAAACATTTCACAATGTGGTAACGTCGTAGATAAATCCGCTACATAGTTGCATAAATTCTAAGATAGATACATTCATATACTGTGATAAATATTGATACTAACTCCATCTATTAGCATACATACAAGTTACGCATATTAAGAGAAATAAACACAGTAACTCGCACAAGTACATAAATACACTAACTCGCTAACGTGTGGAAATAGAAAGTGCATACATACTGTACATACATATTGCTAAAGATAAGACTTGGAGCATATGTAAGTCCTGGCTCTCACTGTTCAAAAATACAATTAGTAATTGCAAAATTTAATGTTTACGCAATAAGATGCAAATTTTGTTATGCAATAAGAAAATACAGTTTATATCAATGTCCAAACTAATTACAAATACAGGGTGATTCGAAGAAACGGAAAATTTTGGAAGTTGGAAACAGTGGGTATTTGGTAACACTGAATAACGTACGCTCACCTGTCAACGACATCCTGCCATTTAGTTATCATGGATGCTTGATGGTGCACAATGTGTTTTTTTCACGATCAAAGCATTTTACAGGAACAATGACAGTGTGGAGGGGGCACATAGAGAATTCCGCAGTCATTTTAGTTTAGGACGCCACGATTGTGTTCCATCAGCACATGTAATTAAAACATGGATACTTAATTTCGAGCAAACTGGTTCGGCAATGAAAAAGAAATCTCCAGACTGTGTGCGAACCATCTGTACACCAAACAATGTCAAAGCTATTCGAGGTACTGTCATAGGTCCGTCAATCTGTCGTCACTCAACATCTTTACAGTTGCAGAGTTCAAGTGTTCAAAGAATATTTAGTACATGCAATTAAAACTTACAATGCCATCTATACAAGCTGCAGATCGTCCAGGAACTGAAACTCAACGATCATGTTATGCGATGACAATTTAATGAACTAATGTTTCAAAAAATAATAGCTCACCTGCATGATGTCATCTTAATAAATAAATAAATAAATAAATAAATAAATAAATAAATAAATAAATTGTACTGTATGTATTCTAAAATGGCGTTATTTTTACTATTAGGGATTTAAAAAATCATGAAATTATTCAATTTTAAAAATTTCCAACTTTTTGAATCAGCCTGTATATCTGTACTCGCTAAAGCTCGCTGGGGGCTCCGCTCCCAGACCCCCGGTCCTGTCTTTGCCATGAGGTGTCAAGTTCTAGAAAACTATTCCTTGAGGAATTCTTCCCTTTACAGCAGACACTGTTACCAACACATACTTCAATTCAACCGGTATTATTCCTTCCATGTAACTTTGAAAAGCAAACACACAATTTATTAGAAAGAACTCTATTACTACTTCTACTCTGGCAATCATGTACATGGCTTATTATGTACACTTTGCGCACATCTATATATGTTAGAGACAATTACAGAATTTATTTTCTGAAACGTAAACAGCGGACACTGTCTTCCAATAGCCTACCTATTAAACCTTGCATTTTCCGATAACACTCACTGTTTACAAATGTGAACTTTTGCAGCCTTTTAAATATTTATTCGTAGCACTTTTTTAATATTATGTTTTGCAGTGTAATTTAGTACAATGTATTATAATAGTGTCGTTGTTGTTAATTGTACATATTACCTACAGGAAAAGTAATTCATATCTGTGATATGAGTGGGAGAATATTTGAGGCTTCCTGTACATTTATTCTTGTATTTACAATGAAGAATACAATTTACTAGGTAATTTACAAATATGAATATTGTTGGAGAATGTTTAATTTTTTTTCATAGCATTTGAGTGAACACTACTTTTGTACTATAATGTATTTGGTCTAGGAATTAATTCGTGCGGTTGGTACGCACACATTGAAGCTATAGTACAAACACAAAATACATAAATACCTTAAGAAAAATATTGTCCATCGCTAGCCACCACTTTCGCCCATCTGTCAGGCAATGTACGGATTCCGTGGCGAAAGAAGTCCTCATCCTTGGAAGCGATCCAGTCAGAGACCCATGTTTCGATATCTTCTGAAGAAGTAAACCGCTGTCCAATCAAATCGTTGTTCATGCAATCGAACAAGTAGTAGTCCGAAGGAGCAACGTCTGGTGAATACGGCGGGTGGGGTAAAACTTCCCATCCGACATTTTCTAAATAGGTTTTGACCGGTTTTGCGACATGTGGGCGAGCGTTATCATGTTGAACAATAAGTTTATCATGTCTGTTCTCCCATTCTGGTCGTGTTCTGGCCAGAGCTTGCTTCAAACGCATTGTCGTCGATAACGTTCTCCATTCATAGTTTCACCCGGTTGCAGCAGCCCATAGTACACCACACCTTTCATATCCCACCATATGCACAGCATAACCTTTGCACAGTGAATATCTCGTTTTGGTTGTGATGGACCTGGTTTCACCCAGACCTTTTTTCGTTTAGGGTTCTCGTAATGGATCCACTTCTCATCACCCGTAATAATTCGATGCAGAAACCCCTTTCTGCTCTGTCGTTGAAGCAGCAATTCGCAAATGGTTTTTCGTCTTTCAACGTCTCTGTCTTTCAATTCATGTGGAACCCAATGTGACATCTTTTGAATCATTCCCATGGCTTTCAAGCGTTTGGAGACTGTTGTTTGATCAACGCCTAATGCTGCTGCAAGTTGTTCCTGCGTTTGACACGAATCCTGCTCGAGCAATGCTGTCAATTCTTCGTCTTGAAATTTTTTTGGCTGTCCAGCTCGCTCTTGGTCTGCCAAGCCGAAATCACCACTTCTAAACCGTGCAAACCACTTCTGACACGTTCGCTCAGCTAGAGCATGGTCACCATACACTTCCACCAAAATACGATGACTTTCAGTCGCACTTTTCTGCATGTTAAAGTAATGCAGCAGGACACCCCGCAAAAACACTTTATCAGGCACAAATTGCGCCATGTTCACTTAACTACAAACTGGTGTTGTTGACGCTTTAATCCACTGCCCTATACTACGAACGATACGCGATGACAGGGGTTTGCAACACATGTGTGGATACACGGAACTGTGGGACGCTCCGTTCGTTGCGCCATCTCTTGTCCACCCGCACGAATTAATTCCTAGACCAAATAGTACAGTGAATTATAATGGAAACCTTGGCCATAGTTGTACATATTACCTCAGCAAGACTTCTTGAAAAGTTTCATATATACTGCACAAATTCTTGCAGTCTCCCTGTATATTTATTTTTGTATTTTCAATGAAGACTAAAATTTGTAGGTGATTTACAAATATGAATATTGTTGAAGGCTTTTTAAACATTTGTTGGTAACGTTTGAGAGAACACTACTTTTGCACTGTAATGTAGAAAAGTCCCTTATAATGGAATCCTTCGGCATAGTAGTACATATTACCTGCAGCAAGACTTTTTGAAATATTTCATGTTTACTGGACAATTTCTTGCAGTCTACCAGTATCTCTCGTCTTGTATTTTCAATGAAGACTACAATTTGTAGATAGTTTACAAATATGATTTTTGTTAAGGCTTTTTAAACACTGGTTCGTAACATTTGATTGAACACTAGTTTTTGCGCTGTAACGTAGTACACACTGTATTATAATGGTGTACTTTGGTACAAATGTACTTATTGGGCAGCAAGACTTCTTGAAAGGTTTATATATACTGCGCAATTGCATACAGTCTTCCTGTGTCTCTACTCTTACATTTTCAATGAAAACGATTATTTACTAGGTAATTTAGAATATGAATATTATTGGAGGCTTTTCAAAAATTTGTTTATAGCATCTTAAACAACAACACTTTCTGCATTGTAGTAGAACAGTGTATTAGAATGGTGTATTTGTCATTTCTTATTACAATCAAATAACAAGACATCATTTCCTTAATGATACTAAAAAACGCATATATAACACGATTACTATTCAGATTTTAGAGGTGTAATTCACAGATGCCGGCCCCTACGTACCAGTACTATGTGAGCAGTAAGTAGGAAATCGAAAATCTAAGGAATTGAGTAGTGTAGGGGAACGACGTGAGCCTACTGGGCAGGAGACCTGGGTTCGATTCCCAAATAGTTTTTCTCTCACTTCTTTATTTCTTTGAAAGTTTATTTTTATAGCATAGGTGATTGAAAATAAGCTTGACTCTATTATACACGGCATTTCATTCCAACCGGACCCGCAACTAAAAGTATTAAATCGAAAGGGGCGCTTTTCCACGTATCTTATATATTATAACTATGTACGCTGCCGACGAGACAATTTTCAAGAGGTGCCCATTTGTGTGTATGTGTGTGTATGAGCGTGTGTGTGCAGTAGCGTACGCAGGAATTTATTTCCGGAGGGGTCCATACTCAATATCAGGGTATTTTATATTGAAATTCCTAAACTTGTCCCTAAAATTAGGCTAAATTTACACAAAAGTTGGAATTTCGGGGGTGGTCCGCACCCCCAGGACCCACCCCCTGCGTACGTTCCTCTGTGTGTGTGTGTGTGTGTGTGTGTGTGTGTGTGTGTGTGTGTGTGTGTGTGTATTTCCTTAAAATTAATATTTTATACTTTCCACTTGTGGTATTCACTTCAAATTTGGTATACGCATGTATCTTAACGAGGGACATAAAAGGGGAGAGAGATATTTTGCAATGATTTCCGGTTTGAAGCAGACACTGTTGTCGCGAGACAAAAAGTATTGTTGTCTTGTATGGACACTGTATCGTGAAAATGATGCTCAATGTTTCTTTCAGACTCTTTTTGGGGGACACTGCCTCCTCAGAGTTCCCCTGGCGAGATCAAAATAATACAATAACAAATAGAATATCAGCAGTGCCCCCGGGCTAATACTCCCCCCTCCTAACATTGCTTCCGAAAGAGACACTGGTGATGCTCCATTTCCAAAGCTACATATGTTTGATTTTAAATACTTCAGTATTGTCTCGAAACTTTACACGAACATACTGCCTCGTTTCGGGACCATCTCAAAAGTTGCCGTGTAAATATATCTTTTTCCTCTACGTATGTAATAATGAAAATATTTTGTTCCCGCAATACGAACAGAAAGTACTTTACTAATACGAAGAAATGGAGATAAGAAAAAACATACAAAACCGTTTAGTCGGGAATAGAACCCAGACCTGCTAATTAGAAAGCTCACACGTTACCTCGGAGCCATGCTCGGAAGTTGATTTATGATTGTTCTATTATGCTTAACATAGCTCATAACAAGGCAGATCAAGCCAATTCAACAATATGGCAACTTTGCATTCAAGATGGCGACTTCTCCAATGATTTGTTTCTCCATTGAAACTGCCCATCATCCTTAAGAGTATAGCAAACTATGACTGTCCTATCGTCAGAACAACTTACAATTTTCATGGTTACAAACTTTTGAACCGCCATCTTGAATCGAAGATAACGACTTTTCCAACATGTCCGATTTTTCCCCTTACTTAGGCTGTAATCTACACACTTGAACGCAATTTCGTGATTCCACCATGTCTACAAGTTGTCTAGAATTAGACGCCCCCTTATAACATTCCTAGCACTTTCTTACCCCGAAGATGACTACTTTTTTCAAGTTTAAGGGCGGATTCGCAAACTACGCATCAGAATAAACATCACCTCGAAATTTCAACGTCCTAGACACAGCCGTTACAATTTCACATTTTTTCGATTTGTGCCTCCAATCGAAAACTAATTTTAATGCTCTTTTTCCTAGCACAAACTATGTTCCTAGCTTCACTGCCTGACAAAATATGACGTTTCTATTATGTGTGCAACTACTATAAAAACCAGCATTTCGAAACGACGAAAAATTTCGACACTTCATTCACATGGAAAATGTTGCCTTTTTCAAGATATCGGAATTTTCCCGTTACTCACATCATATGATGAACATGTATGCGAAATTTGGTGTTTCTATGTTTTCTGGAAGTAGGCAAACAATTAAGTGTGTTTCCGACTTTAGAGGTATATAATTCATAAAATCATAAGTACTATGGTATTCAACACCATAAAACTAAGATATCATAGCCATTTGTGATAGCACAACAATGTAGACGAAGAACTTAAGCTCAGCAGACCATATTCGTTTTTTTAAGGTAAATTCACAAGATGATAATGGTGTGCTAGTGGGTAAATGGAGTGACTACTATACTAGAGGAAAAGAGCCTTGGTACTGGAGCGGGAGCGCCCAAATTCTACAGAAGTATTACGAAAAGCTAAAACCTGTCAAATATGGACAATGCTGGGTATTTTCAGGACTCGTTACTACAGGTAACTTGTTCATCCCTCATTCCTCATAAATTCTATTGTATTTCACAGTATTCTGTATGGTGCACAACAGTGCTTTTAATGACAATAAATGATTACAGATCATAACTGAAAAGTAGTTCCTACGAGGGACAACTGTTTTTCAAGCATAATTAATAAGGTTTCTGTTTAAAATAGTTTGTTAGGGTATGATTATAGCGAATCGTTTTCCTTTTCATCTTTCCCTGTTCCTCCTACAGGATGCAAAAAGCAAAACAATTTTAAATGGAACCTGGTTATACTGCATGCTGAATCAAGCTTCACATCATATCCTTTCCTTTCAAGGAACAACCGTGTAGTAGGATAAAATATTTCGCAAACAAGGCTTCAAAAAGTAATCCCTAAGCTTTTCTTTGCTACAAGCGACAACTATTGTTTTTCTATTTTTCATAACCTATGTAAGTAGAAAATCATGTTTGCCATTCGCAAATTTCATGGAGTCACCAAAAATTCAAGATGGCGGACAATATGGCGGTCCGAATTCAAAAACAAATTTAGTTGTCATTTGGTATCAAGTTTGGTATCGATTTCCATGTTTACATGGTAGTAGAATTAAAAAATATCAGAAATAGCGCCGGATCCGCATAGAAAGACGTCGAGAAATGTAGGAAACAATAAAATTACTGCAAGCTTAAGGTACATTCATGTAAAGTAGTATATTGTCATTTAGGATGACTGGAGTTCTGTTTGTAGAAAAGTTTACATTTTTATATAAATTTCTGTTAAAAAGAATCTTCTTTCCATAATTTAAACTTTGTTTCTTTTCCTTAGAATTGAGGATGGCAGTCAGTTAACTTTAAATGCTGAACGCCAATACTTACCTTGGAAGTCTGTATAAGTTTCTCCGGATTTTTCTATCTAGTGAAGGTGGTGATGATGATAAAGGTTTTGAAGATGAACTTCCCAGAACCAAAATTGACTGACAAATTGTTTTGCTAGGTCAAGGTATTTATGTAACTTCCAAAGTGGAAAATTAACTCCTAAACATATTAGCACAGGCATCCTTGTTCATCAAGCAAGCAGATCAAAGTAGTTAATTAACACAGTACATCTTCCTGGAAGTTCTGTTTCTTATTATATAATTCGACGCATTGATACTACTATTGCAGAAAAACTTAGTTTGTAGAAAATAAAGTAGTGGTTCCTGAAAAACTTGTACTAAACCGATTTAGCCATTATGCAGCAGATAATATTGACATTTTAGAGGACACATTAGGTAGAAGAGAAGAATTTCATGCCACATAAATTGTTGCATGTCAACAAGGTCCACCTAATGTTCTCTCTTCATTTTTGCCACTGGGGGAAAAACAGCACTTTGAAAAGTGTACCTTGAGACTTTAACAAACTCATACCATCAATATTTTCAAAACAAAGAAGTACACAGTTTCAAAGACACACATCAACTTTTCTGTTAAAGACTCTATATCAGTGTTTCCACCAAATCAGGATTTGACTTGGCTATTTAGAAGATCATGAACAGGAAATGTGAAGAATGTAGTGCCATTATGGACAGCACTTAACAAGTGTATTACAGAAGATGAATAGCACAACACTACTACAGGGTAGTGCCCATTAATTCCTAATCCAGCTCACGAATATGGCACTAGGGACTGTCATTACCAGGTGAAAAATTATATCTGAGAAACTAAATTAAAATGATGTTGCGATAAACTTTGAAGCTTTTAAATCAAAAGTAAAAATGTTGATGTAGCTCCGATCAGATGAAACAAAAAATGTTATTTCTTTACTACGTAGCTTTCATTCGATACTGGTTTGACACCCTTGGAGAGCACTGCCAGCTCAGGCCTTGAAGATTGCTGGGTAGAGTGTGGTATAGTGTCAGAAACAATAGCTGCTTCTGTGTTGGAGGAAAGGCACAACAATAGTTTTTTGCGACTGCATAAAATAACTTTTAAAGCAGTATGGACAGCTTCAATGACATGATTCAAAACTTTGCTTTCCTTTGTGAATTACGAAGATGAGCTACATATAATTGAGGACAATGTAAAACGTATCTGTAAAGACTTTTAGAGCAGAAATTTTATGCAAGCTCAAAGTGATGTTGAGAGATTCCTTTCCTTTCTACAAGATATTAAGCACTTGTTTCTTGATTCATTGAGGAAAACTCTTCAAATTATACTTTGAGTATTGGATTCTTTACATAGAGCTCATTTGCATCCTTTTGAACTTCACGAGAAAGACAATGGGGGAATATATTCCATATTTCAAAAAAATGTTAAAGCTAATGGCATTTCATGACCTTCTCAATTACGTACGGTGGGGGTCTGCTTATCTGATGTGGAGAATTTGGAGAAAGAATTTCCTGCAGTTCATGAACAATTGCTGAGAGGAAACTTTGCCATTAAAACTACAAACAAACCATTTGTCAGAATACCGTCAGACCAAGCAATGGAACATGTGAACATCATTTGTAAAATATTTGGAGAACTTATCAATATATGTACACGAGAGAGTACTTGACATAGGTAACTAACATACAATGAAAGAGGGAGATTACGTGCTTCGTATCAAGCATTAGTTTGGGCTAAAGCTGAGCAGAATCCTTGATTAGCAGTTCATACTGATTGTGCTTGGAAGTTAGAAGATGGTGCTCTCCAATCAATTTTCATGACAAGAGATCCTTTCCCTTAAAAAAAAATAAATAAAAAATAATAATAAATAAATAAAATAAAATTGCATGTCAGTATGCAAAAAATGCCTTAAGAAGTTCTGATTCTTCATGTTTCAGCAAAAATGCTGAAATGACTTGTATTCCAGGGTGCTCATGTTTTAGAAGAAAGTGCATCAATTCATTTATGAAATACAAAGACCAAATAAGTGATAAGAATACTTTTAAAATTACTTCCGATATGAACATTTCATTATACTCGTGTGCTAATATGAAGGCAACAACTCAAAATATAACAGGACGCTTGTTACGTCAGTTCGTAATTATATATATATATATATATATATATATATATATATATATATATATATATATATATATATATATATATATATAATATACAAAAAAAACTGCTTGCTCAGTGACATCTAAGAAAACAGGGTTGCAGGCGTTCTCTTTACTGCAAGTTACTCAAGATATTTTGCTGCTAGGATTTCTTCACTTCTGTACTGAATGCAATCGTTGTGATCTGAAAACTGACGACTTGAAGAAATTTATCTTTAGTTAATAATCCTCTCATAACATAGAATAAGCACCATAAAAATGACCAGAATACGGTGATGTTAAGGAACGCATGGAAGAAAATAGGCAGTGAACGAGGAGTGTCTGGTAACTGCAAACATACGCATCTCTATTGAAAACAAAGATAGGTGCAGATTGTGAATAGGTCGTCGTAAAAATGGTAATTTTACGGTTAAAATGAGTAACTTCATACCAAAGAGAACGGTATTAATTTCCGTAGGCAGAGTATTTCTGCACAATGTAGTAAAACTGTATTTTATGTTTACAAGTGTAAGGATACTAATGTTGAACTGACAACTGCTATCGCACAATTAAAATGAGTCATATAAAAGGGAACTGTATTACGTATTTTCTGCCGTTGAGTTCTTTCTGCACAATGTAGAAAAGTTGTCTTTTGTTTCCAAATGTAGCGTTACTAGTATGAAACAATTACAAGTGAAATAGGAATTCATAGTACTGCGAAAACCTATTAAGATATATTGGTCCTTGTAAATTATACAAACACTAAGTTAACTTTGCGTGCTTTACTGACCTAACCTACCTTACCAACCTAACATAACCTACTCTAACGTAATCTACTAACCCAATCTAACCTACCCTTTCTAGTAGCATATTTACCATACTAACGTACTCTATTAACCTACTTTACCGTCTAACCTAAAACCATGACGACGTATTCTCAAGTTTCACTCAGATATTACCGGAAAGTAAATATAAGGGATCTGGAACTGTGTAAATAGTGTTTTTTTTTTTTCTTTTCTAGAGTAAAGATAAACTTTTAGAATTTCATTTTGCAAGCAGTTTGTATATTATTATTATTATTATTATTATTATTAATATTAATATAAATGTTAAATACCTCGTTTTTGCTGCTAACGCTGATTTACCTCTGAGTAAAGAAAATTGATCGCTGAACTCAGTATAAACACGCTATAGTAGGAAGTATGAAGGAAGATTCGAGATTGGAAAGGATGAAATAGGAAAATTTCGCTATAACCATACTTTTAGAAAGGAAAGTTTTCTTAGTCATTACTATAGGAGGAAAGGTGGATAATTCGTGGGTAATGTTAATTGTTAATTTTTATTGTGGGTTTACATTAACTCTTCTTAGTGCAATACTCCGTACATACGAGGATCTTTCTTAGAGGCGCCTTGTTCATATAACATTGATGTCTTCTAAATACAGTTCTTTTTGATTTTATTTTTTTTATTTTTGCTATAATTGAAACAAGGAACGGAAAGAAATATTTTTACCTGTTCTATTATTAAAATTTATTTATTTTTAAATTTCAGTTCTTCGTGCTATCGGCATCCCGTGTCGTCCAGTGACCAATTATCAATCTGCTCATGACTCCCAGGGCAGTCTAACTATCGACAAATATGTGGATAAAGAAATGGAAGATTTCGAGGAAAAAGTTTGGTAAGATTTATATAATTCTTATGTAATAGTAAATAACAGTCTACTTTTCTATTTCAACTAAATTTCTTGGTGTCACTATTAGTTCGAAACTAACTTGGAATAAGCATATTTCTCAACTCAACAAAAAATTAAGTAGTATTTGTTTCAGCCTCCGTGGACTGAAGTAATGTCACAATATAGGCTTTAGATTCTGTACTATGCAAAATCCCATTCTTTAATAATTTACGGTATTATTTTTGGGGGTTACTCTACAGAATGTATTAGCACTAAGGTATTTTAATTTGATATAGTTACTGCACTAACTTTTACTAGTATCATTCAATTATGGTAATAGATTTATAATTCTACACACTTTTCCTACCGTATTTACCCATTATAAGACATTTTTTTAAAAAACCTTGGTTAAAAAGTACCCCTTCTGCTTAGATAGCACTGAACGTATTACAAAAGAAGGCACTAAAGGTTGTTTGGATTGTCACCAAAGATTTTTTTGCAAGCCCATCTTTCGAGGACAAAAAAAAAATTATAATTACCTTGTGTGTATCTATATAAAATTTACCTTGATTACCTTAAGTAATATTTATTGAAAACAGGAACATCCGTAAATACAATACTCGATTTGTTAATAATTTGCATGTTATCCCCCAAAATTTCTCGTTCTTTCAAAAAAGCGTATATATTAACTGTCAAAATTTTCAGATAATTTACCTGACTTTCTAAAGAAAAATAAATACTGTCTGATCTTCACAAGTTCTCAGTAGATAAATGTAATTATTTTGTAATTTTGACAGCTGTGTGCGTACTCGAGAATACTCTCATTTGTATGCAAAACAGGCAAATAAATAAATAAATAAAGAAAGAAATATAGTTCAAGAAAATATTATACACAAATGATGATAAATAATTTTTCTGCTATTCATCATAATCGGATTATGCACATTCATCGTGACTTACATGGTCTTATAATTCTTTTTCTTGTTGTCAGTATTTAACACATTTCCAAAATCCAAGGATGAGCTATATAAGATTAGCACTTCTTTCTTGATTTAAAAAAAATATATACTACTGTGGAGGCTTCTGGCAATATTTTTCAGATTTTTTTTTTCTTGTTGGCGTCGATGAAGCGTGTCGTCTACTTTACCAGTCGAGTTAACAATACAGATTCTAAGCAGAGCAGGCACTTTTTTTAATCAAGATTTTTTTTTTAATGTCTTATAATTGGGTAAATACGGTAGGAAAAGTGTGTATGAAATTATAAATAAATTTTAATGATTGAATGATTCTAGTAAAAGTTAGTGCAGTAACTATATCATAAGCTTCATACCTTAATACCGCTAAGCACTCAAATTACCTCTTAGAAGACTAGCGTCAATTACCTGCTTCGCTGGGTTAAAATAAAAATTAGTAATATCTTGCGTTAGTCACTCTACTATTACTGAAGCGCTCTCGGATATCGGTCATTTTCAATCATTTATATTTATATATGAATAAATAAAATATCATGCTTGAACCAAATCACAGTTTGAGTTAATGTATTTTCAGTTTTAAGTGTGGCGGCTAGATCAGTACTGTTACTTTTTCTTTTGGCACGTAACATACAAGATAAAAATTTGCGCATGGCGTAGCTTGAATATTGCCTGGGTCAAAGTACTTCTGGTACATCTTGATTTCATTGGAGAAACACAACGAAAGACAGATTCTATTTCCATACTCCCCCAACAAGAAGTTGCATCTTTACTGAAATTCCAATTTTCTACCGACATAAAGTATATCAGGGTGTCTATCGGTCACGAAAGTCACGAATGCCATGAAAAAGTCACGAAATCAGAAAACTGTCATGAAAGTCAAGAAAAAGTCCCGAAATTTAGCTTTTGGGTCACGATTTTTTTAAGCTGTACAAATATAAATACAGATTGGAAAATTTTGTTCTATAAAACGTCAAAAGTCACCACCATAAATGTCTATGGTCGACTTTAGACGCTATAAAATCCCAAGCAAACCACGCTTCTATCGCATGAAATTCGCACCCAAATTTGCTCTTGACTTATAAAATTTTACGATTTGGTAAAGAAAGTCACGAAATTTCATTTTGGAATTTTAGTAGACACTCTGTATATGAATGAATAATGTAGCCCGAAAGGGTTCGATTCTCGCCTGTTACTGTTCGGGAAGACATATTTGTAACCCGCCTGGGTTCGATTACCGTTTGTTCCCGTTCGGGTTCCATATTTGTAACTTGCAGGGGTTCGTATCTTGTCCGGTACGCCTTTCTTGTGATAGTACTGGGTTCGATCCTTGTGTGTCCGTTGTCGGAGTAAAGCCTTTTATAACAGTACGTGGTTTGGATCCTACAGATCCCTAGGTGGCCTTGGACATTTACAATGGTCCGGGATTCGATCCTCTACAACTTACATCTCCTTTAGAATATAACAATAATTTGGATCATCCATCTAAGCCTACCATATAGCTACTGGACACATGATTCGGAGTTCGAACTAGAACGTTTTAGAAAACCAGCATAAAAGTAGATTCTAATTGTATTTTCAGCGCTGATGCAATTTAATAATGTATGAATTACCAAGTTGCATAGGCGCTAGTCACTCGTGCTGTAAAGAAAAGTAAATTAGATTGTTTCTTAAAATTAACAAATATAAATATAAACCATAATAATTATTTTGAAAGGATACTCAGTTTCACTTTTGATTTTAATTAACACTTAAACTTCACGAACAAATATTACATTGCTTTTTGGCACTTCAATTGGATAACTGATTATTGTGATAATATTTTAATTTAGGCCCATTTATTATTAAGAACGCGGATGACGCGGTCGTCACGAATTATTGGTCGTATTAGGTTACATTGTTGATTACCACAATTTCACTAGCACTGTTCACTCACAATGGCACTGGAAGGGAAACTATTTTGGTGATTCCAGGGGAGCTGTCCTGAAGGTTGCGGGTTGCTCTCCTTTCATCATCTTTCCGATGAACTAGTTACTTTTCATTATCCAACAATTTTAGATATAACTAGTCATGTTGTAGACACATTCATTTTGCGAACACTCCTTTGATGTATTGTAACATTACAATTAACGTTGTACGAAGAACATATTATTATAAGTACAGTAGTGGTGTTTGTTCATCTAGTTTAGCCTCCAAGGCAAACACAGGCTGCTATCGCACCGAGCATAATTGTCAGACTAATGCACCTTTTCTCAGTCTCTTCGCGTTGCTAGGCAACAGTTCGGTTAGCTATGCAGTTTGGTGATGTCAAAGTTAAAAATAGCTACGACATCCCATGAGCAGGAATTTTTGAGACGGTTTGCTTCCTGAGCTGAATTTTAGCTCTCTATTTGGGGAAGAGAGGAATACTACTATCTCCGTCGCAGACGAGACGTACATACATATATGCATATTCGTTTGTTGGCTGAGAGAAAAATTCTTGAGCACTTTTATATGAAGTTCATTTAAAAGGTTAAAAATTTTCTTCTTAAAAATTCAATGAGCTGAACCATACGGTTACATAGGCGCTCGACAGGACGTTTGTTTTGAGAGAAGCAGAAAAACAAACAGAACCCTGCAACACTAATCACTTCACTATTGTCACCAAATTTCCTTTACTGGTCATCAAAGGGTTAACATCAGTTAAATCTTCTTGTGATGATACAACGAAAAATTTTTAAAGTCCATTCGGAAGTACGGTAACGAACACGTGGGCCATACAAAACGAATTTCGGATTACGGTTCTGCCATAATTTTAATAAAGTTTATTAGTGTCTTTTATTATATTATCATTTGTTGTTTTAAAATACTTAAGTGCCACAATATCGAACACATCAAAATATAAACAAGGTTATTGTTATTTTCTTTCAAAATAGCATATTTAATAATTTGAATAACTAATTACTGGCATTGTTTACCATTAAACACAAAAATATTACACTTATAAGTATATTGAATAATTATTGTAACCTAAAATATTTACTAATGTAGTGCCTTGTACCTTAAGTTTGACATGAATTAATTTTCTTACTATTATCAGAAAGCATTCATTTTCAATATTTACTTTCATTAAAAAAACTTCAAACACATTCTTGAAAACTAACACAATAAATATATGTTTATTTTCACTTATTTTTATTAGTAGTGGTATTATTTCAATTATCATTACTTCTATGAAACAAATATATAGCACACAAATTAAATTCAAGTAGGAACAAACGTAAATATTTTCAAAATATTGGTTACGGTATGAAAAATTTTTACTTAAATCTACAACAACAATTATTAATTATAATATTTTACATTTATTACATTCTGGTTAAAGCTTGACCAAGAATGGACTGAGCAGTGGATGGTTTCAGACCATTACACTTTTTTAAAGTGTCTGCCCTCCTAAATTTAGAAGATACCACCCACATTAAAGTTTCATTTATTTCCAACCCGAGATGAGGGTTCATAATAGAGTAAAAGGTTAATATTAAAAAAATATAGTAGGGTATAATACGAAAATTGCCTACGCCGGGCGTTACATAAATATAATGTTACCCAAAAGTGGGAGGGAACCTCATCTCATGCCTTGGCAAGTCACTTGGCATATTTTTTTCTACTTCAATATAATGCTACGGCCATCCGGAAGTTACATAATGTCACGAACGCCTACTAACGCCGATACTTACTATACAAGCATTACAAATCATGGCAAAGTAATTGTATAACTACACATTTTTTTTTGAAATATCAAGACCATTGCAAGTGTCGATTTCATAAAATACACGCAGTCCGGCATAACGAAGTTTTTGTTTATCCAACACCCACTCGAGGTTTTTTCAACACAAAAACAGTTTTAAAAGGTTTCGTTTGCCAATAAACAACTAATGTGAACATATAAACTACAATGTGAATATATAAACTACAATGTGGTTTTCACCGATTGTGATTACTTTAAAAAGCAGTAGCTCACAACACGAAATTGGTTTCTCAACATGTATGATTGCTGCATGGCTCAAGAAATCAACTAACTTATTACTGCTTGAATTGCAATTACTTTTCTTTCGTGATGCTTTTCTATGCACACCGATTTCACTGTTTTTAGGTTGAACACTAGATAGCCTTTTTCTTTTCACTCGGTTTTTCCGTTTACCTGTATGCTTGACCTTTGTCACTACGTCACGATCAGCTGATGGCACATTACTGATAGTAATTGGTGATTGACATTTAATTTTACTATTACGTTCACTTTAAATCGCTTAGACGTAAGGGGTTTGTTCACCCAATTACCACATTCTTCCTGAAAAGGTTCGTGGTCTTTGTTAACTACAAGTGATGAGTGGTCAGCACCTGATCCCTTTACTAAATTATTAATTTCTAAGTTACTAGCAGGATTTGATTTGAAATTTTGGTCACCTTTTTCAAAAATATATGTAAAGCATTGATTACCATGGTGCGACAAAACAACTTTACATCTATGACTACTTATCTGAGCATTGGTGTGACTGTGACATCTATTTCTCAAAGAACTTTTACGAACAAACTTGGAAAACTTAGAAAAAAATACAACATACGTTTAACTCTTTAATTTTCATCTGACTTTATGTACTTTCTTTTTATGTTGTCGGTGCTTTTTGCCATAACGAACTTGTAAATTATATTTCCTTACCATTTGACAAACAACATTTCGTAGCTTACTAAAATTTTCTTGACAGGTTTTCAATTTCTTTTCCCACGTTACTGAGTTATGATCATTACCATTAGGCCTATCTGGCATAAAGCCGTTTGTACTATCTTCTACATACACAATTTGAGTACAAGTAACTATGCAAAAGGTAACGTAATTCATTTGTTCTATCTGTATTTCTTTGCCTTTCAACTCACAGCTTAAAGAACTACTCTTCTCGTGACATATTTCAACAACCCTGACAGACACAAAAAATAAACAAGTTTTGTGAAACGGAACACATTCTAATTTACTGGTTAGCAAGGTGCCGTAAAAGGAATTTTGCTTTAACAAATCTAATACACTACAAGGATGCGTGAATGGGCTACTCTCGCCTGCATTCTCAACGCAACTTATTACCACTCCTAATAAACCTTTCTCTAGTGAAGCACGCATTGCATCCATGAATGCTTTTCGTTCCTTTACAAAACAAACAATAGCTGGGACAGCCAACCGCTGACTCACACACACAGCTGGACTAGACGTGACCAACTCGATGGTCGGGGGTTGTGATTGAGAAATCTTTCTAACAGCTGGGTCGTTATTCTTTTTTTCTTTGTTTCTTTTCTTTCTAGAATGCTATTCGAGAGACAAAAAAAATTCTTTGGCTTGGCCTAACTCAACATTAATGTGACTGACAACAGGAATGGTTTCTTTTCCTACCTTTAATTCACAATCAGATATTTCTTCAGCCTGTTCAAATTTGTCGCCAAGAAATTCAATGTTAGCTTGATTTAAAACAGGTGGGGACTGAGAACTAACGCATGGCAAAATAGTACAACTTTCAACACATTCATCTTTCACTGTTCGTGCGTATATTTTCTGAGCTACGAAGGCAACGTCCCACAAAATTCCTTCAAACTCAGGTCTAACAAATTCTAAATTACTTTTAGCAAATTTTATTTCCAATGGTACTGTTTTCCTTTTACGACTCTCCTAATTTTGAATATTTTCTAACTTATTAACATTTACAGAGGGATGCGGAAATGTTAGTTTCAGGAGGATCAGCAAACTTAACCCATTTTGGTGGTACTGTTTTACAATTTACCTTCTGGTCATCACTGGAATCCTTATTGCTACTAAGATTATGATACTTTAGATACTTTTTATAAATTCTTACAGCTAATCTTTTTTTTGGCAATGCTTACTACTTCTGAAATTTCATAGTGGACCTGCAACTTATGTTTAATGTCTGACAAAGAAACAGATTTTGATTTAAAAATACATTCATCTTTGACCTTTCGATAAACATCAGATTTACGTAATTCATGCATTTTAGCAACAATTTCGTCTTCAATTTCAGCCCTATATTCTATATTGCTTTCTAAAAGAAATTTTGCGGCTTCCTGTTTAGCTCTTTTATGAATTTTAGATACTTTCTGATCTACCTTCAAAGCATTTTCAACTTCTAGTAATGTAAATGGTTCTATTCTATATCTGAATTGCCTTTCTACTCTTAAATACTATGTTTCTTTTAAAATTTTTCGCATTTCATGCATGACAGGTATCATTTTTCCATTCACATACATGATGATTGATTTACGAATGCCAAAACAACAAAATTAAATAGTACTTTAAAAAGGCACTACGATTTACCTTGATAAAAAAATACAATTAGCGTCGCTTTTATGTAGTTTTGCCAAACGTTCCAGTACATAAATTACTAGTTTCAATTTAACGGTGCAGGAATTCTGTCTTAGTTCGGTGCGCCATATTTTATGAGCGTAAGTGGTTCGATTCTTGGTTGTCCCTATTCAGGAAAGGCATTTTATGACCTGCAGGGGTTTGATTCTTAGTAGTCCCTGTTCGGGAAGACATTTTATGACCTGCAGGGGTTTGATTCTTAGTAGTCCCTGTTCGGGCGCCATATTTGTAACCCGAAAGGGTTCGATTCTCGCCTGTCACTGTTCGGGAAGACATATTTGTAACCCGCCTGGGTTCGATTACCGTTTGTTCCCGTTCGGGTTCCATATTTGTAACCTGCAGGGGTTCGTATCTTGTCCGGTACGCCTTTCTTGTGATAGTACTGGGTTCGATCCTTGTGTGTCCGTTGTCGGAGTAAAGCCTTTTATAACAGTACGTGGTTTGGATCCTACAGATCCCTAGGTGGCCTTGGACATTTACAATGGTCCGGGATTCGATCCTCGACAACTTATACATCTCCTTTAGTATATAACAACAATTTGGATCATCCATCTAAGCCTACCATATAGCTACTGGACACATGATTCGGGTTCGAACTAGAATGTTTTAGAGAACCAGCATAAAAGTAGATTCTAATTGTATTTTCAGCGCTGATGCAATTTAATAATGTACGAATTACCAAGTTGCATAGGCGCTAGTCACTCGTGCTGTAAAGAAAAGTAAATTAGATTGTTTCTTAAAATTAACAAATATAAATATAAACCATAATAATTATTTTGAAAGGATACTCAGTTTCACTTTTGATTTTAATTAACACTTAAACTTCACGAACAAATATTACATTGCTTTTTGGCACTTCAATTGGATAACTGATTATTGTGATAATATTTTAATTTAGGCCCGTTTATTATTAAGAACGCGGATGACGCGGTCGTCACGAATTATTGGTCGTATTAGGTTACATTGTTGATTTCCACAATTTCACTAGCACTGTTCACTCACAATGGCACTGGAAGGGAAACTATTTTGGTGATTCCAGGGGGGGCTGTCCTGAAGGTTGCGGGTTGCTCTCCTTTCATCTTTCCGATGAACTAGTTACTTTTCATTATCCAACAATTTTAGATATAACTAGTCATGTTGTAGACACATTCATTTTGCGAACACTCCTTTGATGTATTGTAACATTACAATTAACGTTGTACGAAGAACATATTATTATAAGTACAGTAGTGGTGTTTGTTCATCTAGTTTAGCCTTCAAGGCAAACACAGGCTGCTATCGCACCAAGCATAATTGTCAGACTAATGCACCTTTTCTCTGTCTCTTCGCGTTGCTAGGCAACAGTTCGGTTCGCTATGCAGTTTGGTGATGTCAAAGTTAAAAATAGCTATGACATCCCATGGGCAAGAATTTTTAGAGACGATGTTTGCTTCCTGAGCTGAATTTTAGCTCCTTATTTGGGGAAGAGAGGAATACTACGATCTCCGTCGCAGACGAGACGCACATACATATAGGCATATTCGTTTGTTGGCTGAGAGAAAAATTCTTGAGCACTTTTATATGAAGTTCATTTAAAAGGTTAAAAAGTTTCTTCTTAACCCTGGAAAGCTAAATGTTCAAAAAGTTACGTTATAGCTAACGTATCGTAAAATTTACGACTTGTTACAAAAACCTAACTACATACATATCTTTTCATATGGTGGGACTTTAAGGACTACAGTTGGTAAGAATACATATTAGGGAACATTTTTGCAGCCAGTTTGGTTGTTCAAACTTTTTCCGCGCAGTACACACAGCATTTCCCACGATGTTCTCCGCAGATCGGTTTGCTGCAGCGGCAGCAATACATTGACGTCATTCTCGTCTTGGCTGATGGGCAAATACCACAAATTGTGCGAGGCTGGTTTTTGGAGTGGATAACATTCTTTTCTGGCACCGGTATTTTCAGGATATCAGCAGTGGATTGCCGGAGTTTTCGTGGCAAATTTGAGTATTGAACCCGTTCTTGGAGCCACGGCTCAATAAGACTGCTGTGAATTTTCATGGCAAATTTTCTTCTAGAAAGAGGCTTTTGACCCATTTTCACAACCTTTTGAACATAAATGACGTAGGCATTAATCAGGGTTATGCTTATCTTCCCCAAGAAGACACACAGGGCCATCGTTTGGTCTTACGGCTGCACGACATCTGATGACACATTTGGTCCAGTGCATCAACGCCTTCTTTCGTTGCGATCAGGTCACTGTTATTAATACGCGTTCGATTCATGTTTTAACTTCCCCTGAATAAATACTATAAAATAAAACCAACACTTTCACTACAATGTATCTGTACGTTCACTCTAGAAGTAGGAAATAATAGTAAACAATATACAAAAATCCAAGCGTTATTCCTAACGTATCGTAAATCTTACGAGCGGCTAACGAGTTCATATAGAAATACAGCCAGAAACTGAGCAAAGTAAATACTGCCCAACAATGCAGACTTAGTAGAGAAAGGAACTCAGCGGAGGAGTCCATTTTAGCCGGGCGAGGGGGAATAAACATCAAAATAATACAACTCGCTCGTAAAATTTACGACACGTTAGCTTTCTCGGGTTAAAAATTCAATGAGCTGAACCATACGGTTACAATAAAAATTGTTTAAAACAATTTGAATAGATTTACCAAAGCGAATTTAGAGTAAATAAATGTTATCAATGTAATTGGCGTTTATTACAGCATTTTTCTTCCTATCTCCGCAAAATGTTGGAGATAACTGGACAATTCTTATTACCATTACTTAAATACTAGTCTATTTGTATAACACATTTTTTGCTTTGTGCCTTTCGTTATACGCCCAACGCAAAATTTATGAATCACAGCTCCAATCAATCCGAACTAAGTTTAGAGCTGTTTAGGACTCACCAGAGACTTAATCCAGGATCTCAGGTAATTTCATACATGCTAGTTACAACCATGTACACAGTCGGCGTTCAGCCAGCAAAGTACACCTAATCTGGGTCGTTCATTAACAATCTTTCATATATTTTTCTGGTGTGCACGGAACTCGACTAAGGGTCGAACGCTGACACTTGATTCTAATTCCAGTACAGTAGGAAAATGCTGTTCATCACTATCACTGAGACAGTCTTGAGTGTAAAGCCTTTCTGTCATTCGCATTGATTCTTTCCAATTATTATTTCTTCTTCTTTTCCTAAAATCATCGTCTAAACTATACAGAAGTGAAATTGTTATACTGCAACTTCCTGTGTTCTGTCACGATTTGTACAAACATAAACGTTATTGTTTATCGCTCGTGCTCATTTAATTTCAATCATGTGGGATACGAGTATTCGATCCGCGGTAAGTTATGTACAAGGCCGTATACTGAAGGCATACAGCCTCAAAATCCGTCTCGTAACAGTACTGTCTTTTTATCAACATTCAATACTTAGTGAGCAGGTAATGACAGGTGGATTGTTCATCATTACTAAACAAAAGCGGTCCAAGTCGTTACATGCGTGAAGTTCTTCGTGCCTGCTTTGTTTTATTCAGAAGAAAAGATCAGTCTCTCGCCTGGAATTAGTGCAGACGACGAAAGTGAACATTACGCGGCACTTACTTCCAGTAAGCATTCGAATGGATTTCTTACCGCTAGAAAATGCATTAAAAAATTAAAAGGTTTTCGAATAACTTAATTACAGGAGCGTCATTTGGAGCTCCAGGGGGAAAAATTAGCCCCTCCTGAGTTCGAAATTGTATAAGATATACCAATGAAAATCTGAAAATCTACTGACATCTAGGTCCCACTCCCCAAGTAAAATTTGAAATTACCTTGTTGCTTACTTAGAAGTACAGAAGCAACGGAATAAGCTGTTTCATGGAGAAATCTCCATTGCAGAAAAGGATTTGTCAAAGATTTTTTACGCTGAAACTAAGGAACAGTTTCAGTTCTTCACTTATCTAAAAGGTAAAACTATATATGCAGTTGTAAAACCAGATGCGCATATACACTTAAATTCTCTCAAAACTGAAGATATTGTGAAATTTATACATTTACCTCTTCACTGTAAACTTCGTTCTGATAAGTTTGTACATTTTATCACAGGAATTTCCATGTTTGGAATGAGGCTTGGATGGAAAGACCAGATTTGCTTCCTGAACAATATGGCGGCTGGCAGGTAATTGATGGAACACCTCAGGAGCCAAGTGACTATACATATTGTTGCGGTCCAGCGTCTGTAGTTGCTGTGAAGAAAGGGGATGTATTGAAGTATTTTGATAATGCCTTTGTATTCGCCGAAGTGGATGCTGATATAGTGTGCTGGAAGAATTCAGGCTGGAATCAGCCATTAAAGTTGCTATGGAGCGATGTAACACGGCAAGTTTTTATTATTCATTCAATTATTGACTTAAACGAAAAATTTTATTTCTATCAATTTTACGACTAATCTAAAAGGACGATTCACGGAACTTATTTTAAAGTTACACAATCCTTTAGTTTCATTTGAGGTTCTTACAAGTATCAACTGATAGTTTCAAGGATTGTTTGTACAGTTTTAACGTACGATATGAATCTGAGACCTAGACTTGAACTAAGTCATTCGTATTCCGCAGAGTACACAAAGAAACCTGCAGAGATTAAGACCAGCCAGTAAAAATGGGAATAGAAAGGGGCTATTCGGTTTGCTATATAAGGACCAGGCTGTCACATAATCAGGTCAAAAGTGACGTTGTGTGCTAAATCGAGTCTGGAGATTACAAATCCAGATGATATTTCAAGCACGTACCTCCACGTGGGGCGCCCTGGGTAATTCGCAGAGGGTGCATATACTTTTTATTATTGATTTTACTCAAACAACTTTACTTTTGAGTGTTCTATCCATATTTACCGTACGTGCTACAGTTTTCAAGCTCTTCATTGTCTTTGCAATAAGCTTTCAATTAGCCATCTCCTTATTATAGTTTTTGAGATATGTGGACGACCTTTTGTCTTTGATTTTCCATTGACTTTGTTTCATGATTTTTTTTTATTTATTTTTTAAACTGTTCCATCCGTTTTAGGACAATTTGATTTTGGAATATATAATCTACAGTCTCTCTTCATTTGACCTGAATTTCAGCCATCTCCCCCAAAGTCTGTTTATATCATTGAAATCTGATAGGTCCTTATTTATTGTCGCTGAATAATATGCTAACAATTAGATGGATCAAAAATGATAGGAATGGCTACTAATATTGGGGAAAATAAGGTCATTATGGCTAGAACCAGTGGTCGAAGTGCGACTAGAGGCGGTATGGCATACCTCCGCATACAGTTTTTCATTGATGCAGGCAATACAGTCTCTGGTATTTCATTGTACCGTCACTGGAAAGTTGATGCTGAATACCTTTAATAAAACTATTTTTATACACAGTAATTCACGTATAGCTTTGCACATAAAAAATTGTTTCTTCTGTAGAAGTAATTTCTAATTTGATAACATCAACAGTTTTGTTATCTTTTTCCTACCTCTTATTTTTGAAATGAGGGTGTCTTCTTGCCTTAATGCATATAAAAGCCATGTTTGGAATATCGCACAGTCCAGTGAGTGGACCTGGAGTTTTCCCGCAGGAAATTAATATCCTCGTTCGTTTTTTGAGCATTTTCGTGTATAGTTCTCTATAACAAAATACAAGGTATTTTAGAAAGTTGTTGGCGGGGGATCAAGTCTCTCCATATCACCTCCACGTTACTGCAGAGAAGCTCTTAAATGGTTTTCAATGATTATGAATATAGAAATACAATCTTTTAGGCAACATACCCTCATTGCATTTCAATATTTAGATAGCCGGTATATCGAGTAAAAATCGTAATAAAACATACCGCCTCTGATTTTTTTTTTTTTTTTTTTTTCCCACTTCGAACACTGGATAGAACACACTGCCTTAAATGATTTAGTGGTTAATCACTTTAGTTGGATTACAAAAGACTTGAAGAAACTCCCTCATAGATAAGTATCAAAATCAAACGAGATGTGTGAAAGATTTGCCAAAGATGAAGATTTAATACACACCATTATCTAGCAATATATTAATATAGTTCTAATGTAATTTCATATTACAACAGAATTTTATTTCTTTTTAGAGTCGGTCGAAATATAAGCACAAAAGCAGTTGGAAGCAACCAAAGAGTGGATATAACAGACAACTATAAGCATCCAGCCGGTAAGTTCCATTTCTTACTTTTATGTACACAGCATGTTTTTATATGTTGAATATGGAAGCTTAATCGAATTTTTACACACCTGTGGTAATCGAAAATTAATTTATTGAATGAATGATTATGTAGCTCGGATTCAGTTAATTTTGTCAATAGGTAATAATGCCAATATGTACTCACAAGAAATAAGGGGGGAGTACTAAAGTGCAAAGAATACAATTTGTGTGCTGTACATTAGAATTGTTTACTACAGGGTAAGTTTCTACAACATTCACGTTGTGCTATACACAATTTAAAGTGAACGTAATCCTTTAAATATTCATTTTAATTTTCAAAAAAGGAGAAAACTGACTGCTGTTACTTTTTTTTTTTCATTGTTTGAATACAACTTGCAACTTGTATAATTACATATTGAAAATTATGAATCATCATATATTTCACTTTGGTTTAAAAAAAAATCAGTCCTTGTGACAAAGGAAAAAGAACAGTACTTGTAAATGCAATGACTACATCTTTGTGCTGTAAATTGAGAAGTTTTATTATAGGTTAAGTGTCTAAAACATTTATTTCAACAATGTAGTGAACATAATTTTGAAATACTAGTTTTCGTTTTATAAACTGGTATGCTTTAGATTTTTTTGTAACAACTAATATGGTTGAAAACTATTTTATTTTTATTTGCAGCGAGTCCTCAAGAAAGATCCGTTATGATAAATGCTCTAAAATCCTGTAACAATGAATACAGTCGATACTATCTCAACCAACAGTTTGAGGACATGCATTTTGATTTAAACCTTCTGAGTTCTGTTGCTACCTTGGGAGAACCTGTTAGGTATTAGATACTACTTTCATTTCATTAGAAAATATTAAACTAGTGTTTATATATATGCGTAGTATCAATTATAAAAAATTGAATCGGATTATTCATACTCGGTCAAATATGGCCTATCCTAAGACAAAAGCGAAGTTGATTAGGCTTATGTCTGGTATCAAGTAGTTTAGACAAATTCCTCAATTATTTAGAAATAACTTATCGTGTATATATATATATATATATATATATATATATATATATATATATATATATATATATATATAATATAAAATATAATATAAAATATAATATAAAATAGTAGTAAATAGTGTTTAAACTTTCAAGAATTCTGTAAGTTATAACTTTTAAAAAATACATTTTAAAATATTTAAGTGAACTCGAGTGAAATATTGGTCCATATAATCTTATAAAGGATTTTTAAATGATTTGCAGAAAGCAGTCCTTAAGCATGAACAATCTCATGGTGACTGCGATCAAACGTAGGCAATGAACAATACAAATAAAGTTTGTGGCTGCAAACAAAATATTCAATTAATTCAATTATACAAAGTTAGAGTGGAATCGTGAATACTAGGTTCGATTCTCGGTGAGAGTACTTGTCGAAAATGTGTAAAGCTAGCCATCCTGCGTGTAGTTTCCTTGGGTTTTCCTCATTAAAACCAGGTAAATATAAAGATGTTACCTAACATAATGATCCCGGGCCACTTCCTTCCCACCCTATTCCTTTCTTCCCCAATTACCCGGGTAATGTGAACACCGAGGGACGTCATCCCTCATGTGACAAACTAATATGGCCATAGGTACCGAAAGCTCAGAAATCAAACTCCTAATCTAATCGTGAGAGGCTCAGGTTGTAAAGAGAAGAAGTCATAGAATCAATAGTATCTTTGAAACAAGCTTAGCCAACAAGTTATCTTATTATAATAGTTACCAAAATTTTACTTCCGAAGTACATAAATTCTATCTGAATTCATATATTGTATTTTTTCTAAACCAAAGTTTATTTTTAAATTATTTTTGAGACTATATTTTTAAGAAAACATTTGCTTATCACAAATTTCTTCGCCAGGTACAATCTTAAGTGAGCTTTCTGAAAGGTATAATTAAAGTGCATAATTTCAGACGTTTCTCTCTAAACCTGCTGTTGTAACTTTGTAATTCTGACACTGACCTTATTTACATCAACTCATGAACTTTGACACAAGAGAATAATCCGCCTCATCTATGCACCACACCAACTTAAAGCTTCAAGTAAACAATTGAATATGAACAATTTACAGTAGAATAAATTTTTTTTAAGTATTAGAAATAATTTAACAATGTAAACAGTTCTCGTATTTCCCCCTCAAATTTGTCAGTTTCAAAATTTGTATTTATGCCAAATATGTTGTAAACCATGTTGAAATATTCAATCATTCTGAAGAATATATTTTAGACTGACCAAATAGCCACTAAATGTTGAATTTTTAACGATCCAAAAGTCAAAAACATCTGTTTTGAAATTTCAAGAAGAGTATTCTAATAATTATAAATTTCGCCTAATACACAAATTGCGAAATTGAAAAAATCTCAATTTCAAGCTTTTCGTATATATAATACTTAGCCTAAGCAAAGTAAAGTTACCAAGTAAATTGTAACAAATAATAAAGAATGAATTAGAGAATATGTAACTTGTAGAGAAGGTCTCGAAGAGATGTTAAAACGTGAGAAGAAAAATTGTGTGAAGCTATTAGCTTCCCATATGTAAAAATCATAACCAACCATATCACGTAAGGTGAAAAGATTAGGTTAGGTTGCTTTGTAACGGAATCAGTTTCAAAATATCGCGAATAAGGATCACGTGTTTCTAACATAATCACTATCTTACACAATTTCTCAGTAATATATTTGTAGTATATATTTACTGTTGCAGGTACAAATCTCTCATGGTTTTAACAGGACATCTTAATGATTAAAAAAAGTTCTTGTATTAACACATGTAGTTTTTTTCCAATAAAGTAAATCATTTACAGAGTAAGATAAATTTCGATATTTAAAAATCAATTATGTATAATAATTTGACAGTGCCATAACTTGGAACTTTCGCTAGGGAAAGAAACATTAATACTTCCGCATCCTGGAAAAACATGAAATTGGGATCTAGATAAATATTAAATTTGAGGCCTCTAGAATTAAAAACAAACTTTTTTTATTACTTCTAAAGTATGACCCAGATTACATTTTTCATCTTGGGGAAATGTTTTGCTCGGATGATAGGACTTTAAATCAACACCACCACCTTAAATTTTCAGTTTTTTGGAAATAGCATTCTGGGTCCACTACCTGCTTCACTACTTAAATTGAGGGTATATTTTACAGCACTTAAAGCCTTGAGAGAGATTATTTATGCGGGCCATAATAGTTGACATTTTACTGAATACAGATCACATTTTAGTTTAATTTAGAATCCTTTCTTTGGGTGAGGTGAACTTATTCCTTGCTTCATTTAACATTTATGTTTATATCATATGGAGTAAGAAAGGTTCTTGAAGTGGAATACCCTTGAACGACAGAGCTTAAATTGGGTGTTGCCTGCCTGTCTCCAATACTGTAATTTGATCACTTGTGAGCACAGATAGGCTTGTAACATTAAATATTAGAAGATTCAATTTCAAACCATTGATTTATTCATGCACAATTTTATCCCTCAGATTTATAATCTAATTAAACTTAATAAATTGTTAACAATGAATTATGCTTCTAGCATGAGACAATACAGTATTTAGGGCAATAGTTTCGTAGGAAAAAGTTAGTACAGAACTTAAGTACCAGAAAAATCTTTATATAATAATAATAATAATAATAATAATAATAATAATATCCTAGTTTTCTATTTTAACTATGCAATTAAGTGGATCAGGACCTATATTTAGATAACTTTCCAGTATTAATCTTGTAGAATTATTTTTATTTTTTTTTTTTTTTAAAAAAAGAGCTAGGTTAAGATTGCCGGCAACCTTATTCAAACTTGACATTTTAAGACTGAGAACCAAAAACGTACACGCTAGCAATCAGTAACCTACACTCTCTTGCTAATATCAACTATTTAGAATTTTAAGCTATATTACTGTCTTGATCCTGAAAGTAAAAACTTCACAATAATGACTGATAGTTTTTCACGTCTTATCAAGAAAACAAATTTCCACCATCAATAGAAAAGATACTAATGTTTTTGGATTAGCAAGGTGTAATAATAACGAAGAATCTGTTGCTTAGTTGATAACTAGGTGCAACGATATTGTATATCTGATATCTGTGAATTACTTCCATTTCTAATTGTAGCTATTTTGGGCAACGGCGCTTAAAAGTGCACAATCTGTTGTGAAGAAGAAAAAAAATGTAGAAAATATATATGTTGAGATAGATAATGATGTACTAGTAGTACAGTAACCAGATATAGTTGTTTCGTGTTGCTATGACAACTGAAAGATATTCATGGAGATTTGAGAATAAAAGGTAGTTGTGATGCGTATTTGATGTATAATTTCAGTTATGAAATCGTGAATTCTTACAATTATGTGTATAAATTAGTGTTTGATTATGGTGACTTATCTTATTATTCGAACTGTGGGCAATAAATGTAACAGAAAGAAAAAAGAAATTAACGGTAATCTAAAATATTGAACGTTGCATAGGTAGGGTGATTGCAGATCAATAGTTTATATAGTCATGATTATATCTTTCAATCTCAGATTATAAAAGATAGTTTTACTCCAGTAATCATAACATCTGTTAACTAAACTTTAAATCATACACATTTATTCTCTTGAATCTTTTTTATAGTCCATTTTTCTTTACATAAGAATATTACTAGTATCTAGGATTTACCTGAATCTTAATTCATAATATTCTATGTTCTTACGACATCTATTTAATCTCTTCAATATTTTTTTTAATATCCAGTCTCAAGAATATATCTTAACCATCATACCAGGTAATAGCATGCATATTATTTAGCTAATTTGCTGCCACCATTATCTATCTGAAAGTAATGTAATCGCATATGTCTGTCAATTTACTAGTAAAATCAAAATCTAAACGATACACTCCAGTTCACAACTCCTAAAACTTCAAAAGTACAAATATCCACCTGTTGAAATGATAAAGAATTAATTTTTACTCTACAAACCTAATATTGTATTATTTTCTATTGAACTCATCATATTGTACCGTGTGCGTAGGTTTCCTGGGGTCCTCTCGTTTCTTCCCACTTCATTCATTACTCATCAGTCTCCTTTAGACTAACCGGCATAACCGTGGGACGTAAAACTGATTTAATTTCATTTTCATCATATTGTATTATTTTGTGAAAATAATGCATTATATATGCATGAATACAGATAACCTTGTAAAATTTTGTGTAAGTGCAAGTAGTCTTGGATAAAATTCAAATATTCATAAGTATAATGCAAGAGAAACATCGGATCTTCACATATAGAGCTCTCACGTTTATATAAATACACAAGAATAGCATATTTCTCATGTAAAATTGACACGATTACCATTTCGGCGGAAAAGACAGACCAAGAAACACTTACCAATCGATGTCATTCAGCTGAATAAAGTAGTATTGGAAAATGTAATTTCTCTTTCGCAGTTTTCGGGAAAATCGAGAAAAGCTAATTTGTATGGCCTTAAAAGGTATGTCATTTGCTCCTAATCTAGAGCAATCAGTAATTTATATTATGCTGGAATAATTTATGTACTAGATATGAAAACAATATGCTGTTAACTAGCAGATTTTCATTTCTTTTTTGATTTCTTCTAACAGTGACATACACACGGCCCTTACTGTGACACAATCATACACATACACTTGTAAAACATAGTTATCATAAAATAGTGACATGTTATAGCCTAGTTTTACTTCTGTTTGCTAAAAGAATTTCAATATTATAATCGTACAGTAATGTTAGATCATTAGGAAGTTTGTAGCTAGTAAGATTAAAATGAGAAATAGTATCAATTTAATATTCAAAAGAAATGTGATTATATATATCTGCACATTGCTGTAGATAAACAAAAGTAATAAAATTCCCAAGGTGTGTAGGTTAGGAAGATTATTTATTAGTAAATAAGTATTTTTTTAAAGTTCTTACATTAATATAATGTTTATTTTTCAGTGCGGGTGTTACATGCAGGAACAGCCATAGTGCTACAGATTATACAGTTACCGTGGAACTGCGAGTAAATACAACGATGTATACTGGAAAGAACAGGAAGATAGTTAAGACCGAGAAGTCGGAAATACTAGTTAAAGCAGGAGAAGGTAATGCAATTACCATCGATGGTACACGTGAAACATGAAAATAGATTCAACGTGTCTATTGGTGGTACTTGTGGCAGCGAATGTGTGATCATTGATAGTAATAAAGTAATAGGGGATAGGAAAGATTCCACCAGAAAAACTGAGCCTATCTAAATTTTTCAATAGATATTTCTATTTTGCACTTAATTATTAAGAAGGAATCATTAGTGTGAATTCAGCATAGTTTTTATTTATTTATTTTATAAAACTTACAATACGGAACTAATAACTTGTAACTTCGGAGTAAGCAATTCGTGTCTGTGTGTTTTTTTGTTTTTCGAAAAAAAAAAACATATGTCATAATTTAATTACGGTATGTAATTTAAAGCACGGATTCCTACTCCTTATCCTCTTATGGTGCAATCTCTCAACACCCACCTGCATTTCAGCGTAGGTTACAAAATTGATATCACTGGATATCAATAAATATTAAATTAATACAGAGTGACTGGATCAAGAATCGAACCCGGGATCTTCGGCGTACCGTGCCGATACGTTAACCACTACGTTACCTAGTCCGTTCCCAAAACAGCCATACTCTCTCCCATTGTTCGGTACTCTTCCACTCAGACCATGTGGCTTATACCACAACCTAGCTGTTGTGCTTGGTCAAATCCAGTCTGTTCAGAACACCTCTAACGGTTGAATTATATTGATTCATATCATTATATTTGACTAATTACCATTATACTATATTAATGATAATACAACAGTTAGCAGTGGTCTGAACCACGCCCGTATCCACGGGGGGCTAGGGTGGGCCCCCTAAATTTTCACTGGCCCCAAAAATTTTTCATGGTAGGCTTGCAAATGAACTATATGGTGATGAGCTATAATATGGTTGGGCCGGGCCCCCCTAACTTCTACCGCCCACCCCCCTACATTTTTGGGTTGGCTACGAGCCTGGTCTGAACATACACTGGATTTGCTCAAACACAACAGCTAGGTTGTGGCACAAACAAGTGGTCTGAATGGAGAATGTATGGCTGTTCTGGGAGCAAACTGAGGAGCATAGACGCATCGGCATGGCACGCCGAAGATCCCGGGTTTGTGTCTGTCCCGTCATGCACTTTTTCACGGTTCCTCTATTCCTGTATTCACACTTTCAGAGGATTTGGTGTGTAAAACTAAGTTGGAATCTATTTTCTCCTTTCATTAATATCACTAGTTCCAAAGATTTAGATCAAGGATCTTATTCCGTACGAGTTTATCAACGGAACACAAAATAGAAGTTTATTTGCGATATTTGGTATAGATTTTACAATTCCTTGTTCTCGTTTTTGCTTTGCGTTGCAATCAACAATTTTTCAGACATGTACGATATGACCTTCCTCCAAGTCCTTGAAAAAGAAAAAAAAACTTGATATACTATATAATTTAGTTAATTCCTTTCTAAGTTATGCAATCAGATTTAAAATACTTTGTAAACCATTGTTCACCCACTTGAATTTAAATTTTTATATACTAGTCTTGAATTTTTACTGTATTTAACTGCAATTTATACTAGGATCCTACTGCCTGAACGGACGCATGAATAAGCTATAATCTACTAGATGTTATTTATCTAGATTTATGTTCGACAATTATGTAGATACCCTAAACTTTTAAAGAAAGGAAGATTATTAAAATAAACTGAAATAATTAATAATGGATTAGATGGAATTTTAAGTAAAAAATCTATGCAGCAAGAAGAGCTCAGAACAAAATATATCTAAATTGCAATATATTTTACTTGCTAATTTAAATTTGCAGTGGAATCTTCACTTTATCGATGAGCTATCATAGGAGACCGTTACAAATCGCAGTAATGACTCAAAATTAATCTTTTGATTGTCAGTAAGAAATGTTTACAGGTAGGATTACAACGCATGTAGAGTAGTCCAGAATAACATTGCTCTTTTTTTTTCAATAATAATAATAATAATAATAATAATAATAATAATAATAATAATAATAATAATAATAATACAACTTTGAAATAAAATGGTTTTGAAATACTACTTGTACGATATTTTTTCTTAATCATAATTTATAGGTTGATACAATGTTTTAACTATTTCTTTTTAATTTTATAGAGCAGCAAGTACAAATAGAGGTTCCCTATGATGAATACAGTTCTAAACTACAGGACGAATGCATTTTCGAAATATCATGCTTGGCCAGTGTTCATGGAACAGATTTCGATTATTTTACTTCGGAAAATTTCAACCTGAGAAAACCAGAAATCAAAATTGAGGTAAGAACTTTAAAATATTACAATAGAGAATTAAGCCTGTTTCTAGTTTTGAAATCCAAATAAGGAGCTATTTCTCTTGTTAATCAACACAAATATTATTTGCCTGATTTGGAGGGCGTCAAATTTAATATTGCTTTATTTTCCAAAGAAGAGAACTACAACTAATAAGATTAAATTCGACTCCACTTTACTTCCAACAAAAGTGTCTACGTGATAATCCAATAAATTTGTTTTTGTCACGTAGATGATATATTGAGCCAAATTATACCGCTATAGTTTCATGGAATGTCTTTCATTATCATGTCTTGAGTGATGACTTCAATAGAAGTCTGACGAATAATCACTCAGTTTACAACTTCCTCTCCGACGTGACATAGAAGCAGAGTGGGAGGGGGAACAGTCCTTTTGCCAAATTTAACTTAATCCACTTCCGAACAACTTTCTAGTTATCTTTCCTAATATAACAGAAATAAGATGAATAATACGAATAAGATGATTGTGATTGAGTACATATTGCGAGACAAACATTGCCATGGCTTCTTTCGACAATTTGAAAGGGTTGGCTACAGTAAGGCTTCTCTACCTCATTTTAGACAATTTTAAAATCCAAATCAGATTAATTTTTCCTTAAATCTCAAAAGTGCCTTAGCTCAAGATGGATCACTCTGACGTAGTTGTTCGACTCATTTTGCCTCTTACTCTCCCCTCTCCCGCCACACACACACACACACACACACACACACACACACACACACACACACACACACACACCGAATCTACACGGACACACACACCGAATCTACACGGACACACACACCGAATCTACACGGACACACACACCGAATCTACACGGACACACACACCGAATCTACACGGACACACACACCGAATCTACACGGACACACACACCGAATCTACACGGACACACACACCGAATCTACACGGACACACACACCGAATCTACACGGACACACACACCGAATCTACACGGACACACACACCGAATCTACACGGACACACACACCGAATCTACACGGACACACACACCGAATCTACACGGACACACACACCGAATCTACACGGACACACACACCGAATCTACACGGACACACACACCGAATCTACACGGACAGACACACCGAATCTACACGGACAGACACACCGAATCTACACGGACAGACACAACTGTAATCTGAATAACACTTAAACTGTTCTCAACGGGATTGTCTGTGCATTAATAAATTCAGTATCCGCTACGTAAATTTCACTGATAAAAATAGATGGTCATATTGTTGCAAATAGATATTTCATAACTCCAAAAATAGGTGTTGTGCATTACATGTGCAAGTCAATCAAGTAGCAGTAAAACTGCTGATGCTACTCTACTCTATATTTCGATATCTCAATGATCTATTGTGTCGACTACAAAACAAGTACCACCAATAGTTTAAGATTAAAATCAACCAGCTGACGTCTATACAGAACACTCTAATTTTTCTTATAGCAATTGTTGAAAGGAATGACTGGTGGACCTATAACTACTGAGTATCTATAAACAAGGGCTTTCGCGGCAGTATCTATCGTTTAAGAAACTAACTTGAAATGCTCAAAATTAGTATCGCTGCACTTTAATCCTGTTGTGTATTGTATTTTTATAGAGAAAGTAACATGCACGCTGTTCAACACCACTAATCGACCCATGAAAATTTGTGGTACAAAATGCCCCTGTAAATCGACCGATGGTTCGTGTGTAATAGTCTTTTTAAGTTGATCACTTAACAAGAGTGATTTATCTGATGACTTCACTAATTAAGTGCTAATTGATTTTATACTATTGCTTAAGTTTCTTTAAAGTTCTTCATACATCTATAACTATTCGGATTGTAGTGAATAACTTACATTTTTGAAATGTTGATTAAGTCAAGTAGTCTGAAAAGTTCTTCTAAGCTCGTTGATAAGCTAGAAATATTTGTGCAGTTTATCATAACTGTTTGGCACTGAAATTTCTGTACTATCTTCAAAGACCTTTCACAGCAATTCATTTGATAGTATTTTGTAAGCATTAACAGCATTTTTTCCAAAATTGTTTAAAGTTATTTTAGTTTTGGAAAATAACTCAATAAATAAATAAATAAATAAATAAATAAAATGGTAGAAAGCGTTTACACGTACAATCAAATTATTATATTTAATTCAAAAACTTTTCTTTTTAGACTCAGGGTGAATTAGTGCAAGGACAAGAATTCTCAGCTACGGCCTCTTTCACAAATCCTCTGCCAGTTCCTCTGAAGAAAGGATCTTTCTACATTGAAGGTCCTGGATTAGGAGATCCTTTAAAACTAAAAGTAGAGAAGTAAGTACTGAATATCTTTTTTTGTTTCCGTTTCTCACTGTAAGTTAGATACAATAACTGTATCTATTAACTTGAAGATATACGACAAATTAAGAGTGGTTGTTTCTTTGTGATGGTCAAGCTACTATGTAAAACTAATGTAGCGTAAATGCATGTGAAATAATAATTAGAGGGGGGGGGGGCGAAATGAAATGCTGAATAAGTGAATAGCAAAACTTTGTTGCCTTACAAATCTTAAGAGTTTCCTGTTACTTTTGCTTGTAAGGAAAACTCCGAACAGACTTTAGAATATACCATACGCCTGTTCTCTGCAATCGAATTTAACACAAAGGGCATAAAACTTTTACAAGAAGTGGTTATTCAATTCACTGTGAATACTGTGTGGTTTGATAACGAGCACACATGTACAGTCATGTCCAAAATTACTGTTCCATGTCTATAAATATGTTGTTGAAGGAATAGAATTTAATAACTATTTTGCCCGGTATTTCTTACGTTAGTATGAGTATAATCAGTAAAGGCATGTATGTGGTAAATTTCATGTCAAAAGAGCAGTAAATAAGATCAATATAACGAAAGAAACCTCTCTTGTCAATACGGCAACATTTTTGTTTTACTCATCCTAATTTTTGTATTTATAATTCTTTTCCTATGAAATTTATCACAAATATATAAATTTCCCGATTATACACATAGTATCAATATTAAAAGTACTCAGCAAAATCATTATCTAATTAGTGTCTTATAAAAACAGTTATGAGACAATCATTTTGGACATGAGTGTACACAAAAGAAAACTGTTTTATAATCTACACCCTTACATTCGGATTTGTCTACAAAAGAATAAAAATTACTAAAATATGAACTTGGTAAAATCCCGCGGAACCAATTTTTCCTAGTTTGTAGTTTCTACTTGATGCATAGTTGATTAAATATCTACTTTCATGATTTTCCACGACTAACACCATCAGATATCCAGTACAAATTATGTAGAATTTTTTGTATTATTGAATATGAAAGTGCAGAACTGTAAAGTACTATTGAGCACGAAACTCCAGAAAATTTAAGGCAATTCTGCACTGTAAACTCCTTGAATGAGAAGCACAAAGGGAATTTCCGAAAGAAAATATTCTCCACGTATTTACTATAGACACATTCGAAATTCTCCTACCTAGAACCTATCATTATAAAGATATCGGCAGTGGGATTTGAACAAGATTATCTCTCTCTCCCTCTCTTCTCTCTCTCTCCCTCTCTTCTCTCTCTCTCCCTCTCTTCTCTCTCTCTCCCTCTCTCTTCTCTCTCTCCCTCTCTCTTCTCTCTCTCTTCTCTCTCTCTTCCCTCTCTCTTCTCTCTCTTCCCTCTCTCTCTCTCCCTCTCTCTTCTCTCTCTCTCCCTCTCTTCTCTCTCTCTCTCTCTCTCTCTCTCTCCCTCTCTTCTCTCTCTCTCCCTCTCTTCTCTCTCTCTCCCTCTCTTCTCTCTCTCTCCCTCTTCTCTCTCTCTCCCTCTTCTCTCTCTCTCTCCCTCTTCTCTCTCTCTCCCTCTCTTCTCTCTCTCTCTCCCTCTTCTCTCTCTCTCTCTCCCTCTTCTCTCTCTCTCTCTCCCTCTTCTCTCTCTCTCTCTCCCTCTTCTCTCTCTCTCTCTCCCTCTTCTCTCTCTCTCCCTCTCTCCCTCTTCTCTCTCCCTCTTCTCTCTCTCTCTCTCTCTCCCTCTTCTCTCTCTCTCTCTCTCTCCCTCTTCTCTCTCTCTCTCCCTCTTCTCTCTCTCTCTCCCTCTTCTCTCTCTCTCTCCCTCTTCTCTCTCTCTCTCTCTCTCTCCCTCTTCTCTCTCCCTCTTCTCTCTCTCTCTCTCTCTCTCTCTCTCTCCCTCTTCTCTCTCCCTCTTCTCTCTCTCTCTCTCTCTCTCTCTCTCCCTCTTCTCTCTCTCTCTCTCTCTCTCTCCCTCTTCTCTCTCTCCCTCTTCTCTCTCTCCCTCTTCTCTCTCTCTCTCTCTCTCCCTCTTCTCTCTCCCTCTTCTCTCTCTCTCTCTCTCTCTCCCTCTTCTCTCTCTCTCTCTCTCTCTCCCTCTTCTCTCTCTCTCTCTCTCCTCTTCTCTCTCTCTCTCTCTCCCTCTTCTCTCTCTCTCTTCTCTCTCTCCAAAGATATTTTTATTATTTTCAATACGCTATTCAAGTATGTCGGGAGTACTACTCAATCTAACGACATGTCCTATCTATCCTAATTTCTCGATGTAATTATTCTCACTATATTTACGGATGAATTCATGCCATTCTGGAAAACTTTCTCTAATTTTGATAATTTGTAAAATCTGACTTCTATTTGAGTTTAAAAACTTATTGTTCCAACTTTGAGAACATCTAAAATTTAACCAGCACCACCGGGAACTGAGAAGTAAGCTGAACACTTAAGTAGATTTATTTTGAGACAAAATTCGCCTCTTTTTCTTAATTTGGAAAACTAAAACAAATATATAGTATGCAAAATGATATATTAATCAAGGGTCACCAGGAAACTTGAATTGATTAATCTTCTACTCTCTTGCTTTGAGCTCTCTCGTGGGGTGATATGGGTAGCGTACGCACCATTGGCGTGGGAAACCAGGGTTTGATCCCTGACGGGAGTTCCTGTAGTTCGGATCAGGCGTTAACATGTATTTTCACGTCTTATATGGCCTCATTGCTAAACAACTCAAAACTCAAATCCAATGAAAATTCTTTTCCTTCACTCAAAAATTCCTCACGCGACTGCATTTAACTTACATACGTACCTCATTATTGAAATATACAAAGCTTACACGTAATTAACATAATTTATTTCCTTTGATTAATGCTCTGGTTAAATTGCGGTTGAAGTGTAGGTGTAGAACTTCAAGTATTATCTTGTAATAAGATTAGTCTCGGCGCACTCTACCTGAGTATATTTGAAATCTAGTTGATTACATTTGACAAGAAGTATAGAAGTTATGGCCAAATACCTTCTTCCTACTTCCTAAACAATTTGAAAGGTGTGAAATAGATTGCAAGTTATTCTGACATCTTCTAGTAATCTTTCATCATGCAGACAAATTTCAAACTGTTGCTACTCACTGATGGGTACAAAGAAAATCTTTGGTTGATCGCAGTCCTCGTATTATCAGACAACTCTTACAACCAGTTTTTCTTTTTTAATGAGATTAATATTTATAATATTGGATTAACTGTTAAGTATTTCATGTTACTCTTTACGATATGTTAGGGTGTTTTAAAAGACAAGTGAATAGGTACAGTCCGCAGCAAAAAAAAAAAAAAAAAAAAAAAAAACTGCAACATGAGTATGTTTATTGTGAAACTACGCCTAACAGCGCAGGGAATCAACATAACGTCTAAGTGGCACGAATCACGCCAGGAGAAACCTCGGCCTCCTCCCCTGCACATTTATGTGTGAACTTCGTCGTTTCACAATAAACTTACATGCTCATGTTGCAGGTTTTTTGCTGCGAACTGTACAATACCACCATTGATACAGTTTTAGTTCAAGCCTGTGATTTTAAGTTAGTCGTCATTAAGCAGCTGCCATAAGGTATGCTTATTTTCAGGGTGGTTATAAGTGGATAAATTTAGTATTTAGAGCAGATATTACCAATTCGCGATTAGGGGTGCGGTTACAATCTGAGTATAGCTGAAATACTGATGGAAAGAGGGGTAAGGATGACGTAGGAGAAAGTGTTGCCAGTGAAGTCATGGATCCACGAGCAGTTATGGATCCTAGAAAACCATCGACTGCACTATCGATGTTCTTATTTCCCATAGCTCCTGCAAAACTATAGACTGCTCTATCGAGGTTCTTGTTTGCCACGGACCCTGTAAACTATAGACTGAACTATCGATGTTCTTGATTACCATGGATCCTGTAAAACAATCGACTGCACTATCGATGTTCTTGTTTGCCTGTCACCAATGTCTTTTACTAACGTAAAGTTACCTACCAGCTCCTTCTCAAACTGAGCAGGCGAAAAGCAAACTGACGTTACAGATCATTCAGCTAGAAATGGCTTTCGTAGAGTAACACAAGAATTTTCATTCCTTCGTGGCATTGTGCGCCTTTTTAATATTGGAGCTGAATTGCAGATTTGAAAAGATTGAAAGATATACATGTAAGCAAATTCCGTGCAGGAGTAAAATCAAATATAAGGAAGTTTTACTAGCCTTACTAGATTTGTAAAGAACAACTTCAGATGAATGTAAAGAAAACACTAATGTATTTTTTCTTTTTCACTTATTTCGCTTAGGGACATAGCACCAAATGAAACAGCAAGTGTAGACTTTGAACTTACTTCCAAGTGGTGCGGTCAAAGATGTGTTGGAGCAAAATTCACTTCCAAAGAGTTACAAGATGTTAATGGATGTTTACTCCTTGAAGTTCAACCGAAGCAGATGATGGAATAGAGGAGACGGAAAGGGACGATGGCAGATACAAAGAATAAATGTAACATAGACCTACATGTAAAGAACAAATGTGTAACAAATAATTGTACAAAGTAATTAATGTAACATGTATATAATGTATTCTAATGTATGGTTGATACTGAATTTGTAAAGATAATTTTTACGGTATATTCATGTATGTTGCTTTTCATACTATTTGTAATATTATACTTTCATGTATCAAAATAATCTAAATTATTGAGTGAATTTTCAATTTTTGTGTAATGCTTAGATATATTAATATATGAACCGTAGTAAATAAACATTTGAGCAACTGAATAATATACGATCTTTTCATTTCTTTATATACATACTAATATGTATATATGTATGAGAAGTTTCTTTGTATACACCACTGTATATGTAGTGGCGTACATAGTTTTACCTCCCCCCTTCAATAAGATGTTATGAAATAATGTACAAAAATCCTGAAATAATGGGAACTTGGAAGCTTGATCTCACTTGATGAAATTGTGTAATCCAGGATGCTGGGAAAGATAAGGAAGGCGAAGATAGAGATGTTGTTTGTAATTTTAAAATCCAATCCAACGCATGTACGTTGTAGGTTAATTACTTAGTAATAAGTTTCTTCAATTATCAGTTTTCCTTCAGCAGTACACATTAGTTATGTAAGAAGTAAATGCGCAATGTTAACTTTAAAGTTAAAAAAAATAGTCTAATACTTACAGGAGTAAAACTTACCTATGCAGGGTAAAAGTCATACATACTTCTGTCTGCTGTTACAGAAGAAACTTGAACTTTTGTTAAATATTTTGGGAAAGACTGTTTTCATGAAAAGCAGAGGTTGGGGTAACATAACACTTTACTCCTTCAGATGGCTTTTTGCAAAAAGCTGAGAACAAAATTATTGGTTTCCAGAATTACCTAAAGTTTATCTTTAAAAAAAAAAAAAAAAAAAAAAAAAGTTCATTTTTTGAAATTGTCCTAGTACTAACCTTGACGACTCCTACACTTAAACATCACATTCTATGTGGAATATATCGTATCAATATTAGTTTAGTCTACACTACAAATTGGTGTAGCTGGGTAGTCTCCTTAATGGAAGAAGTGTTAAGAATATAGGGGGGGGGGGAATTCATCTACCAAAAAACAAGCAGGTAGATTGGTACGGGTTAAAATAAATCTTGATTGAAATTCACAAAGAAATACTGAGGTATGGTTATCACTATATGGACCTCAACATCAGGTGATACAAGTTATTTGAAAACTGACAGTTGAACTTTAGCGATTAGTCTCATTTCCATCGATCTGTAACCGCTGTAGTCCGCGTTAGAAACAATGGAGAGAGATTCGAGACGGCGACCTGCAAACAATGGAATTGATAAATACTATTTCAAAGTATTTTGATTATTTTCGAAATGTGCACATCAGAATTTTGTTTTGAAGTTTGGCTATGCGACCCACAAGGAATGTTTCCCTATTGATGATTACTATTATGATTGAACTATATGAATCAATATTTTATTCGAAATTCAACAAAAATAATGTTCAAAGAGAAACTATATAAATTTTGTGACATTTGAGGAATCTTATGAAAAATCGCATGTCATTACAATGACTTTTTAAAAAAAAAAAAAAAAAAATTCTCGTCTAGTAGGGATAACTACAAAAATTTCCACCCAGCTGCTAGAGACCCTATCATTGCTATTCGATCTTATCTGGTAAATTTTCTTAACATTAAGCAATAAACTTAATTAAAATGTCTCCGTGGATTTGATTCCAAATAAATTTAGTAGTTCTGCTTGTAGTAATTTAAAGGTAAGAAATTGTTAAATTTTACCATTTTCAGATTTCGATTAACTGTGGTTCAGAGGAAAATATAGGTAACAAGTAAAACAAGTGTTCGTTTTTAACGAGCTGATGTCTTGTAGGCAATCTGACAATCTTTATCAAAAGATCTCGACTCGATTCTTAGTTCGCGTTATTCCTTATTCAAAATTTATTTTATTTTCTCGTTGAGCTTTGGAACTAAATTCACCTATTTTCTTTCTTGAAGTGAGTTCGTGTTGACGAACTCGGGATCCCTAATTGTTCCATAACACATTAAAAAAAAACTGCTTATTAGTATATTTTGATTATAACTTATTTTAGATTCTAATTGTAAGATTTATTTTTATTTATTGATAGTAACTTTTAATTTTTTAAAAAATATTTTCAAAATTCAGTTCGTTCGTGCTAGCATAACTATGGACAGGTGTACTAGGCTTCGAGTAGGAAGCGATCACGTGACGTAACAAAAATAGTATTTGTTTAGTATTATTAGTTCACATTATTATTTCAGAATATATATATATATATATATATATATATATATATATATATATATATAATATTCATTACATGGTGAAGGATTCAACTAACTGCCTTTGAATCTGATATCGCAAATGTTACAGCACCTGGAAGGAGATAAGAATCGCTTTGATACTTGACGAGCAATCCTAGGAGACACCAAAAAGGTGAACAAGAGAACCTCTCCTATTACCCATAAAACAAAAATAGTTTCAGAAAAACGAAATATTTTTCTTTTTAGTAATTATTGGCTGCTGAGGTACTTAGTTTTCTTGAACAAAAGAAATCCAGAAGATGAATGAAGAGGAAGAAATCTACAGGGTATTTGGTATGGGGACTTCGATATGTAATATGTAAAGGAGAGGGGAAAGAGAACGAAAGAAAGGAATAAACAAAGATGACGTGAAGACGAAGAAAGATACCAATGCGATATACAGATAGATTAAGGAAACTAATCACGAAAGCAACTGGGATAAGATGGAAGTATTGAAGATGGAGAAGAGAATGATAATAAGGAAGTGGAAAGGAGCAGATTCGATAAAGAAGGTAGGACGAGAGAAAAGCTGGTGAACTATGCAGGGGGCTTACCTATTAATGAATTATGGCAGAGAATTTTGGATAGCATAGGTAGGAAGATGAAATTGGAAAAGGCACCTATAAAGACCAAAAATTGCGGCACGTGATTTGTTGGAAAATGGACATGGGAACTTCGGGATAGGCTGAAGGAATCAGCCAATAGAATTTAGTTTTTCATTAGGATGACTGTGTGTCTACATCTTCATTTGTTCCATAGTATCTGATGAAAGATATGGTAGATATCCGAAACTGCAACACAGTTTAAAATACAGTGTGTTTTGAAGCTTCGATCAGAATTTCTTTCGTTCAATATCCAATACAAAGCCATGAATAATGTTAGTTTAGTTTTCTTGTTCATATTCATCCGGTACAGGTAGATATCAGTAGAGCATTTCTGTCGAGAAAAGATTTGTCACTTAGAAGACTAAATTTCTTTTATCCGTATTTTAAATACTTTATTTACTCTAGTACATATTACAAAACATATTCAAAAAATAAAAATACAAAATGTGTAACTTCTTTTCTATTAAATGATTACATTTTTTTCTCGAGAACAAAATTCAACTGTACAAGCTACACAAAGACAACGCATTTGTATAATATTAGCAATATTTAATGTATATACAAGAAATATTAAAAGAAATATGACTCCTTATTACAAAATATCAAACCTTAAGCTTTTTTTTTAATCAGTTTGGTAGTAAATAAAAAACTGGTTTTCATGTGGAGTCACTGCAAAAGCGTATAGCATATTAATCTTCTGGCTGATTTGGCTTCTCAAAAGATTTATGAAACAGTCACTAGCGACACCACGGAAATAATCATTTAAGAGTCAACTTCACAGGAGCACACAACGAAAAAAAAATTATCAAAACACTAATGAGACTTTATTTATCGTTATATTATTTCTGTCTTTAGATGAAATGCCCGTTAACGATTCAAAGTAATTATAAAGTGAATGGTTTGTTCCAAAAGAAAAATAATTCCATTTTTGAATTTGGTTGGTTTGTATTCTATGTGATGTATAAAAACCTGCAATATATTTCGTACAAAATGGAAGCAACTAGATAGGTTTATATTCTATGCGATACATAAATGCTAGTATAAAAATGAAAGCAACTCTTTGGTTATTATGTTTTACGTGCTACATAATATTTTGGTATGCTACTTGGTACAGGATAGAACTAATGCCATTTTGACACTATCTGTGTTTTAGGTGCTACGGAAAAGTTCACAATTTCACTTAGTACAAAATGGCGACAACTCAAGCATTAGTCCCCATGTTCTACAGCAGATTGAGATTATCTACATTTTGCACTAAGTGGCAAAGTAGATTTGACACAAACTGTAATAAAAGAATTGACTAACTTTTGTAACAAGGGCTTCTACTTGATTCAAATTTGCGAAGTACTCAATTATGTTCCAATCTTGTTTAAAAATGACATTTTTTTCTCCCTTTCTGTTTATTTTTTATTTATTTTGTTTTAAAGAAATTTCTGTACCAAAAGGTAAGATGTAGAAAAATAATAAGTAGCAAATATTCCTAAAATTTACTGGAACAATACTGGACATTATAAAGAATTATATCTTATGGCAGAGTACATATTAGCACCCACCTCTGGTTTCACTTGCCTTAATTAAAAAGATGGCTGGCAAAGGTCCACTCTGTAGGAATATGCTTCTTTAACTTATTTTTCTCTATTTTTCCCTTGATCAAATCTATTTCCACACTCATTCGTAACTCGGGAAGAGCTAGTTAAGAGCTACTTAGTCTCATGATCTACCCTCTTCCAAATTCTGAGATTGATTTCAAACAAATCGATTATATGTTGCATAAAAAATCTTACAACTCGTTTTGTTTCTGAGAGATAACATTGTACTTGAACAAGAAAATAACTGAACAAGAAAAAAATTAGGTCTTGTTGACTTCTTTCCAGTTTGGTGTTCTGTTTAGACAGCGTTCATCTATCCTAAAGCTGGGCTCGAACTTAATAAATAAGATTGCCTGATCATGGGACTAAAAAAAATTGTTGGAATCTCTTGAAAATCAAAAATAAGCGAATTGACCCGTTCTTCTGAAAATGGAAGCGAACCATTAGTCAATCATCCAGTTTCTACCACATCGTTTGCAATGTAATTTCAGTTTTACAAAATAAGATAAATTAATTTACTAGATATAAGAAAACTGAATTTGCTTTCTTGATCAGAATAGCAACAAAGAAAATCATTTACAAGGATAGCATTACTTAAGTTTTTTCATAATGCGCCATTATCAATTCTATAATATGATATTGCAAAACATAATATGATAAATTATATATATTCAATCTTGTAAAGTAGCTGAACAGTTCTTAAAAGTAATATATTGAATTGTTACTACATATATAAACAATAACAATATTTAACATACTTAACTGGAAATGGAACACACATTTTGAATATATAAATTGTACTCATGTGTATATATGAATAAGAAAAAGCTACATAACTTTTAGCTACATCTTCAAAACACAAATTAGCATTCAAGTGATTACTAGAATAATTGAAAAATAAATGCAAATATTTGTTTATTACTATAATGTATATTTCGATATAACTATAAATTTTAAATTATAGCAACATTTTCACCTAGTTTTATTTCGAATAATAACTAAAAATGTTTAAAAGTTTTATTTAAATAATTAATGAAAATAACAAAGAATAATAAGTGTTGTCTCAAATCTAAAAGCTCACAAAGTAGTATATTTTTGTTCAACACATTCAAATAAAGTAGGTCATACATACCAGCGTATTGTATTTTCAACTTGTAAATACTTTAATAAATATGTTTTCTTCCAAACTTAAATCCTCATATACGAATTCATATGAATAGCCCCAAGACCTAAGCTCTGTATGTGTTAGGAATATCTGAAGATTGATGACAACTCAAGAAATCACTCTAATATCATACTATATAACTTTTCATAACTATAGTATGATATCATACTATATAATATCATACTATAATATCATATATTTTTTTTAAAAAAAAAATAATGTCTTTAATAAAAATCATACTTAAAATTGAGCACTGAGCAAACTTTTTCCCTTAATATATAGTTTTAAAAAGGTTTTTATCAAATCAGAAATTTTAATTACTGAAAATCTGTTGCTCATCTACTGAAGTTGCCATAATATTTGTACAAAGAACATTTTATATCTTTAAAAAAAAAAACTCATTTGTATGATTTTTTTTAACTTTGAACATTACTTTGTATATCGCTGTTCTTTTGTTGATATATGCTTGTTGCGTCTAAGCACTGCCTCGAAGTAAATAATAAATATCTCAGCATATAATTTATTATTTTATACTTATCCATCCATAAACATTTAGAAAGCACTTGTCTTCGTTTACACATTTGCTTGATGCATTAATATATATTATACAGACACTACGGACATCAGACATATATAACACAAAATGTCATACTACATCATTTTGCTGTAATGTGACGAAATTATATTTTTCACATTACGTAATTCAGTAAAGCGTTTATTTAGTTCATATTGACAAATCTATATACAGATTGGTAAATTGAAAACAATACACTTTTCACAACATAATTAGGTTTTTTTTTCTGCTATAGTTTACGAAACTAAGAAAGCGAATATTAAAACTATTTTACTGCATCCAAAGCAATACCACTCTTCAAAAAAATAATAAATGCTAACGAGCAAATGTCTCGTACAGTCAAGTTGAAAAAAATACTGCAATACTAATTTCCTTTCTGTACTTCTGTTCAAACTTAAAAAAAAAAAAAAAAAATGGTGCTCCTTAAAACATTTATTATAAGCTTGTTTATAAGTAAGCTTTTTATATCGAAGCGTAAGCTATAACTCTTGTTCAAAGAATGATAATTACAATACTTCTTAATATAGCTTCTTAAGATTTGAGCTAGATAAATCATTACTAAATGAAAATACATTGCCTTGTTATCACTTATAACTGATACTTTCTTTTTTGAATCATATTATCTTAACTGTGAAGAGAAAATGTAATATATATCAATCATTCTACACTCTCACACACATAGACACTTTTATACATACATACATATGCATACAAATATATTCAATCTCGTGTATAAGTATACACAAAAGACTTCTATCTTATCTGCTCAAATGAGCTTTCATGTACAGTGAATTTATAGGACATGCAAAAATAATATTTCAATCGAGTTTATTATATGATTTGTTTACTGAAACTTTTAAGGCACTGTTGATGATAATAATATTTCTTCATTTACATTTTGCTTGAAGCTCCTATCTGACTAAATTTATCTACCAGAAGAAAAAAAATGAAAAAAAGTTCTAAAATATTTGACGGAAAACGAAGTTCGTATTGTTTCCATGAAAAGATACTGAATATTACTTATAAAATATTACATAATAAACATGATAACTTTCACACAATCCTTACGTTGTTTTTGTTATCAGAAATTATCAATGAGTATTATAGTTTGAACTTATACAAAATAAAGCAATAACTTTACAAAATATGTGTATACTTTATATTAACATTACCCCTGTTAGGAATACATTGGCATCAATGACATACAAATTTAAAAAAAATAACAAGCATAAAAAAGTTACTTTTGTTCTTCATACTCAGGCACTGTTGCCAGTACCATTTACTTCTTTCTTTGGTTGAACTTCGATGGTAAGAGATCCATCAACATCTTCCAGTTCTTTGGATGTGAATTTAGCTCCAATGACCCTTCGTCCCCACCACTTGGGAGTAAGTTTGAAGTTTACACTTACTATTTCTCCTGCTGGTATGGTCCTGCAAAGGAAGAAAAAACAAAAAAATTAAGTGAAATAATACTTAACATGCTTTGTCTATTAATACAATAGAAACTCATACAGTATATTCTTTATATATGCATGTTTATGTATTTCGCTAATTAGAGCATAACATACCTTTTCAGTATCAAATTCTGCTTAAAGTAAGATTCGAACTAATAGTCTGAGTTTGTATCCCAGACAAACACCAATCTAGCCATTTTTGAGCCCAAAACTAAGCCTATAGTTGACAACTTGAATCTCATTATTGCGCTCTACCAAATTTATTTACGTGTCATTGCTGTTAATGTTTCGCGGTCCCTCACTCTGTGTCTCGTGCAAGTCAATGACACATCTGTAATTTCTGAAGCAAAATGCCTCCGCATACCAAATTTTGTGCCTTTGTGTTTAACGGTTCATAAAAATAAAATATGTCATATTTAGAACAGTTGCTGCATAATTTCTCAAACAAATGTAAATGTAAAGGATATCTCTCCTAGAAGAGGTCCCTCACTAGAAGAGGTCAAAGATTGATATATTTTTGAACTTTCTTTTTGTATCTTATGTTACTCGTTTTCTTTTTATTTTGATAAATAAACGAAAGATGACGTAAGAGATTTAAAACTGCACTTTGATAGTAAATCTCAGCAGAGACTTATTTCCCAGCCTATTTCTTTTAAGGAAGTGAATGACGCTATCGGTCCGCTCTCAATAAATCTTCCGCACTCCTAACAGTCTATACGTGTTGAGTAAGAGATTTCTTCAAGCCAATGTATTCGCTTCAAAAGAAATGATCGCCAAGGAGACTGCAATACACAATATCCCAAGAGAAAAAAAATAGCTGAGCATCGTAGCATGGGACTTGTAAACAGAACCCACGCTGTAAGAAACTAGAAAATTGAGATCACCTTCGATCGGGATTCTTTCTTTTACATCAGTGCTACTGAACGTATCGAGGAATAAGTGCTGTGCCAAATCGGAAGTTCGCGGAATGCCACCAGCATTGTCGCTCACGGTACCAAGTTTTACCGTGTATGGTGAAGATTCTCAACCATGCGCCAACCACACATCACCGAAGTGTTGGTACTAACTGGACACTTATATTCGTGACTCGAACACAGGTGCAGAGACTAAGTTTCACTCAGTGGATACAGGGTCTGCTTTTCAGTGTTATTGTTCAACTCCAGACACGTATTTTCCAGCTTAACCTGTTTGTTTGTTTTCAACGAAGAAATTACTTCTTCGCTGATTCAAGTACATGTGTAGTAGGGTGAGCCGAAAAAAATCAATTTTTCTTTTCAAGTTGTAATATCGTGGAAAAGTTGCGAATTGGGGAGGCTAAAACGAGTAAAAAAAAAGAATAAAATCGGTTTATATCTTCCGGCTGCTCATGTGTTTTAAAGTTTGACGAAATTTGGAAAATTTTACATTTTTACGATAATTTTTAATATTTTTAAATTAGCCTATTCAGGAATGTAGTAGCTCAAATTCTTATGTATTAGAACCACAGAAAATAATGTTTAAATATTATTGAAATCCATCAACATCTTCCAGTCGCTCATTGCCTTCCGAGTTAATGAAATTCTGGGAAAAATTTACAAATAATGGTAGATCACAGTTCAAGGGGAAATAATAGTAACAACTTACATTTTTTTCTTTATTGAATACAACTTTAAATGTTTAAAAACAAATTAATGTATACCATTAGTAAGATAAAATATTATCGTACAAATGTGATTTGTTTCTAAATTTCGACAAATTTTAGGGAACATAGGCAAGCGGAAGATATAAACCGATTTTATTGCTTGTTTTACTCCTTTTAAGTCTCCCCAACTTGCAACTTTCCCCTGATATCACGACTTGATTTTTTTTTTTTTTTTTTTTAATTTTTCGCCCCACCGTAATGTGTAGCTGCCTTAATTTGCCAGATTTATACCAAGCCAGAGGAAGACATTCTCAATTCTACAACGATAACGCTGTATATTGTTTATTTCGATTGTAATCAGGGCAGCAGTGCTCAAGCATTTGTTATAAAATAGAAGCAGAAGAAAAAAATATTTAGTAGATCGATATAGATATTTTGTTTGTGCGTTGTTATGGTGAAGTTAGCCGTTGTCAAGGAAATGTTTATACAAAGTGACATTTCAATGTTTATGTTACAATCCTTCTTTTGAGCTCTACCAACTGAAAATTGCAATGCACCGTAACTTGATAATAGTAAGTTTCCCCTTCAGGATTAAATTTGCATTGAAGCAAGTAAATGAGGCTTGTATTTTGGTGCTCGTATTTTGTATACCAAAGAAGCCCACATTTATCAAATTTCATATCTGAACATCCAACACTCAAAGAGAAAATCCTCTTAATGAGTTTGCCATATTTAATTCGTGCAATGAATAACATTTGCAGGAACTCTCTTTGAATATCAAATTCACAATGCCTTTTCGCTCAACGGATTTAAAGAAACATATAGCAATAGTAAAAATTGTCACTTTATCCTTTTCTCCATGGTTGTACCCAGATATGTTCAAAAATTCGGTTATACCTTACCATGCCGCGATGACCAACTATCACAGCAAGAACAGTCCCGGTTTCCGAAGCGGTTTTGCCGTCACTCACTGATGGAATTCTCTTTACATAATGGATTATGGATGCTATATTCTATAATAATTTTCTTTACAGTTAGTTTACTAAAAAGAAAACGCTTGAAATACCCATCACCTTGGCTTGACTTTCAATCACTAAAGTCACTCCGGAAGCTTTGTAGTTGGTTGGTATAATTAGGTAGTTACATAAGGCTCTAGCTAACGGGTACAAGGGTGCATTGCTCGCGGATTCTACTCTCTGTACAGTAAAACTCGTTAACCTTTTCTAGCATTCAAGTCACACTAAGTTAAATGCTACACTTATGAGCTACGTAGCATCACACAGTAAATGATACAAGTGGCAACTTAAGTAGAAAAAAGAAGAAAGAAAGAAAGCTATATACATATATAAAAAAAATGGTCGAAAATAAGATTAACTGTCGTAATAAAATGTGAACAGATAAGTTACCTGATTATCAGTAAACACTAAACGCAATGCTAGTAAATTTTATCTTAAACGTATAATCTTATCTATCTATGTATAATTTACTATTTAAAAGAATCAATGTGTTTCTTTATAAATCATAATAAATTGCATATTTATGATGACGCTACTGTTTACGCTTAAAGCAAGTATAATAAAAATAATGCACATTAAGCAAAAGAATACTGAGTTAAATTAGAAAAGCTATGGTTCGGATTATGTTTGGATTATTTGTGGATAATAAATCTTTTATATAAATTAATTTAAGAATATTTTTTTTTGGCAATGTAAAACCTGTTATTATAATGTCGTCAAAATATTTTATAAAAACAAAAAACAACATGGTATCAAAAATAAAAAAAATAAAAAAATCGTTGTTATTAAAACATATTGATTTAGTTTGTTTTCCTATCTACAATATTCTATACCTTAGAAAGTCCGCCTTATATACCTACATAGAATCAGCAAATAATATAATGTACTAAATATTTTGCGAATAGATAAGAACCCGCAGTTTTAACTATAAATATTACAGCCGCTACTCACATAATCTGATCAAACAATTGACTCGCTGTAAAAGAATATAAATGTATACGTTTAGTTTAGTTTAGTTTCATCCTCTCTGTACACAGAGGTTGAAGAAGACCAAGCACATAGGATACGTCAGAAAATAGTACATCATATTACAAAGATAATAGTAAAAAATAAAATAAACTAAAAGAAAATTAGATTACAATCTATAACATAATAATAGTAGTAAAGAATACACCTAAATATATACTTAGTTTAAGATTTACACTCTAGATATTCAAAAACGCTATAATAAGCTTTATCTACAAGAAATTTGAACACCTCATTCTTAAACACCTTTATGTTCTTAATGTTTTTAAAATGCTGCGGTAAGTGATTATACAATCTTGTACACATAGAATACCCACACTATGTGTCTCCTATTGAACTTGTCAGAAAAAGTTCTTTAACTTAATTTATCTTGTATTTTCATGCACCATTTACACGCTATATAAATGCAGAGATCCCAATAAAACTTAAAAAAAATAAATAAATAAATAAAAATAAAATTGAACTTACTCTTTGACTTTGAGTTTCAGAGGACTTCCCAGTCCAGGGCCCTCAATGATGAAAAGTCCCTTCTTCAGAGGAATTGGCAGAGGATTTGTGAAGGAGGCGGTGGCTGAAAATTCTTGTCCCTGGATTAATTCACCCTGAGTCTGTATAATCAGAAAGCAATTTTTCATGTATTCTTTTATTTAAAATAAAATAAAAGGTGCATTCTGTTTGTATACGAGTACCAACAATAATAGAAAATATTTGAACTATTTCAGAAGTTGATGTGCAGTTTGTTAGGGATACATCGATACCATAAATACTCAATACTCACTCACTCTTTTCATCAAAAAGGTTAAATTAGAAAATTTTCTTCTGTTTTCTAAAGTTATACTAGAGAAAATGAAAGAAAAAGCTGTGCTGAATTTGAGAAGCAATATTCTGATTAGAAGGAAGGTAGCTGTAACAATTGCAACTATTAGAGAAAAGAAAATAGAACTGATGACTATTGTTTAGTATGTAGATAGTACAGACAGTCCTCGACTTAAGTAAATAGATTGCCCAAGATTCTCTGTAAGTCGAAATTTACCTAAGTCTTGCACTTTTACCGTAATCTAAATTTGTAGCAAACAGGTATTTTTAAAAAAATCGATAAAACAACCCTTTAGTAATATTCCAATGAAAAAATCAATCACATGATACGCTTTATAAGTAGAGCACAGAATCTTATATTCTTTCAATGCCGATGGTTAAAAAGTAGTAATTAAAGACAGGACAACCTAATTAGTTCATGCTTCATTCACTAGATGGCTGTCCGAATAGAATTTACAATGTAATACTATTTCTTACTTCAGATGCAAGTACTGTTCGCAAATTATACTTATATCAGAAATTTCTTACGCAAATAATACGTCTAATCTACGTAACTTGAGGACTGTCTGTATTATTATTATTGGTGAAAATACATGTGAAAGGAAAACAGAAACAAGAATAAGAATTGAATAAGAAAAAGACCTTAAGAAGATAAAAAGAGTATATTTTAAGTCACTGGAGAAAGTAGTTTTTTTAAACATCGAATACAGTGTTGTGAAAAAGACTTATATAATATCTTTAATCTAATAACGTACTGTATGAACAAAAAAGATAAACGTTACGAAAATATCGAGATCTATTAGAGGCCTTGGAAGTTAATATGCAGATTGAGTGGTGAAAAATAGCTGGACGGAACAGAAAACTCCTAAGAAAGTATGTAAAATAATATAAAGATTACATTTTACTGGTACGTATTATATTATTTATGTACCAATTATTTCACTTCTTCCGCTGAAGTAGTCTTCTAAACTTAGTAATCTAAAAGTTTCTAACCAAGTTGCAAAGGTGTATTACATTTCCTATCTCTTCTCTCCATTAATGTAGGCTACAAACTTAATTCCGCTAAAACATTACTAAATCCTCTTCTTGACTTGCAAAAGTTAAGATTATAGTCTACATTAATGGAAGAAAGAAGAAATGATCTCTTATGCAATAAAAGGGGAGGGAAGAAAATATTTGGAAATGAATAAATGTGTAATATACTAAAGTTAGAAGATTTTTCTTTAAATTAAATGACATTATTAATTACGCCTATCTGTATGGTTCTCCGAAAGTCAGTTTCTCCTAGAAGAGAACAAAATTATGCTATTTGCAGTAAAGAAATCTGTATTTATTATTGAAGGAAAATAAGAAAACCGTAATCTACCTTACACATGCTATATGATTCTCATGTTTGCAATATATTCTAAGCAACGACAATACACAAATTCACATAATTTTGAAAACAAATCTTTATTTGCATTAAGTTCTTAAAAATTATGTTCAATGTCTTCAGCAAATCATTCAAGTCTTGTGGTTTTGCAGAGTATAATTACCCAGGGTCCTTAATTAGGAATGTCAGTGAGTAAGAAAGAAGTCATTAATACGGTATACTTAATGACTTTTCAATTGTTAAGACTATTTCTTGTCGTTAACATAAACTTATTCTAAAGTAGGCAAGAAAACACATGAAAATTTTAAGTTTGTGTGTTATAAGAGAGATTTCATACCTCAATTTTGATATCAGGTTTCCTGACTCTGAAGTCATCCAAAGCAAAATACTCGTAATTTGTTCCATGGACATTTCCAAGACAGGAAATATGGAAAGCACATTGGTCCTGTAGCTTGCAGTAGTAATCATCATACGAAACATCCATTCGCACCTCCTCCACTGTGGATAAAAATGTAACAAAAAAAGAATTAATAATAAATAAATACTAAACGGTGCTCATCAGCTTTCACTTTTCACATTTTTCGAAATATCGCGATAATTAGATACTAGTTCTAAAATTTATCTTCGTAATTACTTACTGTTAGCACTTAAAAAACACTACTCTGCCCATGACAAGTGTTTGTAAAGTAATGTCTTCAAAATTTCCTTAGGTAATAAGACTAAAAGGCATTCGAAATTCTACAACGTAACCATCTAGAAGTTGTAGAAAGTTCCATGTTTGCTACGCAAATATATTTATGAAATCTAGGTCCACATAACTTTTGTTTTTACTTCTTAAAGTCCGTCAGATGTCATCCACCATTCTTTGCAATTCAGAACACGTTACGCCAAACTTATTAGGAGACATCAAAAGTATATGCTCTGGCTGTTCCAGTCTGAGAAAGGCAAAGCATTTGATCAAGATTTAGACATAAAAGAGAAAAGCAAAAGGAAAACACAGTTTTGGCTGATGAGTGGATTGATCATCGTACCATAACTCATCTTCATAGAGTGGCCCCGCGTAGCGTAGTCGCTAACACTTTCGCCTTTGGTCCCGGGTTCGATTCCCGGTGTGGTCACTCGGAAGAAAAAGTGTAACACGCTTTTTCAGGCCAGCCACCCTGAATGAGGTTTTCCTGAGTTCTCCTCATTCACACCAGGCAAATGTTGGGGTGGTACCTAACTTACAGGTCCCAGGCCGCTTCCTTCCTTCCCTTTCCCCGGATTGTATGCTCGCCGAGAGACGTCATCCCTTAAATCGTGACGGGCTAAATGGCCTTAGATGCCGAAAGCCCAGAAATCTAACTCCTAACTCATCTTCATAGATTCGTAGACGCGTCTGATAATATAGACAAGATCAAGTCTCTAGTCAGAACAGCGGACTCCATGAAGAGTTTGACAATTTACGATTCTACCTGAAGAATGAACAGTCTTGAAGTATTCTTACATCAATCTTAAAGCTGTATTTTTGTACGTTTCTTTAAGAGTTTGAACAAGGACTAGACAATCAATAGTACGGTATGATATTATAATTTACTCATACCTATTGACTACATCCCAAATCATGTACTTAAAGTAAATGTAAAGTATCGACTATCACTAATAGACGGCACTACGTACATCCTATCGTTCCAATGTATTTTGTAAGGAGTAACAATGTTCAAAATAATTTAATCAAATTCATGATAGGAATATTCACACTTTCCCTCAAAGATAAGTTGAGTCAATAATCAGGGAACAATCTTAGCAGTTTTTTGATATTATGATTCTTTCATTGTTGGGAGCACCTAATTTTACTCTCCAGAAACACATTTCCAATACTGAAACACTCTCAATTATGGAAGAAACAGAATATTATAAAACTACACGTATCATTCTCTAAGTAGTGATTCAATTTGTCTTCAGACAAAGTTCCATTACTCATCTCTTCAATTTGATTAAAATATTTTGAATATTGTTGCCCTCCTATATTGGAAAGATAGGGGTCACGTACTAACATCTATTGATTATGAGTGCTCCCATAAAGTCACCTTAATAATTTCAGTAACCAGTGACATTTTAAATATAAAATCTTAGATATGCTTTGTCTTAAACTCTGTCGTTCTCAGTGCTTCCCAAAATCGTATTTTTATTTTTACTTACATTTTTACCAACTTAGTGAAATAATTCATGTTGTTGGTGGCTCGCGTTGTCGAAATGCTCTACATCGTCAAAGAACACGTCTTACAAGCGCTAAGTCGTAGGTTCAGATGATGAACTGGGCAAGAACAACGGTCATATATATTGTTGGGACGCTTCACTGATTGTAGGAAACCACTTCTCATTACCTGTTACAGCTTTGACTTAAAAATAATCAACGTTAAAACCGGAAGTGGCTGATTTCTGTCCCTACTGGTTTGAATAGAGGGTTGTAAGAGAAGATAGTATATATTCTTCGAACGCTAAGTCGATTTCAAGAAACCGCTTCTCTCTATCTTTGATATTTTCGCTCTATGTAGATTAATGTTGAAATGGAAAATGTTAATGGATTTCAATCACTTCCGGGCTTAGTAGAGCGTTAAGGATTGGGATGAAATGTATTCTTCGGACGTTTACTCGACTGCAAGAAATCTCTTCTCGCTAATTATTACCGTTTTCTCTTTATATCGCTCAACGTTCAAACAGAGAATGGCTGATTTCTACCACCTCCGGTGGATAACCTACATCAATGTACTTGATTCCTAACTTCTGATCCTATACATCGTGACCAAAATTGATGGTGACCCTCAAATAATTCTTAAGATTTATTGTTTCCTGGACGAACGAACGGACACAAGACAAACAGCGTAAATATATAATGGAACTTTGGTAATTCGAACGTCTTAAAAATTAAATACTGGAGATAAAACTGATAAGATTTTTAACAGTACCAATCAAAAGAATGGATAAACCAATACTTTGCATATTGATAAACTGAACAATTTTTAAAAGACAACATCCTATATTTATATATTTAATTTTTTTACTTTATACGTTGCAACCTTTTCTACATCATATCTGCGGCCATATTTCTACTATGAATTCCAGATTTAACTTGTGGTCCGCGGTAGTATCGAAGGAAAATTCTCGTTGTAGGTGTTCGCCTACTGGAAAGCACACATGAAATATTTTAGCCTACAACTTATAAACAACAACAACATCGTGAGAAACTTGCCAAATACATGTATAAAATTAAATTAATCTAGTGTTTAGAGTACATGAACACACACACACACACACACACACACACATACACACACACAGAGAGAGAGAGAGAGAGAGACAAAAAAGGACTAAACAGAAATGCTGAGCTTCCGAGCCACAAATGACTCATCGTCGAAATAGAGAAGAACCAAGAAAGATTTACAACTTATATACGTAAACTCAAAATAAACGTAAAATTATATATATATATATATATATATATATATATATAATTGTCACATGTCATTTGTCTCCATCTTTGAAACAAAAGATAAAGTGTGGATTTTATTACATGGCAAGAGAGTAAGAAATTCAAACTGCTGAAACTTAATAACTAGAATATAATTACAAAAAATTAAACGTGAATTCAATTAAATCTGCGGCGATAGTCGTCAGATTTCTTGAGTTAGAAATGTGAAATACAAGGAAGACATCAAAGATGGGTTCATCTGAAAAACATAATCTTGCAAACCAATATCAATGGTTAAGTGCACATTTACTTCTTTATATCACCACTGGATTGTGTGTTCCCCATTTGTTATTACAAAGCAATAAATTCTCTTCTTCCTGTTTGTTTTTCTGAACCTAAACATTGATCTTGAGGGAAATACAACTGAATGTCAACATTAGTATTACCAGGTGAATATTTTACAATGTGTTGTGTACGTTAAGATGAAAATAGCAATCCTGTTACACGTGGAAGCATTTTCTGCGTCACCGCCAGTCTGAAGTGTAATAGAATTTTCCCCGTCAAAATATCCTGACAACACTTTTCATCATTTTAAATCAAGAAACACGATGATTACAGCATTACATTTAGTAGAATTCGCATGTACTTCTTTATGTAATTAACAGAATTTCTATCTCCCACTTGTTATTACATAGTCGATTCTGTGTACATATTATATTGCATTTGATGCATGAAAATACTCCAAGCTGATCCTGCAAGCTTGGTTGGTAGAGATGAACTTTCGGTTTCAATCTTGTATCATATTCGCATATATGTATTAAATACAGATTGTGAAAAAGAGGTTTAAAAATGGATATGAACGAAAAAGGAAAGAGGGAAAAGATCATATTATCTGTGATGTTATGAGAAATTATTTGTGGTAAGAAGTGTTAGAGCTTCACTGTATAAATACTTGTAAAATCCACGCTTTCTTCGAACATTCAGTTCCATCAATCAAGCTCGGAACTCTAATAGGATAAAAGAATTTTAAAATAACCTAGTAAAATATTTCTTACATTAACAAATCATTCTATCATCAATAGATATCATTCTCAAAGCATAGAAAGAAAGAAACAAGAGCTCCTTTGTGGCTAAGTGGTTAGCGTACGCGCCTTTGGTGTGGGAAACCCGGGTTCGCTTCCCGGCGGGAGCTCATATGGTTCGGATTCCACGTTAATTAGTAAGTCCCGTTTCATATAGCCTCGAAGCTGAAAGAGACATTAAACTCAAAATCAACTCAACTCAAGAAAGAAACAAGTGAATGGTATAGATACAGGAAAGTTAGTCTGGTATTCTAGCTATTCGTTAGCGCAGGGTAGAATGTTGCACAGTGCTAATATGTAGGGTATTAGACTAATAGATTATGTTCGTTTTCTATTTTTCTATTTCTCTATTTTTCTATTTACCTCTCCTGATATCTATTGACGATCGAATAGTTTGTGTATTTTTTAGTATGATTTATGCATAGTATCCACTTAAGAATATAACTTCCATATCTTTATTTTGATTTCTTGTCTTTCAATATCTTTATTTTAATTCATTTTGATTAAATGTTTGCATTTAACGTATGTCTTATAATTTATAACTACTTATTATAACGTAGAACTCTACGACACCAGTATAATATTTACTAGAAGTTCATATTTGTATATTACCTTTCCCTGCTTTCACCAGTTTTTCAGCCTTTTCAGTTTTAACCTCCTTCTTGTCTCGTCCAGTGTAGAGCATGGTATCCGCTCGCAGCTGAACAGTTACTGTATGATCTGTGTCAGGATTTCTGTTCTTAATCACAACCACCACGCTAAAAAAAGGTAAGATTGCTTTCAGGTTATTATCTTATCATCACAGTATTCAGAGTGCGAAATCATAACAGTTAAAGTAGGGAGGAGACAGCAGTTAAAAAAAAAAAAAAAAAACTGTTTGCACTGGAATATTTCGACACAGAGAGTTCACATATTTGATCATCCATAATTATTAAATTACGTAAGATTAGAGATATCGTTAAACACTAGTTTGCCCATTAATTAGGTATACATTTGAAATATATGCTAATATATTTGAATATGAATTACTGAAATTAATTTGCAAGCTTTTGACAATAGTATCATTTCATATATTCCCCTCCCCATAAGTTTTTAGTGAGGGGGAATTTTCTTCCAAAGATATTATGTGGAGGAAATTCTTTCTCATCCCTTCAGGATTTCGCATTTTGACTCCAGTTCGTGTATATATGTATAATAAATTAATACTTCCATGTATCATGGTTTAATTTTGTGTTGAAGTACCAAATGCTACCATGACTTCGCTAGGCTCATGTAAAAATATAATATCTATGTTGCTACAAAAACGCGGGTGATTATCTATTTCTCGGTTTGTTTCACTCTTTGATTTTTCAACGTTTCTCTTAAATACAAGATATAAACATACAACTTTGAATAAAATCTGAACCCCAAACAGTCTCTCTGGAAATTGAAATCGAATTTTCTCATTTAGTCATGAGGAAAAGTTCAACTCGTGGATGTTATTTGGATCATGTAAATTACCCATCCAAAATATAAGTTTAAAGATACTATTTCAGATATGTTTTGTTTTCTTTTTTTCGTAAGAAAAGAAGGGGAACTTAGGAGAAGCATCACGGGAGATTATCAGTCACAAAATCTAGCAACCTTAGGGTTATTTAGCGTCATGGTAGAATTAACATATACTTTATTATCATTCTTGTTTGTTGTATTCATCACATTTCAACCGTGGTTTTACAGAGCATGAACAATGCTAGGTTAATCACCAACTTCTTTATAGAACTTTTATGTAACTTAGTGAGCATCATCCAACGTAATTTTTTAATTTTTTAAATTTTTTTTCTATTTTTATTTTAATGTTAATACCATTTTCTCACATCATTCACTTGGTATATTCTCTAACACTTCAGCAATCTTGCCTCTGAAATCTTATGATGATAAGTTTCCTTGGCAATGTCTACGGTGGTTAAAAGCTTTCGCTATTTGTGTTTTTCTTGTCACAATGAAATCTCACGTCAATTCCTTTCATTTTGCATAGTTATGCTCATATATATAGTGTCGAATTTAATTAGATACATAACAATGATTTTTATTTAAAAAAAGGTAGTTTTGATGATTCAACTGTTTATACTGGTTCCACATAGCGATGTAAATCAACGTATTAATTACTTTAGAAAGTAAATATTAGATTAAACAATCAGACACATATTCAAAATGGACATTTCCAAAATTATGTATGATTGTATTTATAAATGTTCTTTCAAAACTCTGAATGTAATTAGAATTATGTTATTTCCATACACTTTATTTAGAACCGTCAGCAAATTTACTGTTAAAAGCTTACGAAGACACTAAGGATATTCCTAATAATACTTGTAAAGTTATGAGTGGGAGTGATAAAGAGTAAAAATTAAAATAAATATTAGTTTAAAAGTTCTTCTTGATGGCACATATAACGATAATATCAATGCGTAGGCCTATTTTAGAAATGTGGGAACAGGAAGAAGAAGGAGAAGAAGTTTACTAAAATTTATGTTACTTTCCTCTTTATGCCAATTGATGCCAGTTTAAAACGATAACGTTTAAAATTAATAATTTTGTTATATGGTACTTCACTAATACTACTGTACACTGTTGTCTTGCTATTATCAAATTGAAAGGTTAGTGTATATTTCGGGATCTGTTTCACTGTAATAGCTGCATTGGTTCTGGTATAGCATGAATTTTCATGGTAAGAATTTTTTTTTTTTTTATTACGCATAAGTCTTTCTGAAACACCGCAGTTTTCTTTTTACCATTATGTTTCTCTACAATTCTTAATTTACTCGAAAATTCCAACAAATATTTTAATATGATGTTACAAAACACATTAAACATACCCTTGTTAATTGAACATAAAGAACATACATCAAATTATATAGAATAATATTGACCTGGATGTGTTCTTATGATGTCAATATCAATATTTTTCCTTAAGATTCTCATCAATGTTTAGAGCAAAATATCTGTTGCCTTTTATCGGTATGTTGTTTAGCTTAAATACGATAGAGTTGAACTACTTGTGTTTCAATAGCAAAGCATCAAATATTAGAATCTATATATTCTAGTAATCAAACTAATAACGAGAATTTTCTGTAGAAACTGCCTTATATACAGTCTTTCTAGTAAAACTTAATTTATAAAGGACTTAAAAGTAGACTGTTTAAGTCAATATTAATGAATATTCTCTACTTGGATATTGAAACACAATACACTAGTGTTTGATTCGGCGAATATCTATCATAATTTAAACTAAAACCCAACCTGATGAAAGACAGTCGATAATTTGACCCGAAATATCGATGAGAATTTTGAACATTTCTATTTATGCCATTGAGACAAAGCATGTGAGTTCATAACAATATTTCAGCAACACTTCTAAAAGGAAACTAAATTATCATCTTTCACTTCAAGAACCAACTGTTTATATGGTTTTATTAAGATGTACAACTTGTTTAAATTTAAACTGCTGGACAGTGTTGTATTGTATTTCTCGAACGAATAGTTAAAAGTCTTAAATCACACGGTACACTACTATGTTAGGTAAGGCTTAAATGTTAGATACATTTGATCTTATGATTGGTCTTGAAATAATATTTCAACTAATGGCAATAAGTTATCAACCGAGTTGAAATGTAAGATATATTTTCATACCTGAACGGTGAACCAATAACAATGTCATCACGGAGTTCGAAATCAAAGTGAACATCATTAAATTCTTCATTGAGGTAATAACGGCTGAAGACATTTTCACTGCTTCGAAGCGCTCTCAACATAATGGCTCGTTCTTCAGGGCTCTCTGTAAATAGTAAGTAAAAAAGCAAACTAATAAGTAATTGAATAAATAAAATAAAGTAAAAATTATATTATTTAAGCACTCTTGAAAATCTTTCAGTTTAACGTCCCACGAATTGTCCTTTAGGCTAAGGGAGACGATGATCAAAGCAAGTGAACGATGATGGCAGAATTGGTGGATCGAGAAAGTGGGAGGAAACCGGAGTATCCCGAGAAAACCCATGAACACGATGTTGTCCACCACAAACTTACCTGTCCGGGGATCAAACCAGGTGCCCCATGCACCAAAGGTAAGCGCTTCACCACTGAGCCAGCGTGCTCCCTTTAAGTACTCTTGTTTATTATTATTATTATTATTATTATTATTATTATTATTATTATTATTATTATTATTATTATTATTATTATTATTATTATTATTATTATTATTATTATTATTATTATTATTATTATTTTCGTTTACACATTACATTCAAATAATTTTCTGCATCATACACTACTAAACCGAAACGTGCTCTATAATCCACTGCACAATGAATGGTTTAAAGTTGAATGACTTATAGTCTACAGACTAGAGGCTAAGTTACTTGACAGCATCAGAGAAAACCATCGATTTATTTGAAATAAAAACAAATTATTGTTTACAAATACAATAATTACAATTTATAATTACATATTAATAGTAACTGTATTTTCAATATTAATACACACTGTCCGAATATTACAGATTTTTCTTCTATAACTGAACAACTAGTGCGGATGGTTCCAGATGACAGAGTGGCAGTCACAAACTTTCAGTTTTAACCCAGCAATATGAGGGAATTGGGGAGCTGTGTGCATTGAAAGCAAATTGATCTGGTCAAATGTGTTGTCGATCCATCTCTCAGTTAAAGGTATGTCAACTTACAGTCCTTCGTGAAGTGGAGTGCAGTGGAGTGTCAGGAAGTTTGAACTGCTTTTAGTTCGTTATTTTAAATTGGTCGTTGTTACGGACAACTCTTTAAGGCGTGTAAAGAAGTTCTAATCAACAATAGGTGGCAACACGTTTCTTCTATCCTTTCAGAGTTTTATTATTATTATTATTATTATTATTATTATTATTATTATTATTATTATTATTATTATTATTATTATTATTATTATTATTATTATTATTATTATTATTTAATGAAGTAATGATATGCACAATAAAATTCTATCATGTACAGTACAAGATGGATGTTGAAACTTTCTCGAAGACAAATTCATTTAATAAAACAATAAGATAATCTGTGCATTTCTTTAAATATTATTTCATCCATTTTTGAGAGCGCTATAATTTAAACCCCAGCAGCGGATCAGGAGAGTTAAATTATCTGAATAATGAACGAGAAAAGAATGCACACTCAGGAAGGGGATACAAATAACCCTCTGATAATTGGTTCAATTTGTGTTCGGACGAAGTTTCAATATCCATATCCATCCCTTGAATTTAACTGAATTATTGTGGACACTGTCAGTTTGTTATAAAGAAAAAAATAAAGGTATATGAAAAGCTCTCTCATTTGTTTCGATTTATCGTGTATTTACTCTAATCTTAAAATCCTAAAATTTAATTGGATAAAGAATTCATTTTTTTCTAAATTAGCAGGTTTACACAGCTTGTTGGCAACGATTTAGTCATATTGATTTAAGTATGAGAATTTCGTCTTATTTATTTACGTGACTTGCTTCCTAAGAAGAATTTAGTATATACTTAAGTTGTTGTTACAGTACATTTGCTAAAGGATAATTGTATTTAATTATCTCCATATACACAGTACAATAACAAACAGTTAATCATTGAATGTTCCTTGCCAATCTTCAATGCCCCATTTTTTCCACTTTTATCTTAAATGCGTCTCGTTTAACACATTTCAAGATAGGTAATATTACTATTAGATTTTCAGTCAGATTTTCAGACTTTTGTGATTTACATAGGTATTATAATTAATATTTTAAGTAACTAAACTTTTAAAACTTTTTACTATTGGCGAAGCGACACCAATTTAGGAAAGCAAAACTTGTTAACTCCAAGCCTTGCACATTAATTTACAGATGAGGGCGAACAAATACGTCGTAATACAGAACATAGTAATAAAGGGCATGACCCTCTGGGCGGGGCTAGTCGTGTGCGGCTAGCTGTAAAAAAAAAAAAAAAAAAAAAAAAAAAAAAAAAAGTAATTGACAAGTAGCCAAACTAGAACGGAATAAACAATATTTTAAGAACACTAGTTTCTTTATTTCACATTATTTCTTCTTTAAGTACTAGACGCACATAGGGTACTTTTTTAAAATACTATATTATATTGTCCTTTGCTTTATCTGTATTTTCCAGTGGCAATAAGAAATTGAGAATCTACAAAAATCACAGTGACTCAGTGGTAAAACTTTAATCTTTGCTACTAAGAAGAAAATCAACTTACATATGTGGATACCATTGGCTACGTTTTCGTAATATTATGTCTTAGATCAAAAGGGTAAATTTATATTACAATTCATTCATATATGACAAGATATCTAAATTAGGAATATAGTATATAGTCTGACAATAAATTAGTAATGTTCTACATATGAAAAAAGTATGTTATTATAATAGTGTTTTGATGATGATCATTCGCTAATTGCATATAATAGCCTAACATTGAAACAATAACCAAAGATGATGTACGTACTGGGTTTTATTTACATACGTTTTCCTACTACAGTATTAAAATAAAGTTTTCTATTGATGTTAATTAATCAAACGTTTACATTGGTGGAAAAAAGTATTTTCTTACAAAATCCTACCACTAAGTGTTATTGTCGGTAGTTACATAATATATTCTCTATCTCTTTCTTTCTCTCTCTCTCTCTCGCTCTCTCTGTCGCTTTCTCTTCTCTATTCCTGTCTTTTTTCTTTCTTTTTTTCTCTCTCTCGTTTACGCATACCGATCTTGTATGTGTGCACATAACAATCAAAGCATTTTGTGGAAAACTTGGATTTAGTTCATTGGCATCGTGCCTATCACAATACGTAGAAGAGTGAACATATATACTCACACATACAGAGAGAGAGACGCATTCCACTGACTTTATTATGATAACAATTGATGCACAAAAAAACAAAACCATACACATATTGATCTCACAAACATTGTTTAGAAAAGCGTAAGAGGTATATCTATTACTTAGCTAAATATTAAAAGAAAATGTATGTTCCTACATATTTCCTGCGATTAGAAATATTTAAGTGGTATACAAGATATATAATTTTACATACGAGGTGCTATCAAAAAGTTGCATGACTAGTTCTCACCAACAGATGCCAGTACAAAGTTGCACACAGAGAGAGCAAATGCCTTCATACGTAAGTGTGCTGAGAAATATCGTTCTATATTCATCAGAAATTCTGCCACTGGTGCTACCTTGACCCCGTATGTTACTACGTCTAAGATTTCTTCATGGACATCAAATTGCAACAAGGACAGAACGTAAAGTTCTGCGTTAATCTGGGCAAATCGACCACAGAGACAAAGCAACAGTCATCACAGTGGAAGAGCACATCATCTCCACGATCGAAAAGATGAAGTAGGTCAACACTTCAACCAACCGATGTTTATCGTCTTTCGTGACATTCGCGAGACAATTTGAATGCCAATATCGAGTTATATCGCCACGTTTTAGGACGTCTGAGAAAGGCATCGTGGGAAAGTAACCCGTAACCGCACCTTTAGCACGTTAAATATTATTTTGTCCACAACAACAAGACACTCCGTCATCGAGGTCTCCTCACAGTGGGTTTCTCGCTAGAAACATGCTCTCATTTCTACATGCACAATTACTTCTCGAATATGAAGTTTCAGCTCAGGGGTAGCCGTGTTTACACCATTACGAATCGCAGAAAGCAATCGGCATGCTTCTGGAAGATTTCAAAAACGTACTGCAAAATTGGTGGAAATGCTCAGAACCTTATATTGGAAGGTGTTAGTGTGATAATAAATAAAGTATTTTCTTGTACATAGAACTAGTCTTGAATCTTTTTGATACCCCCTCATGCACTGCGTGATCCATCGTATACGTATTGTATCTCCATTTTCTATTCCCATTTAGTTCTGTTGCTAACGACGTTAAGTAAAACGAAGTAAAAAAAAGTCAATGGTAAAACGAAATTAATTTTTCTGCATAACCGTAAGATATTTGTTTGTTGCAGGGTTAATTAAGAACAGCCAAAATGGGCATAAAACTCTCCGTTTCTGACTCTGCTCGGATTGCAACAAGGATGCATGTGTGACAATTGCCGGTAAATGTTCAAAGATGGCGGAGACGAGCCTAAACGACACTGGATGTGGAAACAAATAAGAGACTCTATGCGACTTTGCTGCTCGATGTTTCGATTATTCAACACAAAGATGCCAGGCATCCGAAGACTAAACAGACTAAGCTGTCTCTATTGCGTCGTTTGTTCGAAGTTCCTAAGGCAATACCATCGTGAATTTCGTGTGTTCTATTGTTTATTATGAAAAAGCTACAGTGGCGACCATACAAAACCAAACCTTGTCCAAGCACTGACATTGAAGAATCGTGACACCAGAAAAGAGTTCATTGAATACATGCTAGCGTGAATGAAAGGGGACATTTTGAATAAGATTCCGTAGTCAGACGAAGCCAGACTTAATCCCGTTCTATATTTTTCTCTGATTAATATTTTAAAGAGAAGATGTACACACAGACATGCATATAATCAGTATATGGTAACCATGGAGGCCATGATTAGGGAGAAGTGTGCAAAAGTGCCAATTTTTCCTCAGAATTATTTATACTCCAATAAAAATTGAAATAAAGTTGTGGATTACACTGTATATACTCGTATATATAGTAATTAATTAAATAATTCTTGTGAAACTAAGTGTGGCCAATTTAGACTAAGTTTCTTTATATCAGTGAAATTTTGTACACTGAAGTAATTTTATTTCAGCTCACAAAGCTCTATTTAGACTAATAGAAAAACATTTTGTAATTCGTTTCCTTTAACAAACTCCGTTTGTTAATTCGCCACAAAGAATAAAATTGTTTTGGAAAACTTACTGTCTGGATATTTGTAGTTTTCTGTTATATCTGCCCTCTCATTACTTCCAATTGCTTTTGTGCTGATAAATTGGCCAATCCTAAAAGAGAAAAGAATTGAATGAGTAGGCGTAGAATATGAGGTTCTATGAATGTTATTTTTCAATTCAGTCTCAATAACTACCACACTACCGAGTGCAAATAAATTATGAAAGAACAATATGCAACTACGAGTTATTTTTTAACATCAAATGAAGAATCTATTTTGCTTATGACATAAATATTCTTTTATCATTTCTTTTAATATTCAAAGTGGTGGTGTCTCGTCTAACATTTAAACTTAGAATGTTATTATAATAATATTATAGTAGGCTAGTACTAGTTTTAATAGTAGTTGTAAAAATAATTACCTGTATAGTACATTTTAATGATAAAAACACCCTTATTAGCGAAAATAAATAAGCGGTTACAATATAATACTGTTTATTTATAGCTGTCTACATTGAAATAATCAGTATTATATTGTAACCGCTTATTTATTTTCGCTAATAAGGGTGTTTTATCATTAAAATGTACTATACAGCAAAACGAAAGAGAGAGTGTTAGAAATGGTGGGTGAGAAAAGAACACTTTTAGATATTATTAGGAAGAGGAAGAGAAACTGGTTGGGACATTGCCTAAGAAGAGATTGTATCATGAGGGATGTCCTAGAGGGTATGGTGGCGGGAAAGAGAGGGAGGGGGCAAAGGAGACTACAGTTAATGGATGATATAAAAACAGAAAGATCATACGCGAAGACGAAGAAGTTAGCGGAGGACCGTGGAGCATGGAAGCTTCTCAGCTGCGGCAAGTGACCTGCCAATAAAGGCAGAATACCTATGATGATGATGATGACATTGAAATTAGTGTTGCCCACGAGACAAGAAATTTTTGACGAAAACGAAACGAAACGATAAGTGCATTTCCAAATTTGGGACGAGACGAGAAACATAACAATTCTTTTCTCATTTCGAGACGAGACGAGACAAGAAGTATATAAAATTCGTCTCGTCTCGATTCTCGAAAACAAAATTGAAGATCTCGGGGGAAAATAATGACAACCCTCAAAATCGTGAAAAATGAGTGAAACAGCTTATGCTGCTTGAAGCCGGTGGCTCTGTTATCCCTCGAAGAATTACCGAGTTTGGTCAACAGATGACAGAGATATGTCCAATTCCTTACAGGTTTCTCAATAGTGTTCAATACGTACCCAAACATTCAATGCCGTGTATCTCAAAATCATGTCAGTGTGGGATATCATTATTCCCCCCCCCCCAGGTCTTCAATTATGTTCATTTTTTAATAAAAATGCTCTGTAAACTAGATATAATATGAAAATGCATCTTTGTATTTTAAAGATCATCGAATACCCAAGTAACAGAAGACAAAATAGGTAGTTGTTCTGCTTATTGTGTACGTATATCGAACTTCTTTCTTCTTCCTAGTACGATCGAATATTCTACTTAATTTGCAATTTACTGTCTAATATAAATAGCCGTTTCTTCAGTCCTGCAATCCGATTGTATCGATACCAGTCGCTCTTTCAGAAAAAATGTTCCCGGGAGCACTCTTAATATTCTTGGGGGGGACTGCTGATTCTATTCTAAATATTATAGACGTATTATTTTGGTGTCCTCCGGGGAGCACTCTCAAAGCTCCGGGGGGGGGGGCAGTGCCCTCCCAAAAACATGTCTGGAAGAAACACTGATCGATACGTGTGCTACATTACACCTGCACCACGAGTATATATGAGTTTTTAGTAGGAATAGAATGACATCTCGTCGGTTGTGTATAAACAAAATGTTCTTAGTGCTTGTGTTGGAATATTAAAGTTATAACTAGGGCTTGAAAACTCCCGGAAGCCAAGTCGCCATGGCGACTGAAAATACGAGTCTGGGACATTGCTAATTTACATCCAAAACATTCAGATCAATATATTTAATTAGATTTGTATTATTATTATCCTTGGTAGAATTAGGGCTTAGGTCAGAAGAATTCTTGTTTCAATATTGATTATGATTATACTCGAATTATAAAAACAGGTTCAAAAATGTTCAGTGGATAGATGAGAGAAGTAACTTCAATAATAGCATTATAAAATTGATATTAAGATGTATATGTAACTTGGAACACAATAACATACACAGATGATTAGAAAGTACCGGGCGCCCATGTTGTGGTTTCCAAGGGGGTCAAGTATAAGCGACGTTTCAAAAATAGTTTCAAATTTTGCTGTAACTAATGTAAAAATCAGGGGCGGATCCAGGACCGACTTCTGGGGGTGGTGGTTGTCATACTGCTATTTTTAAGGGCTCCAAACTTTGGGATGACTTTTATTTATATATATAAAACAAGAAAGTTCCCGCTTCTGGGGGAGGGCGATGGCCTGATCCCCCCTGGATCCGCCCCTGGTAAAAATTCTATTGGATTTTCGACATTCTGAAGTACAATTTCCTCTAGGAGGGCGAGCGCCCCACCTTGTTCCCCTGATGGGCGCCCTTGATAGTATCCAAGACAGAAAAGAAAGTTGAAGGTTGTAGAAAATATGTCACAAAAAGTCATTTGTTCAAATACTCACATTTTCATATTTGAAAATATGGTAATCCTACATGAAAGTCAACTGGAGATGTACAACTTCATCCCAACAGTGATAAAAATATGTCGGTTGCCGTACAAGATTTAGTTTTCTTGATTGCGTGAATATGTTCGAAAAATGAATCACTTTCGCAGCGCAGAAGTAGCAGAAGTTGAGCAGATTCAAAGCTTCGATTTATTTGATCTTCGGTCAATTTATCCGTCTTTTCATCTTTTCTAGTATCTTTAAATGCCATGCTGCTGCCGAATAATCAATGCTTATTTTCTCTACCACTTCACATGTCGTATTCCGTTGATCAGCTTCGGGGATTAGCTTCAATTCGTAATTTACAAAAACCGAATGATGTTATTGGTCTTCATTGTCATCCAAGCTTAAATCACTCCAATAGAACTTTCGGAAGCTATCTCCTATTGCCAGGGACATATACAGGAATTTATTTCGGGAGAGGTCTAAAGCGTTTCGAGGGGTGCAAATACAATTTGAGGCTAAATTATATAAAAATTTCTAAAATTGCCCCTAAAAATAGACTACATTTACAAAAAAAAAAAAAAAAATCGGGATTTCGAGGGGGGGGAGTCCGGACCCCCAGGACCCACCCCCTGCGTACGCCCCTGCCTATTGCATGCTCACTCACATAGACTTAATTTAAATTTCATTCCATTAATGTTTGGGTGCAACAGACTTGCGCACACTTGAGATCCAAGATTGCGCACACTTTTCAGTTATACAGATCAAGATCCAAAAATCCAGGTTTGCGCACAGTTTTTTTTACAACGTTGCCAAACTTAGATGTTTACAGGATATCCCAAAAGTAGGTATACAGTACCGTACTGATCAGGCTCGTACAGTACCGTACAGTACCGTACTGCATTTTATATCATTTCTTATTGTTATCTTTCAGATAGGCTTAGTTTCTTTATTATTTGTTTTTAATGTGTTATACTTACATCTTAAGCTGGGAAGAGCCGAAGCAAATAAACCCATAAACTAGAATGAAATGAAATGAAATCGTTAAGTTTAATGTCCCACGGTTATGCCGGTTAGGCTAAAGGAGACGGTGATAATGAGAAATGAGTGAAATGGTGGAATGAAGAAAGTGGGAGGAAACGGGTGAACCCCGAGAAAACCCATGAGCACGGTGTTTGTCCACCACATAGTCCACACGGCGCTGGCTGGGATCGAACCAGGGACTTCAAGCACCGGAGATGAACGCTCTACCACTGAGCCACCCCCCCATAAACTAGAATGTTATACTTGATCAATGCAAGGGGGCGCGGTGGCAACGTCGATTCCCGATCCTGTGCGCAATCCTGGCCAAAGATACTGTCAATCAACCTCTTATCTGGCATTTGCTGATAAAGAAGACAAGTGTGCGCAAGTCTGTGACTCCCTAATGTTTTGAGTTCTTTGGACTCCTCTGAGACCGAATTTAAATAGTTACACTGAAATAGATTTTGCCAAAATCGTGTTTTAGCTTCCTAACCTCTTAGACATATAAACAGATGGATACATAGATAGCCTATAATTCCTATATCTACAAAGTGATAAACACAAGCTTTTGTGGCATGCAGCCAGTATGTTTTATGACCATTGCATCATAGTAAAAATACCAGAATTCCGATATAGATTAATGGGGATATCCTCAATCCATCAGAATATATACCAATAAAATTTGCCTATCCCTCTGCCAAACTAAGGCTACGTAAGTCGAATAAGAAGAGAGAGAGAAAAAATGCTCTAAAAAATTGAGCGAACGTATAGGGAGAGAGACTTAAAAGACAAAAGAGAATATTATGTTTGAAAACCTCCAGGAAAATGGTCATTTCATTTTCCGCCGCACGAGTCATGCTGAATTTAGGCACGAGGGGCCTTATGCAGAGTCGTTTTGACTTGTGATTAGTGCCATTCTAAAAACAGTTCGACTAACATATGTTTCCTGCAGTAGTCAGGCCTTTAGTATTACGCTAATCATACGTCAAAACGACTCTGCATAATGCGCGAGGTGTTATTACTTCTATTACTAAATTAATCTACCAAGTTTACTATTTGCACAATTTCCAAAAGTTGAGTACATAGACTTTCGACTGTGAAGCTCGCAAGTATCCAGCCTAGTTAAAAAGAAAAAAAGAAACTCTGTATTAAAGTGAGTAATATATATATTTTTAAACGACCTATTGTAGTCATTTACCAACATTAGTGTTTTGTTTATTTTAAAATTGTATGTATGTACACCTTGTCTCAAAAAGGTTGAGCGCATTCTTTATTGGTGTTTTGAGGCAAAAATTTTCAAAGTCCAGCTTCGGGTATCTTCGGGAAAAAGTAAGCCAGGTTCGAACCTCCAAGCCAGCCTTTGCAAAAGGGTAAAAGTTTGCAGATGTGTTTTTCTTCTTTTAAATATAATAAGACTTGTTACCAAGTGTTTAAAAAAGCAACATTGATTGAAATACTAAATGATACAATATTTCGAAACGTTTTTATTAATGTGAGCACATGCTTGTTTGTCATTTAGCTCTCTATACGTAATGGAACATTTAAATACGTTAAAGAATCTTTCCATATGTAAAAGAATGCTCAAAATTAAGAAATAGAACATAATTATCGCCTGAGTACTAAAATAAAACTCAAAGTAGAACAGAAACTGCGTTTGTAATGGATATGAATGTCATAATTATCATGAGATCCGTTATACATCGCTAGAAGCTTAGTTCTAGAAGTCCTTGTGTTAGCTCATTGGTAAGCTGTCGGCTTTCAAATCATACGGTTGAGAGTTCGATTCTCGTCTGGGCCAATACTTTTTTTTAAAATTATATTTTCCGCAATGCATGAAAAATTATATAAAATAATTACATTAAAATACACAAGTTGTTTATATATAACATAATAATTGCAGAACATAGTAAGTATTATGTTTAAAATATAACATCTGAGATAATTTTCACAGTAGGTCGGTATAATATATGATAATGTTAAATACAAGTTAGGAAAATCGTTTAATAGCAATAAATAAGTTATGTAGTGTATTTATTTGCAGCTATTTGTCATACAGATTTAACTTCTCAATATTCTCATTACAGTATGTTATTTATATTCGTGAAATACAATATATTCCTACGGATATAGAAAGTGTATAAACAGAGTATCCAAAGTCGTATCCTGCTTCAAGACACAACTTTTCCCGATCCCCTTAACGTCACGGGAAGAAACACAAATTCTCTTTAGAACGGAATGTCGTTACTTAGAGTCTCATTCGAATACGTTGAATATGCTTTTGTGTATTCATCTCTCTCTCTCTCTCTCTCTCTCTCTTTCGCTTTGTTTATGTGTGTGTGTGTGTTGCGGAATATCCCAAGTTGAATACAACATTTGCAAAGTATATGAGCATCATTGTCATCGAATACCAGAAATTGAAAGTCGTGTTTCTTCAGGTTGGGTTTGCGTGTTCATGTTAGTTCACTGGTAGAGTACGGACTTGCCACTGAAGAGGTATTGAGTTCAAAGCCTACAGCTAATTATCATTCTTTTGTTAGTAGGATTGCACAGAAATCGGATACAAGGAGTGGTTTACTTCTAGAAATATTTTCAGAAGCGTTTAGGTAGCCCTGAAAAGGGCTTTTTTCGCGAGTTAAGGGGGGGCATTAATATTGTGTCCAAGACCCTTCTGAATTTATTACACGCCCCATTCTTCTGGGCATGGAATCTATTACATGGGTGACAAATCTATCTCCTTCCCCTACCTCCAGCCATGCTTCGGAAACAAGATGCCACAGGTCATCCTGAGTTCTTGGTGGATCTGCCTCAGGCCAACTTTCCCTTAGAGTACGCTTCACTTCTGCCCACATATTTTCCATGAGATTGAGGTCTGCTCCACGAGGCGGCCAGTCGATTAAATCAATCTCAGGGTGCCCTGCGAACCATTCATGAACCACATGGGAAGTATGTATTGGCGACTGGTATTGCTGGAACTGAATTATACCATCAGGCTGAAATACTCGTACAGATGGCACCATGATATTACTGATAATGTCTAAGTACTGAGCATTGTCCAGATGTCCTTCAATTCTATGAAGCTGTCCTGCTCCGCGACTGGAAATCCAACCCCAACATAAAATAGATACATGGCCACTGCGATTGCAAGCAGCCACATATCCATGGTCATATCGGGTGCCTCTCGGACGATACACAAAACGGCGTCCCTCCTTTGATGTTGTGAATATGGATTCATCTGAGAAAACTACGTTTTCCCAATTGAGACCCACATTCGCCTGTGCAAACGCGAGACGGTAAATTTTGTGGTCGTCTGAGAGTTTTTCCTTCACGGCAGCAACACGGCCACGTAACCCAGCATGACGAAGCCTTCGCAGAGCTGTATGCTTACTACCAGGAAAGAGAGAAGCTCCCCTTAGCTGTCCAGACGTCCTTAGTGGGTCTAACCGGGCTTCGTTTACTAATCTCGCATCTTGGGCTTCGGTTGACACATGCGGACGACCAGGAGATCGTAAATTACCAGTCTGACCTGTAACACCATATTTCCGAATCCATCGCCTTCCTGTAGAGGCCGGGACACCTACTCGCCTGCTAGCTGCAGTTGCAGAATAACCTTCCAACTCCCATAAAGTAATTACTGCTGTACGTCTATCCATAGTTACTAATGTTCTGAGCTGTGAGAAGGAAGCATAAGGTAAAAGCTAGTACCTGGCGTGTGATTGGTTACTTGCACGACACGCCTATTGTGGGGAACAGCGTTGCCAGATCTAGCATAATGATGCTAGATCTAGCATAATTTGCATGTCTCTAGCATCTAGCATCTTGCTTTTAGCATCCTGCCCAAATCTAGCACAATTTCAGCAAGTTATCAAAAAGCCGTAAAACCTGGAGATGAGAAAGAAGTTGGTCGTGGGAAGAAAAAGAACGGCAGAAATGTATCCTCTTCCATTGATTCATACACTCGGTAAACCATGCAGGCAGTCTTATTTTCCGAAGTAAGTTCGGAACGGCTTTGGGCTTTTTTTTTGTGGCTCCACCCAGGGTTTTCTAATCCTTTAACTCCGAGGCATGGGCGGAGCTATGGGGGCCATTCTCCCCCCAACTTTTTGGCAACTTCACCATCTTTATTTCTGACTTCATGATCATATTTATTCCTGAAATGACAGCTCCGAGACCGACCAAAAATCTGCCCCCCCCCCCCAGCAGATGATTCCCAACTCCGCTTATGCTGCGAAGTAATTTTCTTTCAAAATATGTAAAGAAAAACTTTGCATTCATTTATACGATATATACGCCATTGAGTCTGACAACGACTGCAGTAATTTAGTTGAGTTAAAATTTTGGTGCGTGAAGTATTGAGTTCTATCCATGCATTCTTGCTCTCTGTGTATTTTAAGTTACGTTATCGTATCTCAACTTCCTTTTTTTAAAACTCCTGAATTAGTAATTATGAGGATCTAGCATAATTTGACCGAATCTAGCATAAGTTCGATCAGGTTTTGGAATAATTCCGAGCTGTGAGTCTGGCAACGCTGGTGGCGAACGACTTGATCAACGACTCGCGAAAGAAATCTGAAAATGGTGCGCCGTAATAATAATATTAAAAACAGTTTTTATAAAGAAATATTAATACATACGAAAAGCTGTTTAAAGAATGAATTGTTATACTGACTTTACACGTATAAAAACATATACCATATACCAAACAGATTGAGCGATATGATGATAGCTGTTTTGAGACGAACACTTTCGAAGTCCAACTTCGGGTATCTTCGGAAAACAGTAAACTAAAGCTGTTGGTTCGAACCTCCAAAGCCAACCTTAGTAATCGGGAAAAGATGTACAGATATGTTTTTCCTTCTGTTAAATATAATAAGACATGTTGAAATGGTATTAAGTGTAGAAAAAAGTAACATTGATTGAAATACTTAATGATACAATATTTCGAGAATATGTATTCACACTCTCGTTTCGTCATTGTGATTTCCATACGGAAAAGAGCATTTACGTATGAGCTCAGTTATATTTCAGAAGCAGATTCCGAAAAGCGGTCATGTTAGCTCAGTGGTACACCACCGAGTGGTTAAATCGTGAGTTCGATACCCGTTCAGGTGAGATTATTTTATGATATTCTACTTTCCTCAATGCATGAAAATTATGTAAAATAGTTACATTACAATTCATCAGTTGTATATATATTTTCATACCATCACTTGTATATATGAGTTGAATATATATATTCATATCATTTCACGACATAAGTAATTCTTATCTTTAAAATATAACATCTGAGGTATTCACAGAACGTCGGTGTGTTATGTGTGAATATTGAATACAAATTTAAAAAATCGTGTAATAGCAATAAATAAGTTATGTAATGTATTTATTTGCAGCTACTTTCATCGCAGATAACTTCTCAATATTCGCATTACAGCATTTAGGTCGAGCATATCGAAAATCGGATCGTGGTTCAAGACAAAAAAAACTAGCTAGCCCCAAACTGTCACGTAAGAAATTCACGAATCGCAAAAGTAAAGTGAAGAGATTGAGAGCGGTAATTCCTTAATCGCTCTCTCTCAACTCTCTCTTATCTGCATTTATACATATAAAAGTGTATGTATGTATGTTCCATCATAACTCATGTGTGCCTAGAGCAGGGTTTCTCAACCTGGGAGTCGCGGCCCCTAGGGGATCGCGAAGATAGGCGGAAGAGATAAATATAGTTAGAATCTAATACCAGAAATTATTTTTAAATATTATTTTTAATTTTGTTCTGATAGGCATACTTTTATTTTTTATACACACTGTAAAGAACAATAAAAAATAAGTCTACTGAACATTTTCAAAGGGTGTAGAATTCGTGTTACTATTCGGTTCAAAGTATCTTGTCGTCGCGAATTCTGTCGAGAAATTTGAAGCTTAAAATATACAAAACGATAATCATGCCTGTTGTTCTGTATGGTTGCGAAACATGGTCACTTACTCTGAGGGAAGAACATAGACTGAAAGTATTTGAGAACAAGATCCTTAGACGAATATTCGGACCCAAGAGGAACGGGAATGGGGAATGGCGGAAACTTCATAACGAGGAACTACATAATTTATACGGTTACCCAACATTGTTAGGGTCGTCAAGTCTAGGAGGCTTAGGTGGGCAGGTCATGTAGCTAGAATGGAAGAAAGTAGAAACGCTTTCAAAGTCTTGACAGGAAGACCAAACGGAAAACGACCATTAGGAAGACCTAGGCGCAGATGGGAGTAGAATATTAAGATGGATCTCGCTGAGATAAGAATACAAATTAGAAACTGGATCCAATTGGCTAAGGATAGAAGTCAGTGTAGAGCTTTTGTGAACGCGGCATTGAACCTCCGGGTTCCATAGGCCATAGAGTTAGTTAGTTAGTAGAGTTGTTTAAAAATGAATTTAAATCAAAGAGGTATGATATAAAACTAATGAGAACTGTATATAGAAATACTAGAAAAATACACATGAAACAAAACCTGCACATTGAAATACAATTAAAATTAAAACCTAATGAGATACCTAAGCATGGTGTAATTTCACTAGTGCAGCAATGCCCGGTTCAATCTTCATGACGAACATTATCAAGCCATTTTCAACTGATAAGCGATTTCTTATCTTTGTTTTAATGTTTACCATAAAAAAAAACACTTTCGCACAAGTACGATATAGCAAATGGAATTATTACTTTTAAAGCAGCAATCACCAGACCAGGATATTCTTCTCTCCTCATCAGGCAGAACTTGTCCAAGTCTTCGTTACAGAAAACCAGTTGCAAAGACTTGTCGCATGATCATTCTATTATTTGGTCAAGAAGTTGTGGGCTTAGATCGGATACGTTAATGGCCTCTTCAATGAAGGAGTTTAACATCCATCTTGAACCATCACCTTCGTCGTTGGGAATATAGATATTACAGTTACTGTATCCACTGTCAGTGCCGGACGCCTAAAAAAGGGGCCACACATTTCGGAGGAAGTGTGTTACTCATGTTAGGAAAGTGCATGTGCACATGTGTAAAATAGAAGGAAAACGTAATAAAATGTGCTCAAAATTAAGGAAAGGTAGGGTTTATTTTGAAAATGTTATTGAGCTTCGTGCCAACCATGGTGGCGCTTCGTAGCTAGTCTGTCGACGTCACTCATATATACGGTGACATCGTACTATACTCTCGCCCCGGGCAATGTTTTTCCATGGCACTGTTCACTATAAACCAAAAAAATGGATTCTACTATTATAGAAGTAGGTATGTTAAAAATCCCACACAAGCTTATTATAAAACAAATTATAAAAGGGTCGCTGGCAAGAGCGTGTGATAAAAGGGGATCGTGATAGGAATTAGATTGAGAACCACTGGCCTAGAGTAATTTTAACCACATTTCTTATAGTTTCAAAAAGAGTGCTGTCGGGTTACCTATGGTGAATGGGAGGGGGATACATATAAAAGATTGCTAGAAAATGATCGATATTAGATTCATAGTTTTCGGGGTCGCTTAGATAAATAGTGAGACTTTCAATTTCGCTTAACTCCGATTAAGCTCTCATTAGTAGGGATGGGCACGAACGACTTTTCTTTGAAACTCGACTCGACTCGAAACAGACATCTTTGAGGTCTACTCTTGGACTCGGCGCGAAAAATATCTTCCAACTCGACTCGGATTAGAGTCAAGTCGAACCAAACGAGCCAAATCCTGTGTGTAGTCCTACCTAGACAATACATAGACAATAATTATTCTATCATCAATTATACTACTGTTACTACAAATAATAATAATAATAATAATAATAATAATAATAATAATAATAATAATAATAATTATTATTATTATTATTATTATTATTATTATTATTATTATTATTATTATTATTATTATTATTATTATTATTATTATTATTATTATTATTATTATTATGACAACACCGTGTACAAACATGAACGATAGATGGTTAATAAAGGAATACTAAAAGCTAGTTGACTGCCGACGTCGGTAGTCATGAAGTCTACAAGGCAAGAACATCGTTCATTACCCTAAGCTGTAAGCGTCGGTGGAGTACAGATGGTCAACTATTAACCTCTCGCCAGAAATTGGTGGCCCCGCAGCGACGATCCGTGATGGCCCAAGTTCAATTTTGAAAACTTTACTACCAGCGGCAGAGACGCGATGAAACGCCAACGAACCACAAAAATTACTCTCCCAAAATATGTTAAAATGCCTATATGTGTGATTTGTTTATATTTAGGTGAATCAAAAAAACACAAAACAAATACGCCGGGGTGGACGCGAACTATCAATATTACGATTACTAGGCACGTGTTCTTCTGACTTCCCCACGGAAACGATTATAAAAAGCTTGGTTGTTGAAGGATAAATCATTGACGTCTTAATTTAGCCAATCAGACAAACCCCTACATCTCGAGTTCTAGGAGGTGATACCGTGAACCGTTTCAGATTTATTGCTTTCTGGTAAAGTACTATCCATGCGCAAAATTTGAGCATAATAGCCGACATGCATCTTCGGTGCCTCTTATCTTTAGTACAATTTTAACCAGAGATGGTGTGGGTCAATGAAAATTTGATCCACGACCCACCATGACCCACTATCACCCACCACCCAAATGACCCATTGGCCCACTCTGACCCATCAACCATCGTGATCCACTCTGACCCACCACCAACTATGAACCACTCTGAACCATTGCGACCAACTCCGACCCACCAAAACCCATCGACATCAACTCTGACCGATGACCCACGTCCTCCTCTCCATTGACTAAAGAGATTACACTTGTAATAAAACAAGACTGTGAAATTATCACTTATCGGAGTTTGAATTTCTACCGTCATTGGCTCAAGCACCTCTTTGTTACAATACTGGTGGGTCTGACCTTTACGATATATAATGGCAAAGTGTTTCTCATTTTCCGAATTAAAATGAATTTAAATTTATCATATGTAATTATTTCTTTGTTGCCTTACAGACACATTCAGTAGAAAATAGGGTGAAATTTAAAAGTTTCGAATCAAGGAAAAGTAGACCAACGTAAAAAAAAAAAAAAAAAAAAAAAATTGAAAATGCCCATGTAATTACGTTTAGAATACAAATTTTATGGCCATTTTCTCTAACTTTATGGCTTGATTGCCTTATGCTCGGAACGCTCCATATATTAAACACCAGCTTCAGCAATTATAAATAGAAAGCAGTGGGTATAAAATTCAAAAAGAACTTTAGTTTGCATTACTCAATTTTTTTCTCAACTAATATCAATCGTTTTCGATTATTTTTACAAATCAACCCACTATTAATTTCCACTATATAGAAAAGGCACCCCCGTCCCCCCGCTCATAAAAGACAATTTTAAAAAATGCCAGGGCATATTCTCTTTATTTTTAATAAAGAGTTGTATGCTGAATTTCAGCTCTCAGTTGAACGGCTTGTGAGATACCAAATTTTTCGCAAAAATTCGGACTTCAACTCCCCCTAAGGATATGTATTATAATGAAAGTGACACGCGTATGATAACTTCCCAGTTGGGATTGGAGCCTGATTATATACCAAACGTCAATTCATTTGACTTTGCAATTTGACCGTGATGATTACGCAGACATAGTTACTTTCAATTTTTTATGATACATATCCTTATTTCATATGTTACAGATGATTCAAAAATATTTTTTCAAGCAGTTAGCTCCTCTAGAATCTCACAGGCTGCATCCCAAAATCCAACTCCTACTATCCTATGACAATCCAAAAGTGACTGAACTTTTTTTATTAGGAACAAATGACAAAAGAAAAATGGAGATCTTGAAAGTAAAATGTAGAAAAGCTCGGTGCCGCCAATAACTGCATATTTCTCCGCCCCTTCATTCCGAACTTAAAAATAAAACTTAATTCGAATATGGTTAATTACTGAATTTATTACAGTTAAATTCCACTCACTACATGCTATAGCTACAACTATGTAACAAAAATAACAACTGTGAAACATGTTCTGAATTACTATTACATTTCTTACGCAATTATTAAACATATTAGAATAGTAAAAGAGGATTGTTCGTGAAATAGTATATTTGCTCATGATTTTTAACTTTTTCATACGGAAAAAATTAAAATATTATTCAAGTTTTAAAATTTGCACTCTGCAAATATGTTGCCCTCTAGGCAATGGGACTAATGTGGACTAATGGGAAATGCTACACTGTTAGCGGCGCTGAAAACTTACGATTCGATTCTAATATCGGTTGATTTCGATATCTTTATGTCGCTACGTAACCACCCTGGGTGCTAATGGGAGCTTAATTGGACTTGAATTGAAAGTAGAGCTATTCACCTAAGCGACCACGAAACTATGGATTCGATACTAATATCGAACCGTTTCTAGCATTTTTGATATGTATCCCGACAGTACTCTTTTTCCAGACTGTAAGAAATATAGTTAAAATTGCTCTAGATATATTAGAATTATGTTGAAACACACACATAAATCCACTTTTATATTCTGTATAAATAGAGAGTGAGCGAGCGAGCGAGCGAGAGAGAGGCGACTCAAGGCATCACCACTTCCACATTGCAAAAGCATATATCAGGAATTGAATTGAAAATCTATGTAAAGACTTTCTGCTGTGGCATGCTTCATAAGCACAATTCCAGTCTGCTCACGTGACCATTGGGGTTCATGAATTTTTTTTGCGAGCGTTCCGACTTTGGATTCTCTGTTTATACCCTCTGTTTATGCATCGAATAACTTTTCAAGAACATAAATGACATTCTGTATTATGAATGTTGAGAATTACTCTCTATATGACAAATAGCTGCAAATAAATACACTACATGATTTATTTATTGCTATTGAACGAGTTTCTTAACTTGTATTTACATCCTCATATATAATACCGACCTACTGTGAAAATTATCTCAGATGTTATATTTTAAACATAATAATTACTATGTTCTGCAATTATTATGTTATATATAAACAACTTATGTATTTTAATGTAATTATTTTATATAATTTTTCATGCATTGCGGAAAATGCAATTTTAAAAAAAGTATTGGCCCAGACGAGAATCGAACTCTCAACCATATGATTTGAAATCCGACAGCTTACCAATGAGCTAACACAAGGACTTCTAAAACTAAGCTTCTAGCAACGTATAACGGATCTCAAGATGATTATGACATTCATATCCATTACAAACTCAGTTTCTGTTCTACTTTGAGTTTTATTTTAGTACTCAGGCGATAATTATGTTCTATTTCTTAATTTTGAGCATTCTTTTACATATGGAAAGATTCTTTAACGTATTTAAATGTTCCATTACGTATAGAGAGCTAAATGACAAACAAGCATGTGCTCACATTAACAAAAACGTTTCGAAATATTGTATCATTTAGTATTTCAATCAATGTTGCTTTTTTAAACACTTGGTAACAAGTCTTATTATATTTAAAAGAAGAAAAACACATCTGCAAACTTTTACCCTTTTGCAAAGGCTGGCTTGGAGGTTCGAACCTGGCTTACTTTTTCCCGAAGATACCCGAAGCTGGACTTTGAAAATTTTTGCCTCAAAACACCAATAAAGAATGCGCTCAACCTTTTTGAGACAAGGTGTACATCATGTTTTCTCAACTTTGGGTACACGAGCTGCTGTTGGGTGGTCCGCCAATGGAAAAGTTGAGAGCCCCTGGTTTACTTTCATGTTGTATGAGAGACCCAGTCTACTGTACATACATTTACGAAACAAGATGAGACGAGACGAGAAGCAGCTAGCCGAGAATCAAAACGAGACTATAAAGAACCATTCGAAATTCGAGACGATATCGTCTAGTCTCTTGGGCAAAACTAATAGAGATGTATGCCAGCAACCTTGAAATACGATAAAATACAATTTTGGCATTATGAATCAACGGTGGTACAAAATTTTGACTGTTATTGTACAATTAAATAAGATTATTTTTAAAAAAGGGAAATAAGCATAAGCTTGATACAATACAATAAATAAATATAAACATGATACAATGGGATTATCCTACTTTTCAGTAGTTAAAAGTTCAGTAACTTATTTTGGATATTGTTACCTTTGAGGATTTCTGTAGAGCAATTTCAGTGGCTGTGTCAATCCCAAATACCTCCAGTACACTTCATCAGCATTCACTTCTGCAAACACAAAGGCATTATCAAACGCCTTCAACACCTCTCCCTCTTTGACAGCAATTACTGAGGCCGGACCACAACGATACATCTCATCGCTTTGCTCTTGTGGTGTTGCATCAATGACTTGCCAGCCGCCAAATTGGCCAGGTAGCAAATCTGGTCTGGCCATCCAAGCTTCGTTCCAAACATGGAAGTTCCTGTTTGAGAAAATGTCGTATTAAGTTCTAGCTGCAATATTATATCTTATATATATATATATATATATATATATATATATATATATATATATATATATATATATATATATATATATATATATATATATATATATATATATATATATATATATATATATACAAATCTCACACGTGGCTTAATTACGAGCTTCCTTTTTTGCCATATAGATCAGGCTTCGATCCCAGGTTCGGATTTCTAAAGATCATTTTTATGTCAGATATGAAAGGTCAAACCCATTCCTGAAATGATGTGGAATTCCTGTTATTAATAATGGTGTAGGTTAGGTAGTTGTTTCATTGGCTATTCATTTACAAATACCCTGTGCGTAAGAGAACTGACTACTTACCCATTTTTTAGTATTTAACCCATTGATTAGTATGAGGAATTATTTTTCTATCTTTTTCACTCCGTCGAAAAAATGTAAAAGCTTTATTAAGTCCACTACCTTGAGTGTGGTTTTCCTTAATTTTCCTCACTCAAACCAGGCAAATGCCGGGATGGTACCTAACGTATAGGTCTCATGACGCTTCCTTTCTGCCTGACTGTTTTTGTTTTGGTAGAATGTTGCAGGTTCTGATGTTATGTACTCTTCAGATTCTTAATCTATTGCAGAAAATAACTTATCCATATCTATTAATTTTTTGTTCTATGGCGATAAATATTGAAACCGGAAATGATTAATTTGAACCACTTCCGGATTCAATAGAAAGTTAAAGGTGGAGATAGACCCCACTCTTGGGAAGCTAAATCGATGCAAAAAAAAAAACTGTCTCTCGATATTTCTTACCGTTTTCGATTTACGGAAATCAGTATTGAAACCGGAAGTAGTAAATTTCAACTACTTCCAGTTTCGATAGCGTGTTGCGAGTTGTGGTGGCATGTTCTCTTGAGATACTGAATCTTTTGCAGAAAACCTTTTGCCTCTATCTAATACCATTTTAATTCAATTGCGATACACGTTAAGACCAGAAATGATTCATTTGAACCTCTTTCCGTTTGAATAGAGGGTTAACAGAGAAGATGTAACCTATTCTTAGAACGCTGAACCAATTAAAAGAAACCTATATCTTGCTATCTATTACAGTTCTTGCTCTATGAGAATCAGTATTGAAACCGGAAATAGTGGTAAATTTCAACTACTTCCGGTTTTGATAAAGTATTGTGGGATATGACGATATGCTCTTTAGAGACATTGAATCGATTACAGAAAACAGTTTGCCACTATTAAAATTTTTGTTATATGGCGATAAGTGTTGAAACCGGAAATAGCTAATCTAAATCATTTCCAGTTTGAATATAAGGTTAATGACGAAGATAGAAAGTACTCTTGGTACAATAAATCGATTGCAGAAAACCGCATCTCGATATCTCTTATCGTTCTTACTGGGTAGAAATCAGTATTTAAACCTGAAGTAATATTAAATTTGAATCTCTTCCAATTTTGGTAGAGTGTTCAGGATAGTCATGGTACGTTTCCTTAAGACGCGGAATCGTTTGCCGAAAACTCCTTCTCAATCTATTACTGTTTTCGTAAAGGCGATAAACGTTGAAATCGGAAATGACTAATTTGAACCACTTCCGGTTTAAATAGAGAATTAACAGAGGAGATAAAACCTATTCTTGGGACGCTGAATCGATTGCCAACAACTCGCATCTCGATATCTCTTACCGTTTTGGCTGAGATATATGTCGACAGACAGACGGACGGACAAAGCTGTTCTATAAGACATCCGACACTTATGCATAGCACAGTTTGGAAGCAGGCCTGTATCCACGAAGGTTCAGAGAGGTCGGTCCCCTCTAAATTTTTACTGGCCCCCTCTAAAATTTTCACGGTAGGCTTGCAAATGAACTATAATGTGGTTGCATCGGGCCCTCCTAACTTCTACCGGGTTCCCCTCTATTTTTGGGCTGGCTACGAGCCTGTTTGGAAGTCTAATAAATAATAATAGTACACAAATCAAGTCTAATAGTATAATAGTATAATAGTACTATATTAATCACAGAACACAAAAATGCCCATGTACTGTATTTCAAAGAACATATCTCTCTTTCGAAAATCCAGAGAGGGTAATTGCCCCCCGTTGCAGCCGCCCATGAGTCAGAACCGCTTGTTAAATGATTTGAATGACACCGCTGATTTATACATGAATTTAATCTAAATTTAAATTTAATTATGAAATAATAACATTATATACTAGGGTGTATCGAAAAAAACTTTTTTTCGAAATCCGGTTACGGCTAGTGCGGATTTTTGGCCAAATGGCATCAATAAAACGTATAAAAAATCTCAACTCGATCAGACAACTCATTCTGCTGCCGAGTAGAGCCCAAATATTAGAAAAATCAACAAAAGATTCACTTTTCAACTGATTTTCCAAAAAATATTTTTTAAATATTTCCTATATTTTTCGGTCTTTTAAATTATTGAAATAGCATTGGAAAGGAGAAATAAATACATAAAACAAATTTATTATGGTTATTTCTGTACACCACAAGCATAAAAACCTAGTTAATTATTTGTAAAAATGCACTGATTTTCTGGCGTATCGTACAATTAAATTTTAATATAAAATTATTGAAGTCTCTTGAATAACGAAGAAAACACTTTAGTGCTAAATTCTAAGAGCAGTAATAGTATAAATAATTTGCTCTCAATGCCGTATGCATCTGCTTATCACACTAGATCACCTGCCACCCACCTCTCCCCGAACGCCTCTTCTCTTGTACTTGCCCAGCTGAAAGGATCTGTCTTATCAGTCGCCAGTAGTCAACCAGCTGTGTCGAATGTGATTGTCGCTGCTTGAGTTATTTATTAGTGCTGTAGGAAATTTTAACTAAATAATTTGTTTTCGTGTGAAGTGCAGTATGTAGAAGTGAGAACAGTGTTTCAGTTGTGTTAAGTACTTTTTATTAAGAAGAGAGTAACAGATACGCTGACGTTATGGCATCGAGAAGTTTGTTACGGTCTGACGTTAGGAATAGCATTATTGGGACACCCAAGGAATTGGGTAGAACACAGCTACCAACCGCTGAAATGTATTGAGACAATACCTATGGGAGCGAGAAGAAAAAATGAGAATTTCAGGATCCCGGAAAGAGCCTTCAACAAAGGATTTATCTTTTATCGTCGCCAGAAAGATTGTAGAAAATTGAGATTACGCATCAATCTTGTGGTTCTTTGATCTAGAAGAAAAGGCGCCTCTAGCACTGGCACATTTCTTCCTTTTTCGCAGTTGCAGGCAAGAGGATCGGAACACTTACAAAAGGCTATATCAAATGAAATATTTTTGGCAGACTGCTGAAAATCAGCAATTCGTTTCGCAGAAGTTTCGCAAGTCACGGACAATATTATGGTGCTTCAATATCATTGCAACAATCCCTCTGACACTGAAAATAGTTTCGCCGCTGATTGAGGCGTAACCTCAATTTTCTACAATCTTTCTGGCGACGATAAAAGATAAATTCTTTGTTGAAGGCTCTTTCCGGTATCCCGAAATTCTCATTTTTTCTTCTCGCTCCCATAGGTATTGTCTCAATACATTTCAGCGGTTGGTAGCTGTGTTCTACCCAATTCCTTGGGTGTCCCAATAATGCTATTCCTAACGTCAGACCGTAACAAACTTCTCGATGCCATAACGTCAGCGTATCTGTTACTCTCTTCTTAATAAAAAGTACTTAACACAACTGAAACACTGTTCTCACTTCTACATACTGCACTTCACACGAAAACAAATTATTTAGTTAAAATTTCCTACAGCACTAATAAATAACTCAAGCAGCGACAATCACGTTCGACACAGCTGGTTGACTACTGGCAACTGATAAGACAGATCCTTTCAGCTGGGCAAGTACAAGAGAAGAGGCGTTCGGGGAGAGGTGGGCGGCAGGTGATCTAGTGTGATAAGCAGATGCATACGGCATTGGGAGCAAATTATTTATACTATTACTGCTCTTAGAATTAGCACTAAAGTGTTTTCTTCGTTATTCAAGAGACTCCAATAATTTTATATTAAAATTTAATTGTACGATACGCCAGAAAATCAGTGCATTTTTACAAATAATTAACTAGGTTTTTATGCTTGTGGTGTACAGAAATAACCGTAATAAATTTGTTTTATGTATTTATTTCTCCTTTCCAATGCTATTTCAATAATTTAAAAGACCGAAAAATATAGGAAATATTTAAAAAATATTTTTTGGAAAATCAGTTGAAAAGTGAATCTTTTGTTGATTTTTCTAATATTTGGGCTCTACTCGGCAGCAGAAGGAGTTGTCTGATCGAGTTGAGATTTTTTATACGTTTTATTGATGCCATTTGGCCAAAAATCCGCACTAGCCGTAACCGGATTTCGAAAAAAAGTTTTTTTCGATACACCCTATTATATACTACAAAACCTAATTTTCAGCAGGTAAGGGACATTTAAATAGATTTGACGAAGGGAAAAAAGTCAGTAAAATCCGATCATTATACTAAATTTCCAGTTCATTCCAAATTCAACCAGAAAAATAATTCTCTATTTACATCACAAGGGGGCTAATAGATGGCACAGGTATTGAAGAACCTTAATTGAAAATAAAACAGTTGCATGGTAAACATTTTAAGCATTGTTACGAACGAATTAAAGCGAATTAATATTTGTAAATATATATTCTTTTCAAACGGTAGTTTGGAAAACAGTTCATGTACAAGTTGATGTGTTGATAGAGCTAATTCAGCTTAAAAACAAATTATTTATTACCATTTATTGATCTAATAACATTCAGAGTATATTGAAAAACAATGCCTGGAGTCTGTTATGTATCCTATGGTGCCTTCCATTTCAATTCAGGCAGAGCATGTACCATCACCATCTCAGATATTGTTGAAACTTTTTTTATAGCAACTAGACATGTATTTAAGAGACCCATATTTTTTTGTTTTGTCGAAAAAAATTTTCCCGCCAAGTAATGGGCCATCAAAGACGGGGAGTACAATTTATGAATTGTAGAAGACATGGAAAATGGTCAACTTCGGAGCCTCATCATTCGCCTATGGAGACAGGTAGAGTTATAATTCTTGTTGTGGTATGTACATAGGGATATAAATAAACTATATTTTATTATAGTTTGGTTTGCGCATGCATATCTTTTTGTACATAAATTAACAAATGAACGTCAATTTATCTGAAAAGTCGAAGTTTGCGAATTTTTTTCGAGCACTTCCGGTTCGAATTTTAAAATTCTGTTTTCGCGGTTGGTAAGACCTAGTTATCCGCTTTCCGAAAAGATTTTTGTATCGCTTCTGTGTGCAACCGTTTTGTCGCAAAAAATTCGAGAAATTGTAAAATTTTCAAAAATCGCCATTTTTGGGCGCCATTTTCTCGAAAACACCATTTTTTAAAATTCTGAAATTTTGTCAGGTGGTTCAACTTTACATGAATAATAAACACACCAAATACCATTCTCGACCAATGCTTCATGAATTAACTGCAGCCTTTTAAAGTTAGCGAAGTTTCGTTAACTTTGATGTCACAGTTAGCAACACTGGGAACAATAAAAGTGCAATGATTTGATGATGATTGTGGTTCACATTCATTAAATAAAGAATAAAAGGTTTTCTTGACTGTTTTGTTCATTATTTTGATCAAGAAGGCTCTCTGAAATAGTAAAATGAGCCTTCCCCTACTCCTCCGTTTTCTTAAACCGAAATAATCTTAGGTGGAAATTACGATTACGAAACACATAAATTTTAAGTTTACTTGAAATGGCCATCCAATAAATTCTGATGATCTACACAAAGGCTGAACTATTACCTCAGTGATGATTTGGAATGCTCCAAACAAAGTCTCAATTAAGTGCAGTGTCATTAGTGATCGAAAAAGGACAAAAAGTTTAAAAAATCGAAACGTTTTCTTACGCGTTCCAAAGAAATTTACTGACTTTTTAAACAGAACAATCCCAACATAAGAATGGTTCACTCGGAATTTTACAGTATTCGAGTAAAGTGGGTCAGTCTGCAACCTGCGAGGGAAGTGTGTATGTGTGTGTGAGTATTGTGCAAATTTTAAGTTAGCTGCTACTGCGTTGCTATAAATTAAAGGTGCAGCCTGTATTGAATCTGTCATGAGTAACCTATTTCCTTTAGTAGTATGATCCGTAGAAAATGACAACTGTCTTCTTCAAGAATGTGGTAAATGTCCTGGAGTGGAAGGAATAAGTGTGGAGTCTTTAATTATTGATCATGATGAAAATGAAAGTGTTAGGTATGCCATATGGGAAAACAAGAATCTCGTTAAAAAAGCTGTGCCAATTTCTGTTTTCGTATTGTACATTGCTGGTTTAACTGTAATTCATGACTACATCAAAAAAATCCAAAGAGAATTAATTGCTACCGAAAAGCACCGTATAAAATTTCAAGATACAAATTCTATTTTACTTCATGTGGACTTCGCTGAAAACTGGACTGTTATTCTGCAAAGTGAAATTCAGAGTTATCACCGGAATATGAATCAACTGACAGTTTTGTTGTAATAAACGACGATAAAACACACGATTCGGCTCATGTACTCATAGCCATAGACAAGATTCTAAAAATACTCGAAGAAAAGCGAAAATATATTTTATAGAAAAAGGTTTGAATACGAGAAAATAAATGTCTACAATTTCCCAAACCGTGTCAGTGTTTTCTGATGGTGCTGCATCCCACTTTAAAAATCGCTTTCAGATGTTCGAGATGCAGACAGATCCGATAAAGCAGTGGTTTTGCAGTGAAACCGGCCATGCAAGGGTCTCTGCGACGTTATTGAGGAAGGGGGGGGGGGAGAGGTGTAAAGAATGTGGCAACGCGGCATAACCTTAGGCAAATACAGATACACAGTGTTAAACCCGCAGAAGAAAAAAAAATGAAATGAAATCTTTAAGTTTTACGTCCGACGCTTATCCCGGTTAGGCTAAAGAAGACGGTGATTATGAGAAATGAATGAAATGGTGGGATGCAGAAAGTGGGAGGAAACTGGATAACCCCGAGAGAACCCACGAGCACAGTGTTTATCCACCACAAATCCCACACGGCGCGATCTGGGATCGAACCAGGGACCCCAAGCACCGGAGGTGAATGCTCTACCACTGAGCCACCGCGTCCCCACTAAAACCACAAAAGAATTCGTGAGTATAGTGCAAGTACAAACTCCGGGTATTACTCTCGTTCTGTTGCCTGGAACTGAATTCGACGACTTCCGGAAGAAAAAAAGGGAAAGTATGCAACCGGTAACTGGTATTCAACGAAATCATCTTTGGCTTTCGGAAAATGGCGAAGTTTTTATGGCAGTAACGGGTCACCATGAACTAACTTCATGCTTCCGACAAAATCGAACTTCTGCAATTCAAAGGGTAGATTTAAGAAATCTGCAAAAAGAAACTTTCGTTACATACATATATGTATGATAACCAGTGGTGCGTAGCAGAAATATTATGAATAAATCATGAATTACGTGAAGTTGAAGTGCTGTTATGCTTCCACATGGACCTTCAGCATTTGTGACTATCGACAATGTGCTAAGCAGGGGCGGATCCAGGAAGGGGGGGAGTAATACTGCTACTTAGAGCTACTTTTAAGAGATCCAAACTCTGAGATCGGTTTTATTTATATATAAAATAAAATAGTTTCTTCCCCCTAGATCCACTCCTGGACGAGTTGTGAGTGAGCCAACACCTATTGGAGCACCTTCACGGTTACATGCTATTAGCGAAGAAGACACCAACCAAGCAAATGATTGGTCCACGTAAAAAAATATTTAAAAAAATAAGTAAAATTTTGTTTCCGAAGACCATTTTAAGTAAGTGAACTTGAAATTTGTGCGTTTCGTAATCGTAATTTCCACCTAAGATTATTTCTGTTTAAGAAAACGGAGGAGTAGGGGAAGGCTCATTTTACTATTTCAGAGAGACTTCTTGATCAAAATAATGAACAAAACAGTCAAGAAAACCTTTTATTCTTCATTTAATGAATGCGAACCACAATCATCATCAAATCATTGCACTTTTATTGTTCCCAGTGTTGCTAACTGTGACATCAAAGTTAACGAAACTTCGCTAACTTTAAAAGGCTGCAGTTAATTCATGAAGCATTGGTCGAGAATGGTATTTGGTGTGTTTATTATTCATGTAAAGTTGAACCACCTGACAAAATTTCAGAATTTTAAAAAATGGTGTTTTCGAGAAAATGGCGCCCAAAAATGGCGATTTTTGAAAATTTTACAATTTCTCGAATTTTTTGCGACAAAACGGTTGCACACAGAAGCGATACAAAAATCTTTTCGGAAAGCGGATAACTAGGTCTTACCAACCGCGAAAACAGAATTTTAAAATTCGAACCGGAAGTGCTCGAAAAAAATTCGCAAACTTCGACTTTTCAGATAAATTGACGTTCATTTGTTAATTTATGTACAAAAAGATACGCATGCGCAAACCAAACTATAATAAAATATAGTTTATTTATATCCCTATGTACATACCACAACAAGAATTATAACTCTACCTGTCTCCATAGGCGAATGATGAGGCTCCGAAGTTGACCATTTTCCATGTCTTCTACAATTCATAAATTGTACTCCCCGTCTTTGATGGCCCATTACTTGGCGGGAAAATTTTTTTCGACAAAACAAAAAAATATGGGTCTCTTAAATACATGTCTAGTTGCTATAAAAAAAGTTTTAACAATATCTGAGATGGTGATGGTACAATTTTATATTTTTTTGCCTGAGTTGAAATGGAAGGCACCCTATTTAGTTTACACAACCTACATTTCTGAACTAATTTAACGTTAATGGAGCTTACCAAACAGAATCGCTTGTCATCTCCTCCATTACTTCCCCTTTGTCATCCAGGAAATAGTCGATGGTCAGACTGCTTTGAGTGTCGTGGGCGGACGAAAAATTGGTCACTGAACGACATGGAATGCCGACTGCACGGCAAACTATTTTTAAACAGGAAAAAGAAAAAAAAATGTTAATAAAAAGTCAATCAATCCTTAAAATCAAACATTTCTTTTTTTTTCTGTTCTTTTGTTTTGTTAAAAGCAACACTGACATGGGCAAATAAACACATATTCAGAAAGCTATATATCTCTAAATTAAAAATATATTACTTTGTTTTTCTTGTGGGTTATGTCGGAACATGTGTTCCAGTTAAGACACCAAACACTATTTAGTTCATTTGATATTCATAAACCATTCCGACACACGTTAGTTAAGTAGGCCACTGTACAAATATGTAAAAGATAGATCGCAAGTCTTGCGTTCTTGTATATGTGATGATGATTTGAAACACCTGTTACTGCATAACAAAATGAGATTCTGAAGTTAAACGAACAAGCTTTAGTTTTAACAGCTATATAAGTGTGTAGTTATGAATTATGCTTTTATTATAGATAAATATCTTATAAAAAATGGGTCGTTAGTACTACAGTGCTGACTTCCTGCTAGTGAAGAAACCTAGATTCGATTCTCTATAACTTCTTTATATTATTGTGTACCACAATGTGTAATCAAACAAAATATTTAATTAAATTGGAAAATATGTATAAAATAGGCAATGTATGAAGTGGAGGCAGTTTGAATATTCTTTAGGATTCATAATCCAATGGAAAATTTAGAGTGCCTTAACTTCTACAATGCAAATGACCGGCTATAACTTTTAAAACTAGGAAAACGCACAAAAAATGTTAACATAAAAAAAATCATATAGGCCTAAATACTACCGGTTTCTCTTCCGGATATTAAAAGTTCTATTTTAACGTCGAAACTCTGTGAGTCAAAGCATTCATCATTAGTTTTTTTTATACTCCGTCATTCTGTCTGTCCATCAAAGGTTCTGCTTATCATCGTTACCAAAAGTAAAGTAATTATGCATTACCTTCTCTAGTCTTAAAGTCATACCAGTCCATACCATGTCTCTATAATTATTCAATTATTCAACATCAAATCATTAAATTCTTATTTTAAATTATTTTCTGTGTTATCAAATTTTATCTTTCAATTTCTATTTCCATGTTTTTAATCAATTCTAAGCTACATTTTTTATGCCGCCAAAACGTGCATTAATTTAAATTTCTTCTTCTAAAAAAAACTGGGTAAATGTCAAGACCATTCAGTAATTTCATATACGCGTATATATAACTGGTCTAGGGTTCGCAACTCAAACAAAAAGTATCTGCTTAACATACCTCCGGAAGGTTTCTAACTGCCTTTTACGTCATAAAACCAGTCACATTTAAGGCAAATTGCAAACCTATTTAAGGTTTTAGCAATATAGTCTGGCGTGTCATCGAAGCAGAGGCCCTCTGACGCGGGCTATCCATCGGGTCCGGACACACTAAACCTTCGTAATTCGGTTTACATTTGTATACTTTCTTAATAAAAGAATATATATACTTGTTTAACAGAGAAATGATTGATGTAGCCTAAAGATTTAGCCTTTCGCTTCATTTTTACATTTTCTTTTCTTATAAAAGGAATCTAGTTTTATTATATTTTTTTCTGAAAGTATATATCGCAGTATTTTACAATTACTTATCGTCTTTTCAGGTGCAGAATAGGACTGACTCATACTAAATAGACGTAGCGTCTTATGGTATTAGACCACGTCTCAAAACTTTGGACTCCTTCAACAAACATTTCAGGGTGCGCGCCTGCATTGAACTGATCTGACCGAATACATATTCAAAAAAAAAAAAAAAAAAAAAGACATATTGGCATGAAATAACGAACAACCACAACTTTGCCCTCAAAAAGAGAATGTTTATTTGGAAGCAAAATTTTGAATCTAATTGTGGCGCTTCCTTACAGAAAGGGAATTATTTGGAACAATTTTTAATTGTGGAGAATATACAACGGGGACAGAATTTTCTTGACGAGATAATACAAGATGATACAGAGCTATTGAAGTAAAAATATATAACGGTACACACCGTACACTTTCTGAGACGAGACATCGCTCACGACACTGTTTTGGGACGAGATGGCTGGAACTCTTGTCTTGTAGGCAACCGTAGCTTTACGATATAATAATAATAATAATAATAATAATAATAATAATAATAATAATAATAATAATAATAATAATAATAATAATAATAATAATAATAATAATAATAATAATAATAATAATAAATTATCAATGGTAACGGTTGTGAAAGAAGAGTACTTACTGGTTGTAACGACTCCTGAGAATACCCAACACTGTCCATACTTAACGGGCTTCTTTTTCTTGTAATATTTCTGCAAGATTTTGATGCTGCCAGTCCATTGAGTGGGGGAAGTTCCTCCAGAATAGTCGCCTGACCAATTACCTACCAAAGCACCATCGTCATCTGGAGAATTTACCTGTCAACAAAGAGAACAAGTCAATAGCAATTTTGCTGTGAAAAATTAGTATGGTTATGTCAGTATTAATTTACAAGATTTCTTTTTAATTTACGGGTATTTTAAATGCAAAGCAAGAAGAAGTTATCAGATTGACCCAACAGTTACAGAATTAGTAGATGAGAGGACAGTAAAATTCTTAATAGTACAGCTTTACGATACATCAATTGTGCCGGTCATGTCTCATGCAAATAACAAGTTAAAGCAGGATAAAGACACAGTTCAATAGTGGCTGTGTGTGCCGAGACATGAGTGTGTCGGAACGGTCCAATAACGCTTTGTCGTCATTGAATGTGGCAGGATTTCCAGCAGATTTCCATCTTTGATTGTGGAAGAACTGTGACAAATCGCGATTGCGAATTATTTTTCCGCGATATTGGACCTGTGTTTGTCGGACTGGAACCACAGTGATACGAATATGGAATGGATGACTCCAGGAGACAACACAACAATGTTCAGGATTCCAATAGCCTTGTGTGCATGGTATAACAGATCGGACAGCCACATACAGAGCACAGGGTTGGTGCCCACACGAACGGTTCGAGATCACCTGGAAAGGTGTAATATATTTGTCCAGTGTCCATTGCTATGGCTCTCTTAGAGCCAAATAGCACGACATCCTCTGCTTGGGCAATTCCCCTTCTGTCTGCAGTATTATGACAGTCACATCCGTATTTGGTAGTATTGTGGTTAGAGGTCAAATGATGATTGCATTTCACTTCGTCACAACTATCTGCCACAGGGTATTACGATATAGAATGCCTTTGGATTTCCTGCCCACTTGTGTAGACGTATTGACGGTCTTTGACCAGTCATAAGGTGTTGGGCTTGGTTGTAGTTCCCAATGCAGGTCCAACATGGAGCCCTTTTTCATATGCAGTACCCAACATCCTCACTTCCTAGGAGGACACGAAATTCCGCTGTTTCCCTGGCCGACGCGTTTACCTGATCTGTCGTAATTTAATCGATGATTGCACAATGCTTCTCCCACAACAAATCTACATCACTACAGTTGATGAGTTTCGGCAATGTGTCGCAGAGTCAGGGTTTGCTATCCCAGTAGGGTATTCAAGGTCTTATGCTTTCTATGACTCGCCGTGTCGCAGCCATTCTTGGCGCCTATGGTGGATCCACGCGCACTGAACCATGGACTTATTGCTAGACTCTGGTGGAATCAATCAATGCGTCATCTCCCTTTCCCTTAATAATCTCTGCACACTCAAGTCAGATTAGTACCTAAGCTTAGGAGGATGGTATATTTGGTTCCTTCTCTTCCATCCTTATATGATATTACACAGAGTAAATTTATTTATTTACTAGAAATTTCCTATGTGGGGGTTGCCCTCTCCAGCCTTTGGCTCTTTTTCAAATTGCCTGCACGCTAGCTACATCTCTTGACGTCAGATAGGAGGCAGCATAGCTGGCGACAACTATTAGCCGATTGTTAAATATTAGGAGTATGATTGGCAGGATGACGCGTTATGCTGTTATAGTAAGGATAATGTGTTTTTCCCTTTTCGAGATCAAATATAAAATTACCTTCATGTACTAAAAAAAAAAAAAAAAAAAAAAAGATATTGACATGGCGTTACATTACATTGGGGGAGGGGCGAATGTACAGTCTAATCTGGTCCTGCGTATACTTAACTAAACACAAAGGTCAGTAGATTACATATTCTACTGTTGTTATCTATCTCACATTCTTTGTTGTTGACGCTATGTGAAAATCTCTAAAGTAAACATAATTTCCCGAGCACTTTGAATGACCAAAAGGATAAATATTCATATAAAAAAGGGTTAGAGTTTTTAAAAGGAAGATCTAAATACCTGTTACGCTTGAGAGAAGTTTATTACTATTTTTCTCATAACATTTGCGTTATCAGAAGAAAAATCAAGTTCGCGTAAATATCGTAGTTTCATTTGTCTCTCTTCCACCTTGACATTAACATTAAGAAATAAAAGTAGTCCTTCAACTTACGGCTGCAGACACTGCTCTAACAGTCTTCACTGGGTCTGCTCTGCTTCTCAAACCAAGATGGCCGATATGAGAGAGTAAATACAAGGAGCAATCCAAGACGTCTTCCTCAAATTGACCGTAGTTCCATGGGCATGGCCTGATACGGTTGTGGGTTCCTCTAAACAGGACTCCTTGATCATTCATGACATATTCCTCTCTTTCTTCTTCTTTTTCCAAGAACACTTGATCCTCTGAAAAGTAATATATTATTAATCAATATTTAATCATTGAATACTACCCATTTCGTATTGCGACAAGTATTCACAGTTAAATATGTACTCAAGAAAAAATCGAGTGAAGGGTATTTGTCTAGACAAAATTAGAGCAACTATTAGAAATATTTTACTGTAAATTAAAACTCATTTTCCTCAGCGTGACTTTAGAATTTTTAAGAGTTTTCACCTCGAATATCTTCACGAATACGATGTTTTCTCTAATTATCCGCATAGCATTATGATCAATTTTATGGGTAGAAAAGAATAAAAGGTATTGTCGCTTACATGATGGAAATTGGCACAATGTCTATTGAATAGTTATTTTATATTTATCGAAACCAGGACATGCAACACACATCCATAGTATATGAACCACATTTACTAATGACGTTTACTATTTTTACTACGGGAAATCTACTAATATGCAATATGTTAAAATGATTTGCGAAATTTTTGATTTTTAATATGTGAAAAACAACTGTTTCCCTCTAGTAATAGAGAGTATTGTTCAGAAAGTAGAATTTGGAATATTTTGAATCAAAAGTTAGTTTCTACGAACATGTAAAGTAGATCATTTTCTTTTTCGTATATTATACTAGTAAACAGTAGAACTAGTAATAGTTTCCCTGGAAAGGAGCGCTAAATCATAACCAACAAGTCAATTAACTAATAAGTATTCGTATATACAAATTAATATATAACGCTTACTAACATTTCAGTTTTTCAGTCCTTTCCTGATCCATGTCTTACATTGTGATCACTTCTGATGTATAGGGTTCGATTCCCGATGGGGACACTCGTTCGAAAGAGTGTAAAAGCTTTTTTTCCAGGCCAGACATCCTGATTGAGGTTTTCCTGGATTTTCCACATTCACACCAGGCAAATGCCGGGATGGTACCTAACATATAGGTCCCAGGCCGCTTCCTTCCTCCCCCAATTCTTTCTTCCTTCCCTTTCCCGGATAGTGTGATCGTCGAGGGATGTTATCCCTCATATGTGACCGGCTAACATGCCGAAAGCCAAGAAATCTAAAATCCTATCTTCTGATGTATAAAATATAAAGTGAATTTTACTGTTTCGACTATAGCGGATGGACCAAGTAGTTTGTTATGGCGCTTTGTTGTTTATTATTTTCGCTCACTTCATTTTTAAATGAATATCGTATTAAAATAAAAAAAATGTTGGATTATAGTAATACGAGTATTATCTTTTGTAATATCCTAATCTTGAGATTGTATTTATAATAGGGTTACATATGTAGGACCGGAACGGTATAGAACCGAAACGGCGTACGACTGAAACGGCATAGGATCGAAAACAGTTACCTGCATATGATCGGAATAATAAGAAACATTATTTTATAAATACACAATATTAAGTAATAATCATTTTCTAGAAGATTTATATATAGTCTGGTGGCAGAGAGCAAAAATTGTTGTGTAGGTGGAAATGCGTTACACGCAACATGTTATGACGATGTCATGGTGAAAAATGTATATTAAAACGAAATTCGAGGGGTGCAACGGTGGCACCGGTGGACAATTCTTTTTATAGCTTTGAAATATAAGAAACAGAACGAAAGGGAAAATATATGCTGTAATTACTCACGATATCAAAAATTTGATTGTAATACAGTTATGTTTTGATGATTTTTACTGAGAACATATTGATATGATATATTTGAGTCCAATTTTGATTACTGCATGACTAGGCAATACCCAGTGGGTTCAAGGGGGGCACTGCCCCCTCAACGATGATGTATTATAAACGAAAAAAATCCACTACAGTATCACTACAGTAAAAACTCCTGTTGTAAATTATATTTTGATGCCGTGGATGATTATCATCTCCACCCCTAAACAAATATAAATACATTTCAGAACCAAGGTTGTAAAGTGTATGGTCTGCCACCCCTTTAAGAAATCCTGAGTACGGCCTTGCTGCAGGGTTGAGTGGAAAATGTTTAATCACTTTTAGCACCATCATCAATGCTTGCATCGTCTGAAGTCTCAGTGGAGTTCGATATGTTTGTGTACATATTTGTACAAGTGTTATCACCAGCTCAACCACAAAACATTGAACAGCTAAACTTTTGTGCAGCACAACTGCACCGTAGCGTTGAGCATAGAGACTCCTGGGAGCATCCACATTTGATCATCAGAAGAATATCGTGCGGAGCTACAGTCACAATGTCGGGTAGTGTCACTGGAACGAGAGTTTTGGACGCATCGTCACGACTCCATCCCTATTGCAGAGGATCCAGAAGGAGTGGTTGTTGGTCCATTGCAGATTTCCAAATTGCACACTGTAGGTGACCTCATAGAAAGTTTCATTCGTTGGTGTCAAAGACTTCAAAGCGGGAGCGAATAGCGTTCTTGGGTTTGCCATTTTTGTACTCCAAACGAGAAATTTCATATCGGATACATTCTCTTTGACGTTCTGCAATTATCTCTGTCGCATGTTTGACGATGCCCGACATGTCTGACGTTAGGTTACCCGAAACTGTAATGGTGTACCCCTGCTTCAACTTCTGAATTATTTTCTTCTTCCCGATTCCGCACAAGCTTTCAACAGTGTCACTTCCAGATAGAGCACGTGCTGCAAGGAGGTTAGTACAAATATCAGCGTGCTTCGATGGTATTGCTCCAACATCGATGGACGTCCTCTTCGGGCTGGTTGGTTCCATGGTGATCGTGCTTGTTTTTCCCCTCTTAGCATAGTAATGAAGCAGAAGAAATAAAACATCAGTGTCATCGAATATCACCTTAATGTGAGCGCTTACATTCTCCGATGCCAGCCGCAATACTTATTATACGGTGATAATATCTGCTTCCTTGTGTTCGATGTACAAGTCTGTTCTTGGCTTTGATTCTCCTTCTAATACTGCAATGGGCTCATATTCTTTACTGGACAGAACGAGTTTGTGGTAGAAAGGCACCAATCAACCAATTGTTTCCATAGCATATCAATCACTTGCGATTTGTTGTGGGTCACAGTTAGTACTGGTTGCTGTGGTAGGAGAGGTGTATGAAGAGTAAGTTGATGTTTCCTCGTTACATGTGAACTAGCGCGCATGTATTTTGGTAGGCTGTTGATACTGTATGGGTTGTATCGATCAAAGATGAGGTATACATCAGAATCTTTGAGCTTACGTTCCACGAAATAGGTAACCTTTTTAACAAAGTCAAAGACTATTCCATTTGTAGGAATGTGTGTACAGTACAGTACACCCATCAATGACAATTGCATTGAGAAACGATTGAAGTCTCTCGGACACTTGAAAGGCCAGCAGTTCCTTTAGCTTTGGTTTGGGAGTGAATCTCATCTGGCAATTATCTCTGAAGGGGGAAGTAGGGAGTAGTGCCACTTTGTGCATCAACACGTCTGCAACGTTAATTGATCGTGACATCAGTCCGATCGTCTTAGCGTAAATCAACGATGTATCAAATACAAACTCTGTACCGACCTTCACTTTCCTTTTCATGACTGATAGTGTTATAACCTTTTTTTCCGGATGGAGTTGTAGGACCTTCCGGGTCATGTCTCTTCGAATGCCTGCGTGTGCTATCTTCCGATGGTCACTGCCTGATCCACGTTAACTAAGGTGCAATACTACCACTCATTATATTTATTATTTCAACAAGATATTGCTCAGGAACTAGTGAATCAATTCAAATTCATTAAGTTAATACCTTACATATCTTTTTCCCGATCAGAACCGTCAGATTTTATCCAAGCTGAAGATTCTTCCCGGGCGTGATGGACCTTTGGTTGCATGATCATTCTCGCGTATATCATCAATATTTTAACTAGTTGACTGCAGATGTGAAAACTGTGGGCTCACGTCTTCACCATACGCCGATTAAGCGTTTGCCCTACAATGCCACTTTGACACTTCCCATATGCAACGAATGCAGTTTCAAAACACTACCCCTACTGTACTCTACTAGCTACCTACGATTGCCCAACAGTGCCAAAGATGCACCCCCCAGATTTTGCTTAGTTGCTTACTCCTTGAGCGAATTCTATGATAAAACTTCCCGTGTAACTAATTTTTACGTCCAATGACTCAGCCACCGGACTAATATGGGAAAACCGTCATACGATCGAAACGGCATAGGACCGAAACAGCGTAACAGAAATGGTTTAGGATCGCAACAGGTTTCTGAGCTGAAGTTTCAGCCGTATATTGTTTCGGTCCTACGCCGCATTCTCTATAATACAAGGTGTTGATTTAAAATGTCTATAGCTTGTATGTAGTTTATAACAGTCATTTTCAACTGGACAATGTATAACGTAGCAAGCAGGACGGCTTTACAGGAATATATAGGAGAGACACATTGAGCAATGGAGGGGAGGGAGGGAATGAGATAGAAGAATGGATTAAACAACTTGGCAGCGTATGTTAGTTACATGGATTTACGAGTAGTTCATCGAGTACTCTATCGATGTTCTTCTTTTCCTGTGGCCACTATCTTTTATCAACGTCAATTTTTTGCCTGCTTCTTTTCTTATCCAGATGAAAATGAAATCGTGACGTTTTCATTTTAAGTTTTACGTCTCACGGTTATGCCGGTTAGGCTAAAGGAGACGGTGATAATGAAAAATGAGTGAAATGGTGGAATGAAGAAAGTGGGAGAACCCCGAGAAAACCCACGAGCACGGTGTTTGTCCACCACAAATTCCACACGGCGCGAGCTGGGATCGAACTAGGGACCCCAAGTACCGGAGGTGAACGCTCTACCACTGAGCCACCGCGCCCCCTCTTATGCAGATGATTTGCTGTAAAGGAGAGCACCAACTATTGCGTCACAGAGTACTTAGTTGGAAATGACTTCTTTATACTGTACTATATTGAGGATTAATATGAGAGCAAGAATGGGAGAAAAATAAAACATTGAAGTATTTGTAAAGTTTCCTCTTATTTTTACTCTGGCGAATAGACACACTAGATTGTAGAAAGTTCATTAGGGTGAAATATGGCATATGGGATTGACACGATCAAACATCGAGGCAGAAATAACATGCCCCTGATTTTACTTTCTGAATATGACACTGTATGATATTGTTCCCCCCCCCCCTATTTGGCCAGAAACATACCTACTGTAACGTTCATAAACGTAAACAAAGTATTGATAAATTTGTCTAACACTAAACACTAACAATATAGACTTTAATGTACTTACGTCTGCACCATGGGTTAAACAATACATAGATTGGGCTCGGATGAGCGTAGCAAAGAGCACCATCTTCTATAATTTTGGTGTCAATTTCCATTTTCCACTGACCAACTATGGTGTCTGGAGCAGGGGTGATCTAAAACGAAAGTAAGGTTTTTTATAAACTATATGTATAAACACGTTAAAAGTACAGTACTATCACAGTGTTATTATTGTTATTTTAAAAAAAAAGCTTCATGATGCACTCCTCGGTAGCTACTACTTATACTAACTTGTAAGATTTAACAGAGAAGTATTTATTATTTTTGGTTTATTATACTTTTGTTTTTAGACCTATCAAATTTAATACCTCGGGGATGAAGGCATTTTAAAATACAGGTAACGGACAATATGCCAAGAATTCGGTAAGTTAATACTGTATTAGCTAATCTTCTAATTATCAGAATGTCAAAGCAGTATTTATAACTACTGGTTTCTTTGTGAGTTCCCAAAAGAGAGAGAGAATTCTACAAAGCTATCAAAGTTGCATATATATCTGTGAATTTTCTAGAGATATCTACTGTCTATCATCATGGTAAAAGAGAATTGTTATAATTTGGCTATTATAAAACTTTTTTTTCTCATTCATGTCAAAAATGATATGGATGGATTGTCGTGGTGTAAGTCTCGTTTTGTTTGCTTTCCAGAAATTAACACAAAAAGGTACTATAATAAATTCAGGAACAAAACGGCTGTTTCTTTTATCACTACAACTTCTACTGCCATCTGTTTGCAGTTGAATGAAGCTCTTATTTACATTTTTTTCCTTCTTTTGTTAACAGATTCACTTATTTAGATTTAGTTTCTGTATTTAAATCTTTCTTTTTGAAAAAGTGACTTATACCACTCTAACTTTAATCTGACCTGTTATATGTTGTTTAATCGAAACTCACAACATTACTCAACTGTGAATGAACATTACAAAGTTTTTTTAGGAAAAAAATAGAGAGAGAAAAGAAAAGAAAAGCCTCTACTCTTAGATTGATAGTGTGCTTGTGCTAACCATCTATACAGTACACATAATAACTTCTGAAAGCAATGGATAGGAAAGACCATAGATTCACAGATTTAATCAGGCGAACGGTTGGCACACCTATCTTTGTTACACCTGATCACTGACTCGATTCCTGGTAAAAACATCGGAGAGTGTTATCAATACTGATCTAGCAACGTAAAGAAATAACAGGTTTCGAATAGGGATGGCCAGACGGATCCGGATCTCGGATCCGGATCCGAAATTTCGGTTCTTGGATCCGGACCCGGATATCCGGATCTTGGATCCGGACCCGGATATCCGGATCTTGGATCCGGACCCGGATATCCGGATCTTGGATCCGGATCCGGATATCCGGTTCCTGGATCCGGATCCGAAATTTCGGATCTCGGATCCGGATTTTCGGATCTTGGATCCGGATCCGGAATTTCGGATCTTGGATCCGGATCCGAAGTCTCGGATCTTGGATCCGGATCCGAAGTTTCGGATCTTGGATCCGGATCCGGAATTTCGGATCTTGGATCCGGATCCGAAGTTTCGAATAGATCCGGATATTCGGTTCCTGGATCCACACCCGAAATTTCGAAGTTCTGATTCGGACTCCTGATTTGAATATTTTAGGCCTTAGATTGAGACCCAGAACTAAAATATCCATATGTATAAAATTTACTAGGTGAATTTTATCTAACTCAGTGGGAAGACAATTGAATTTAAATGACAAAAGATTACATGAAAATCTAATTTTCACATTTATCGTTGTTAGACCACTCTTGCGCACACCCCATCATTTAGTCTTTAGTATATCTTTAAACGTATTGCAAGTATACCACTTTCATCTCAAGTCAGTAGTTGTATAGATCTGCCTTTTGTTATATATTAATCGAGTTAGGATTAAAACTCAATTGTTTGTGAGACCTATGATAATATTTTCAGAATGAGTTGTAACGTTGAAAAACTGCATAGTAATGCTGCATATTTTCTTTAAGCCACATTGGAATTTAGTGTAGTCTATCTTATACAGTCGGCTCTTATGATTAATTCAATGATCTGACCTCCTGCAGCATTACGCTAAAATCATGGATGTCTTTGGATTTTCGTCATTATTTCTATTTTTTTATTACGAGCAAAATAAATATCATAAGCGGCATTTTACATAATACATATAGACGCAGATCAGTCAGTTGATTGCTTAAAGTTTATAGCAAAGCTATTACATTTCTAAGACACTGGCGCCCTTAGGACAAAATCCATGGCTTTCCCATAAAATCTTAAATCTCTCTATATAAAAAGGGCGAAGTCCTGTTTGACTTGAGTGAGTGAGTGACAGATCAACGTACAGACCAAATCGCTTAAGGTACAAACTTGAAATTTGGACAGTTTATAGGCTTTGTGACGTAGGATACCACTAAGGAAGGACTTTGGGAAATTCGACGAGGAAGAGGGGAAATGGGGTGGAAAATATTGATGATTCTTGACGTTAGATACTTCAAATTTGGTATTTGGGTTTCTCATTGAAAATAATTTGGTACTTGTTAAAGTGCTTTTTGATATTTAAATTAGAAGGGGCAGGGAAGATGTAGAAAGTAAAAGAATGGGTGGTAATTGCAATTATTGCAATTAGTATAATAATATGCCTATATCTCGGAAACTTAAAGAGTTAGAAACATGGAATTTGGTATTTGGACTTCTCACTTAAAATAATTAGATACGTATTTCAACGTTTTTTTGATATGTGGCTCAGAAGGGAAGAAAAAGGGCGATAAGAAAATTAAGTGGAGATTACAATTATTGTATAAATATGTTCAATCCTTTAAGGTTAGAGACTTGAAATTTGGTATTTGCATTTCTCATTGAAAATAATTTGACATGTGTTTTAGTGTTTTTTTGGCGTTTTAGTAAAAATGAAAAGAAAAGAGATGGAAAGGAAAGAGGGTGGGGACTGTAATTATTATAATAACATGTCGATATCTGGGAACCTCTGAAGGTTAGGAGCATAGAATTTGGTATTTGGACTTCACATTTGAAATAATTAGGTATGTACTTAAGCGTTTTTTGATGTATGTCTTAGAGGGGAAGAAAAGGGGCGGGGAGGAAAGACTTTTATATCTCGGAATCCTGGAATGTTAGAGAAATGAAACTTGTTATTTGAACAAAAATTCGTTATGAAATGAAATCCTTGAGTTTTACGTCCTACGCTTATGCCGGTTAGGCTAAAGGAGACGGTGATTATGAGAAATAAATGAAATGAAGAAAGTGGGAGGAAACGGGAAAACCCCGAGAAAACCCACGAGCACGGTGTTTGTCCACCACAAAGTCCACACGGCGCGAGCAGAGATCGAACCAGGGACCCCAAGCACCGGAGGTGAACGCTCTACCACTGAGCCACCGCGCCCCCTTAAAAATTCGTTATGTTTGCAGGCGTATGATGTGCGAGGCCGTAGACCGAGCAAATGTGTGGGCTGGGGGGTAAGCCCCCATGTACTCGCACTGAAATTCGGTATGTCTCGGGATACCGGAATGTTATTACATACAATTTGATATTTGAACTGAGATTCGGTATGGTTGTAGGTTTACGAGGTACGAGGTCATAGGCCGATCAAATGAGATATCAGAGGGTCTAAGGGCAAATCCCCAGACATTTCTTTTTAAATTGATTATGATTAGAGGCTTTTGTGGTGCGAGGCCCTAGTAACGGGGGTCTAGTGGCGAAGCCCCCAACTAGCCGAGGTCTAATAAGTATATAAATGTATTTGCGTATTGACTGGAAATTGCATGTATGCCTGTGGAGAAAATTGCATAAGTAGCCACGAGAAATGACAATCCTTTAAGATAAAAATTTTAAAAAGCTACCAAAATGTACTCTTGAATGAGTTGTATATTATGTTTGCGCAGGGGCGAATCCAGAACGGACTCCTGGAGGGGGCGGATGGATTCTTAGGGGGCGGTTGGGGATGCTAGCAGTGAAAAATTACTTAGATGATCTGAAATTGCCACAAATTACTACTAAAGTACACTGTTAATTGTGGCGCTGGGTAGAGGCGAACGACTTTTCGCCCTCCCCTCCCCCCTATCTGTTTACATGAATGATATAGCTCCTTATACAACCTATGCAGAGTAAATAGTAGTGGATTACTAATTACAAAGATACGTGTTACTGCTCGAGGCTCCATATGGTATTTTGTATACACATACAGTACATTAATACATTGATTTTGATACATTAATTGCAATTTAGAACTTCATCTGTACTACAATTCTTAATTCTAACTGGAGTGGTACGGTCACAGAGAACCGTATTTTAAAGAAAGAAAAAAAAAGCTCATCAAGAGCAAGAAAAGGAAGTTGCTCCTTAATTTGATTTGATCTATATTTTATGGGCTGTTCTATTAGCAATGGCCTAGCCCATCACGACTAGGAAATGGCCTCATTCAGTGACCACAATAACTCAGAAAGAATTAGAAAAGTAAGCAGCCTGAGTCTAATGAAGAAGCTTGGGCTTGAGACTAAGGTTCATCCCAGCATTTGACTAGTGAAGGACAAATTTCCATCAGGACGACCGCTTTAAAAAAGATTTACTACCTTTTCGGTCAAGTATTTCCACTAGAATCGAATCTGACAATGAGATTGCTCTCACCTAAGTCGACAGTTTTACTCAATCAAATTTGGAGTAATTGTGATATATTAAGACACGAAAACCAAATATCAACAGAATGAAGAGAACGCAAGGCTATCACACGATCAGATACCAAAAGTGTCTTAAAATCTTATTTTAAGCATAGGAATGAAAATCACTTTGCCAATAATTTCGAAAATTTTGCTGATTCGGAACACCCGAATTTTCTCACACGGAGTTTCGAATCCGGATCCAAGATTCGAAATTTCGGATCCGGATCCAAGGTCCGGATTTTCGGATCCGGATCCAAGATCCGTTTTTTCGGATCCGGATACAAGATCCGAAATCTCGGATCCGGATCTGGCCATCCCTAGTTTCGAACTACGGTCTATAAAGTCCGAAATAATGACATTTGGACCATAGAAGCGCTGACCACACGTACCTAAATAAACATACGCCAGAGACTTCCATGGGCTGTATAGCAGTGATAGAATGGGGCACGATCTCCCCGCTCTCTGTGTGGGTCAAAACATTGCACTGAAAGTTAACTACAAGGGTTTTCAGAGCATAAACAAGTGAGGATCACAGAAAAGGAAAGCTATATATTTTGACCAGTGAACGTCAAAATTTAATCGAGTAAACCTTCAGAACTTGTCGTAAAAGGATTATAAAAGATGCCACTGAGCCTAAAAAGTGTATTGTTAAATATTTTCGTATAATCTATGTTCAAAAGTCATTGTCTTATTTTTCAATATGGGCATACAAATAAAATTCTGCAGAGATGATATTTGGGCTGATTCCAGGCCACCGGATCTGTCTGGGTTTCCGGGTCACTAGTTCTGAGAAGCGAGAACCAAACTCAAATGACCCGGAACAAGTCACGAGCCAAGAGACCTGTGACTAGTGGCCCGTTGAATCACTGCTGTATAGTACAACGTGTCCAAAGTAACTAAGTTTTGAATTTTAAATGGTTACCCTACATGACTATAGCCAGCACGGGCCCAAATACGATTTTTAAAGAAGGTCGCATTGATGCATTAGCATGGTGCATCATCCAAGTTTGGTTTTCCCACAATTCAGGTCTCTTCCTGAAGAGAACAACACAAAGAAAGAGTGCCTAATACTGGAGTGGTTCACAAGACGTGTACAAATGAGTTTGAAATAATAATAATAATAATAATAACAATAATAATAATAATAATAATAATAATAATAATAATAATAATAATAATAATAATAATAATAATAATAATAATAATAATAATAATAATAATAATAAGTTTTATAGTAATAATAATAGGTTTATAGTAATAATAGTATAAATGCTGTAAAAATACATCGAATGTGATGACCTATTTAATTCAAACAAAGCAGACAAGAAAATGATTGCTGGTCAATCTGTTCAACTATTGGTAAAGGAAGTAAAGAGAAGAGAAGAAATGGAAATATCTTCATCACGATGATGATGCTGGTATTCAATGTTAAAATTATGTAACACATTCACTGTCCGTTGCAACAACGACATGACGGAAATGCATGCAGTGAAGGATTCAATTGCTTGATGAACTCGAGGACCCTTAATTACGCCATGATCTAAAGTTGTCTCTGTCTGTCTGTATTTGGTAATGGAAGGCTATCGCCAAGGTTTGCAACGGCTTTTCTTTCCAAAGAAAAGAAGAAGCAAAAAGTGACGAAAAAATGAAATTAAAGAAGAATTTATCATCTCCAGCTCACCTACAACATGATAGGTGGAACCACGCTTCACACTACCCATAGTTATTCTTCGATCATATGAAACAAGTTGTAGGAAGGAAGCAGTAAGAAATTCAAGGTTTCAGATTTCTCCCTTGTCAGTTTTTTTTTAAGTAGTCTTTAAAAGAGTCTTCACTTACTTATAAATCAAGAAGAAAATACCAATCAGAGCTAAAACGAGGGACTTTCACGTTCTTTTGCTTATTTCTAAACTGATTTATATTATGAATACAAGTGCATATTGTATTGATTGCCATCATATTTTGGTATTTGAAAATCCTTGAATGTTTTGGACATAACTCTGAAGAAGGTGTTATGAAAATTAAACCAACAATAATAATGTTATCTGCCAAGCAACCAAAGATGCTAGAAGTACTTTGATTTTATTGTACTTGCAGCTCAACGGAAATTGTTCCCTGATGAGTTTGAGGCAATGATTATTATTAATTATGCTTAGTTATCTTTGGTTCAACCAAGGATGTTATAAAATAGAGGATCTGCCATATGTATCTTCATCCTATTACCTCAATGAAGCCAAAAAAACAACCTGGTATCGGCACAACAACCAAGTTTGATTGGCTACTCTCGTTTCCGCATGAATGTTGGCTCAAAACATTACGATCTTATTCGGCAGAGCGGGCAGAGTAGGAGTAGCGAAGTTGTGACGTATGATTTCACGATTTTGTTGTATAGGCAGATCCTCTATTTTTACAACATCCTGGGTTCAATAGTGCTGAAGATTGACTATGTTCTTTTTAAAGCGATAGTGTTTTGTTACACAAAATCGTAGAAATGCGATGTGAACGACAAAATTAGATAGGAAAATGCAATCAATCTATGATCAAAATTTATTATTAAGTCAGTGTCTTTTCTTTACGACGAAATGGTTCTCCCACGTAAAATCCAAGTAAAATATTGTTCTATGTAGAAAATACCCACTAAATGGATGACTTAAAAAAACAACTTAAAAGGTAGTTTGATAAAAAAGAAACTGTTTAATGGATTTTATATGTATTCAACTGACCTCAAGGCCAGAAAATCTCGCATCTTAATGATATCCCAGATCATAACAACAGTGCCACTGAATCGTAACGAATTGAAAAGAATTCAAAGAAATTTGACTGGAACGTTTCATAAAAATCTGTTAAGAATTGCAGCAGACATGTGAACAATGATTGCATTAAGCTAATATGGAATTCATGTCTTGTGGCATAGGCTTCATGAATCCTGGAGGCGCTCTGAAGTAAATTCTGGAGATGCCCTGAAGTAAATTCTGGAGGCACCCTTGGCTTAGAAAATATTAATGTAACCCATGGAACCAGACAAGAATGCAAACTATGCAACTACCTTCATAGTATCAATTCTGATGCATTATTCATATTTAAGAAAGGAAGAAAAAAGTTAAAACCAACCTACATATGAAATAAAGTAGAAGGCAAAGGTATATTTTTGGAACAATAAATGTTTGGTTATAGTAATAGACTAAATGTGTTCCTTGTCTGCCAGGCAGGGCCGTTTCTTCATATAAAACATCACATTTATTGTTATTGTTATGCTTCAAAACTTCAACGGGAAAGCGCTAAGAAACTACGAAAAAAAAAAAAAAGTGTTCATTCAATGCAAATAACCTCTAGTTTCTTCTTTCTTCTTAACTGCTTAAGACAGAAACAAAGAAAAAATGACCACCCCTGAGGCTAACGCATGCCGTGCAGTATGTATATCTTCGTGTTCTTCGTGTAGGAAACTCAAGGCTAAATGCAAATACAAGTAAATTTAAAGTGGAAGTATATTGAAAAAAAAAAAAAAAAAGAGGAGGGAGAGAATGTTACCGCAGCGCAATGCATGCCTTTGCAAAATATATATTGTTTAAAAGGACGTGTAGCTGTATAGTCATTCTTTTTCTCAAGAGAAGGGAAGTATGTAGTGATTGCACGCATTTTTTTTCTGATTTGTGTATATAATCACGTTCAAAAAAAAAAAAAAAAACGAACAATGTCACTCTTATAAACCTGTGTACTTGCCTTCAGTTCGGCAACTTTTTTTTTTTTAATTTTTTTAAGCTTCCTAATGTTTATATGGTTAGCACGAAACCCGGATTTGATTCCCTATAGGAACTCATGTGATTCAGATCCCACGTTAAGCTATAGATACATGTAGCATAAAGGATACACCCTGGACGCTAAACTCTAACCCAACCGAACGTACTTAAACACAATGTATACACAGCACTTTTATAGAAGTTTCGTATACACCCAAGTAGAATACAAATATTTTCATTGATAATTTCACCAATGTGCTTATAATACCCTGTTCTTCTCTTCTGCTTCTTAAATCCAGTGCTACAATAATACTTTCGTGTATTAATTAGTCATTTTGATAAATGGACTAAAGTTACCACAATCATGAAAAATCTTGCATGGAATCAAAAAATTGGAACTATAATCATCATTCTTGGTCACACTGAGTGTTGACTGCTTTCAAAAGAAAACCAATGGATTGCATTCTAACAAAGAGAAATGCTATTAAATTACCTCCCTAATCTTAAGAGATGTAAAAATGGGAATTTTGAAAATAAAATGAGCCAAAGTACACCCAGTTTACGGTATTACGTAGCCCCGCGTGGCGTAGTCGCTTACGCTCTCGCCTTTGGTGCAAACGGTTCCGGGTTCGATTCCCGGTGGGATTACTCGGTCGAAAAGGCGTAACTGCTTTTTCAGGCCAGCCATCTTAAGTGAAGTTTTACCTGGGTTCACCTGATTCACACCAGGCAAATGCCGGGATGGTACCTACCGTAATGGTCCCAGACCGCTTTCTTCCTTCCCCGATCCTTTCTTTCTTCCCTTTCATCGGATAGTGTGCTCACCAAGGGGCGTTATCCCTCATAAACGTAACGGGCTAAATGGCCTTACAAGGGAAGAGAGGGAGATTATATATCGAAGTGGAAGATGGTTTATATACCAATCGAAAGTACTAATGACGCCTATTACGAAACTGTAATAAAAATTTTCCGAATGTATATACTGTGCGAGTTATATGAATATACAGAGTGTCCAGAAAATCCGTTTCCACCCCTAGAAATCGCAATCGATGAGACAGATGCCAAAACAGGAAAACACATGTTTAATCATTTTAGAAGTACAACGTATCAAAGCAAAAATTGTTGTCCCAGGGTCACCTGTAGGATCCTAGGCGGGATCCAATTCAAAAATTGCAAAATGTAAGGGGATCAAGTAGCATATCGTTGAAAACTTGTTGGGAAATGAAAAAGGACGGAACTAGTCTCGACTCTCTAAAAATTACCCTATGCAAAATGGCCTCCGTTCAAAATGTCAGCGAAAACGTAATTGTGAAGTCTATGGCCATCCCAAAGAAACCTGAAACGGTGAGACATGTCAAAACAGGAAAACACGTTTGTCATCATTTCAAAAGTACAATGATTGAAAGTAAAAATATTTGTCCACAGGGTCCCAGACGGGGTCCTACTCAAAATTTTCAAATGGCAAGCAGGTGTTAAAATAGCACATCGTTGAAAGATGTTAAATAAAAGCAGATGGAACAAGTCTGGACGCTCTACAATAACACTGTGCAAACATCTTGCGTTTTAGTTCTTCTTTCTGTAGCCGGTTTTTAGTTCATTTTCACTTTAGTTATTGTACTCAACGGAAAGAAAGGAAATGCCCGCACTGTGAGATTCTGTTCTTTGGGCCCAGTAATGTCTAAATAAATAAATAAAAAAAATCTAATAAAATAAAAGCAAATTAAGAAATAAAGAAAAGAACAGAAAAGACATAACATTTGACATCTTTGAGTATAGAACTGACTAGTTAACATATAATGTACAACCACGAACATAAATAAGTAGAGGTTGGAGCCATAAGAAATAAAGACTCTTAACTCTACTTATTTATGTTTATGACTGTGCAATATAGTGATACTTATGCTTGTTGTCTGGATTATCAATTATAAAATGATTCAAACAAAAAAAAAAAATTCTTGCAGCAGAAACAATGAATACGTGCAAATGTCTCACAATGAAAGCAAGTGCCGATTGCAAAATGGAAAGTGAATGCGTTCAGAGAATCGAAATGAAGATGTACATTTTGACCGACCACCATTTTACACAAGGTAGTTTTAGAGAGTAGAGACTTGTTCCGTCTTCTTTCGTTTATCAACAGGTTTCCAACGATATGCTACTTGACATCTCTTGCTATTTGGAAATTTTGAGAAGGACCCCGCCTGGGACCCTACGGGTGGCCCTGGGACAACACCTTTCACTTTAATACATTGTACTTTTAAAATGATCAAACACGTGTTTTCCTGTTTTGGCATATGCGATTTCATCGTTTGCGATTTCTAGGGGAGGAAACGGATTTTCTGGACACCCTGTATATTCATATAACTCGCACAGTATATGCATTCGGAAATTTTTTTTATTACAGTTTCGTAATAGGCGTCATTTGTGTTTTCGATTGGCATATAAACCATCTTCCACTTCGATATATAATCTCCCTCTCTTCCCTTGTTAGATGCTGACAGCCCAGAAATCTAATTTCTAAAAAAAAAAAATGTATTACACACTAAAACGGCTCATATGATGCTGAACATTGTTTACAGAGACCTGGAATATGTTGGAATTGTTTTACTTGCATACAAGAAAATGAAATGATTTAGTTTACATTTCATGATTTTGCCCTGTAAATAATGAAAGTGAATGATTGTGAATAATTGGTGGAATGAGAATGTGGGATGAAACGGGAAGACCGCAAAGAAACTCACAAATATTATGTTCTCTACTGCAAAATCATTTGGCCCGGGATTGAACAAGAGGCCCCTTGCACTAGAGTTGAATGCTCCGACACTGAGCCATCTTGCACTGCTGCTGTGCTATTGTGATGATTACTTTGTTTTATTTAGTAAAAAAGTGCTCTTCTCTATTTACGGACACTGTCAGTTGTGAACATGCATAGTCTCTCTTTACCCTTAACGTCTGAATAATCTCTTCAAAACGGACAGAAAATTATTCTCAGTTCTTAAATATTTAGCACAGAAAATGATTTCTGCATTAAAAAATAAATCCTGAATTGGTTCCTTCAACTGATCCAGTACTTAAGAGTAAATTTCAATCTGAAAGTAGTGTCACATGATTGCACGGCAGACATCTATTAAAGCTTTTCTAAAAGAAATTTATAAAACACCATAATTGATTAGTTCTGTCTATATTTTCAGTATTTAATAATAATGATCCATGTTATTATCATTGGGTTACTCGCATTCAGTGGCTAAGCGAATTAAGGGATTTTTATTAGGCATGGGCGCGAGACGCGAGAACGCGAGAAGTCTCGTCTCGTCTCGTCTCGCAAACGAGACGAGAACGCGAGACGAGACTTATAATATTTTGCGAGACGAGAACGCGAGACGAGACCTGATATCTTTTGCGAGACGAGAACGCGAGACGAGACTTCAGCAAGTCTCGCGCGAGAAGTCTCGCGAGACTTCTCGCGGTCTCGCATAGTTTACATTTGTGATATCGATATGGTATTCTTTTCCAAGTACCATCATACATATTGAAGAGAAGATAGTTAATAATGTCAGGATCGAGTTTTGTAATAAACATGGGTGTACCGACAGTAGAGCGCCAGCAAAGAGAGTGATGATAAAAGAGCGACAACCAGGAGAGCGTTAGCCAAGAGATCGACGGGTCAAAAGGCGACGCACAAAGAAAGCGACAGCCAGGAGAGCGACGGTCCAAAAGGGCGACGCACAGAGATCGATAAACTATGGATCAAATGCTTGAAACGTGGTCATAATTCAAAATCAGTAAAAATGGACAAAAAATTGCTATAATGAGGATTTTGATCTTGTTAATTATCAATTTGACATCAAATAAAAAAAAAATGGAGGACAAAATTTGGAAAAAGTAAAATTGGCAAACTGGACTTTGTACATTGGTGCATTTGACTTTGTTGATTACAAACTTACTAATTTGACATTACAATTTAAAAATTCAAAATTGCGGATCCATATAGCGGACTGCGTCTGAAAAAGTTTGAGATTCGAGAGGGAAAGATACTTTGTCTACTTCAATAGCTAGGACAGAGTCAATCTACCAGTCATTTATTAACTAAAATATAACTTAATGAAGTCATTTTAATTTTTCAGTTAAACAATTGTTCTTCTCCCCCTTATTTTTCGAAAGCTTAGTCCTCAACCATATAGAGTCATTCCACCTGAAAGCGAAAAATCAAGCATGACGGTCGATTATGTGAATGATAATAACCAGAAATATTTATAAAGTTCTAAACCGTGTCGAACAAAAAGGCACAGTGGAACACTAACAATATTTTGATTCCAGCAAGAAATTTGCTTCCTCCACAAGTGGTGAAAATTTCAATTTGTATTTCGACTTACTTCTGTCCCGGCATGTGTTTACGTGGCTGCACGTTCCTTGCTGCTTCACGTTTCTTAGCAGCTGTAAAATTACACAAAAACATTCTTGTAAACAAAGTCCGGGTGTAGAAAGGAATGCAATCACAAACGAGAGTCGTGTTTTTCTGTTTTCACTCCTTTTAGTAGACTCAGTTCACGATTGTTTGTAATTACTTGCAAAATTTGATTTTGTTTGTAGCGGTTTCAGACCTTGGAATGCAGACAACACAACAATCTTGATGTAGCGTTGGAGCTTCAAAAAGTTGTAATGGTCACATCTGTTTTAGAGATTGATATGTATTGCTTTCTTTTCTTTCTTTCTTTCTTTCTTTCTTTCTTTCTTTCTTTCTTTCTTTCTTTCTTTCTTTCTTCTTCTTCTTCTTCTTTTGAATTTTGGAGCAACAACAACAATATAAAGTGACAACATGAAAACAGATACTTTAGTGAGGCTCAGAAACACAAATTTGAGCGTTTTAGTTATTTCCGATCAGAAGTTAGAGGGGGCATAGCTCAGCATCCGTTCTCTATGCACTATATACTTTATACCACTAGCACTAATAGGAATTAGAAACACAAAAGATGATTTTTTTTCTATAGAAAGTACAGATTATACTTATTATTCTCTCAAAATTACGTTCCCTTTGACACAACAAATTTTTCAATACCGGTACTTCTTCCGAAAATATAATTTTGGTTTAATTCATCGACTCGGACTAAAAAGATCCAAATATTTCGTAACCCAAAATGTGTATTTGCGTCACTACTACGTGGTTAAAAAAAAAAAAGGACTGTCCACATATCTATAGTGCAATTTTGAATTTATTTATTTATTTACTTTTTCAATCTCAATAGAGCTCCAAGAAAATGAACATAACTTAATATTCAACTATGGTCGTATCTTCAACATGAATGGCGTGCATTACAAACCATTCCATTTTCCTTCCTATCACATATTGATAACTGTTCAGACAAATACTCAAATCTCGAATGCGACCGCACGAAGATTTTGGCATAATTTGTCGTTTCCACATGGAATAACTCAATAGGCATTGTCTACATGTTCAGCCGAATCTCCATGGAAGTTATTCCCTTCATCACCTTCGTTTGAGTCGTCTAAATTTTTGTCAGCTTCCGCGTTGGAAATAATTAAAAGGTTTACAGCTTCAGATGACAAATTCATTTTCTTATGAAATGATCTGCCCAAAGAAGAAATGAAAGGATCTGTTGTTGCCTTCGGAACTTATCATCCATGTTTTCAATACGAAAACAGTTTCGAGAGAAATTCTGACAAGCTGACAAGAATTCAGGCGGTTCAGACGATGAAATCGATAAAGATTCGACTGAACGTGTAGACACTTATATGGTTGAGGATGAAGCTTTCGCAAAAGAAGGAGAACAACAATAATTGTTTCGCTGAAAATATCTTCAGTAGATTGTCCACTGATTTCGCATATTTATTCTTTATATAACTCCTCTTGTACCATTACCACGCTAAATAAACACCAAAAATGAATTGAATTCAGGCCTCGTCATACCGAAAGTGAAAATGTGTACTATTTGCCTAAACAAACAGCTAAATTTCCGTATTTTGTTTTGTTTAATCTTGTTTTTGAGGCGAGAGATAGAGATTGGGCGAGACAAAATCAAATCTGTCTCGCTTCGTGACCAGGACTGGTGATATTCAAGAAACAGTTCACATTTGTTTCGAGATAATACATTAACGACATCTCAAGATAGACTAATTTTTCCTCTTGTCGCATCTCGTGAGCGCATCTATCACTAGTTAATATAAAAACTACTAATACTATAGAATTAAATTTGTTTGGTCCCGACACTACTCGAAACTTGAGCAAATATCGAGTCGAATTGGAGATTTTTTGAACCGAGTTCTCGAGTCGATATAAAATATTTTTATTTCGAGTGAAGCCAAATTTAAAGAAAATTTGTTTGAACTTGCTCGTCCTCAACCCTCGAACAGAATGGGTCCAGAAAAGGTAAATCAATATTGTGCGTTCGTGCTGTACGTTGCAGGAAGGAACAATGCTGTCATAATTATGAACTCCCCAAAGATGTTAATGTTCTACAAAATTGATACCTTAGAAGTGCATGGTTCTCATCGAAACATCCCTTCCACACAACATCATCACCTGAAATCGTAGAGACAATGGCAGACGAAGGCAAGTCAGTAACTAATAGTTTATTTCTAAACTTTTGGGCTAGCATTTATTTGAACATTTACTATAAATTATGTCGACTAGTGGAAATAAAAAAATACAATTTTCCTTTGTATTATGAAATTTCTATTGATTTTTTTAATGTTTTACTGTTATTTTGGAAGTTTCAAAGTATCTAGTTAACGGGGTAAGTGTTGTGACTTTTCGGCAACACTGATAGTTGCTTAGTTAGCTGTTCTTGCTTCTTGAAATGGTTTGGTCAGATTGTCACAATTACTGATTTCATGATAGGTTTAAGTTAACAAGGTTAATCAAAATCTAGTTATTTTAGGATATTTCCTCATGACAAAAGATTCAAGAAATAAAGATTGTGTTAGGTTTTTTTTTTTTTTTTTTTTTGTCACTACTTTCCCAAAATGTAATAAAATAGATTCTTCCATTATCTACACTGTTTTCCTTATTTTCTCTTTGAGGTCGTGAGCCAAGATCTTTGGTCATAAAGTTCTTGAGGAGGGGGAGGAAAATCGAGGGAAAAAACGACACGTTTTGCCTTGTGTATCCACCCTCCTCCTGATGATGAGACTACATCTTGACAAATCATAAAAGCAGGATAGCAAACACCAGTACAATGCATTTTTTTTTTTATTTCTTTATGGAGAACATATTTGGAAGACGTCTTTTCGGAAAATTTTGTAGACGGAAACAATGAACTTAGGTAACATTGCATATTCGCGGCTGCGGTTTCCGGTCTTCTGTTATTGCACCCTCGGTAAAAATATCCTAGTTCAAAAATATACGGCTCGCTTTGATTTTTCCTTCAGTGCAGAAATTCTAGGCGTCGGTCAGAGGATACCATATCTTCTCTCTCTCTCTCTGTTTCTGTCAGTCCCTGACACTCTGACTTTCTTCTTCCTATTTTCAATGCATTATATATATATATATATATATATATATATATATATATATATATATATATATATATATATATATATATATATATATATATATATATATATATATGAGGGAAAAAGGCAAGTGTTTAGTTCCAATGTGATGTAAAGCCTCTGGGTTTAGAACAGATTTGTTCCCCCTGCCCACCAAATTGTTTTCTTTGGTAACGGTAACGGTACGGTAACTTGTTTTATGAAGGCAGAAAAAGGACCTATTGGCTTGTTTAAGAAGGAAAAATTTTTTAGTCAAAATAAAGCAGTTGTTTCTTTCCGTAAACATAAATTTAGGATAAATGGATTTATGGCTGCAAGACGGATCCTCTCACCAAAACCAGAACTGATATCTGCTTAGCTTTTATTCGTCAGAAATTGAGGGAGAGAAACAGTGACGACGCCAGAGGGGGGGGCCAAGGGGGCGAGCGCCCCCTAGTAGCTACTTCTGCTTTCTGACTGCTACCTAGACTGCCCCCCCCCCAAACTCCTACAATCTTTAAACATTCTACATGTAGTATTTTATATCAGTATCATAACCAATCTCATTGTCAAATTGTAGTCTACTGTACTTTCCATGGATTTACTATGAGGTAGATAAGTCCTCAAGCTTTCTTCTTTGAGCGTCTGAGTATTTCTGTTTTCTAATTCAGCGCCTTTTGAGGTAAATTTTAGTTATACTTCTTATGATTTTTAATTATTGTGCCTAGCGAGCAATAGTAGATTTAGTCGACTTGTTTTCTTCTCACTGGATCAACTTCGATTGGAAACAAAAGAAAGGTAAAACCAGTTACATAACTTGTTTGTATTTATCCAGGTTTGAAGTTTTCAGTTTCATATTTTGTTTTATTTAAAGGTTCTATACTTATTTTTTCTGAAACATTATTCACAGCTTTCAATATTCAGAGGATGTGCTTATAACAGCTTAGTTTGCAACTACCAGGGCTTAATTTTTTTGAAGGGGATAAAATGAGTTGTGTTTTCCCTTCCTGCAAATGATAATAATAAATTTATGGAATTAAATTGATTCCCAATAAAACGTATTGTCAGAGTGCTGATCTTTAGTTAGTAATTGGCTTACACTATTGCTCCCTTACTTATTTTGTTTCAAAGCACTGACGTGACGTCTACCATATTGACTAGGAGCTGCTGAAAAATTCGTAGCCCAACCACTTCTTCTACACTTTCCCCGAAAGTCAATATACTACCTTGTGCAGTGCTCCAGTTTTTGCAGAAAAGTTAAAAAATCTGAAGATTTCCTCGCACCACTGTTCGTAGCACTAACAGATCTAAAATGGCGTCCTTTCAAGTGTTATTTAAGTTTGGGAAATAAGTACACGTAATAGTTAGACGGAGCTAAATCTGCGGAATAAGAATGATGATCTAGACATTGAAATCCTAGGTTATGCAATGTGAGTTGTGTTCGCAGGGGCTTGATGGACAGATGTATTCTCCTGAAAAAAAAGAGAGAGAGAGAATTCCTTTCTTTTCATTTTCCAGTGCGTTGAAATTTGAATTTTTCTTTCAGTTTTGTAAGTAATGTAGAGATTCAGGATTAATTATTTGACCGTTGCGGAGGTAGTCTATGAGTACGACTCCATACTTATCCCAGAAGAATGTTGCAAAAAGTTTCTCAACCTACTTCTGTGTCTTGAACTTCTTGGGGCGATGGAGAAATGAGTGCTACTACTCCATTTACTGTTGTTTCGATTCAGGATCATAGTGGTACAACCATATTTCATCTATGGTTACTATTCGTGAGCGAAATTGATCAGCATTACGGTCAAATTGAAAGAAGACTTCTCTTAATGCCGTCACTCTTTTATTCTCCTGACAGATATTTTGGGAACCCATTATGTCGAGAACTTGAGCATACCCAAGCCATTCTGAATTATGCTACCGACGAGTTCCAAAGAAATGCCCAGAATATCTGACACAAGTTTTGCTGAGAAGGTAAAAACTAAGAAAGCGGGGTGCAGCCAGACCTCAGACTATAATATGTATATCGTGAGTTTACTATACACTTTAGAAACTATATAAATAATAGCTTAAATTATTTTTGTCACTCAAAAACTGGGGTAACCTTGACCCTCCAGCCCCGGGCTATATCCACCACTGGCTGAAATGCTGCAATTTTCAAGAATAATGTCACAAATTGCATCCGTGATTTCGGGAAGAGTCATTGCTTTTAATCATCCTGGATGTAAAGCATAATTTCTTGAGAAATCGCCACGTTTATACTAAGCCATTTACTTCTTCACCACTGTATATAACGGAGTCGAGTCCCATGGTGTTTCACTGATTTCCTAATTAATATACTTCGGTGACTTTCCTTGGTGGAACAAAAATGTTATAACAGTTAGGATCTGGATGTTCGTGAAATTATCTGTTTGGGCACACATAATCATTTCAAAAGCCTGAGAAACAATAAGAATTTCATTATTAATATGCAAATTTGTATTTGTACATACAGAGATATGTTTTTCTAAACTGCGGTTTCATTTTTCTACCTAGTACCTACACTCCCTCTGGATTGGACTAGGACATTTTCAGCAACTCCTCGTAAATTCTCTCTCTCTCTCTCTGTATATATATATATATATATATATATATATATATATATATATATATATATATATATATAGAGAGAGAGAGAGAGAGAGAGAGATGCGTAGCATATAGTACTGGACGAACGTGTTACTCGTAGCATACGCGAAAGTAATTCAATTTATGTTTAGATTTCAAAAGTTTCATTGAAAAATATTTCATATGCAGACGTTACTTATTTGTTAGTTACAAACTTTACCTGAAATAAGTTTAAGTTATAATCATATAGGTCTAATATAAAAACAGCAACGAAATTACACAATGTAAAATAAGTCAAACGTAATAAATATGTCATATTTGACATGGCAAATAGCCGCCCCCTGAAAATGTATCTGCCCCCCTAAGAACTTAAAGCTAGCGTCGTCACTGGAGAGAAAAATGCTGTCGGTACTCTACTACTTTTTTATGGTTTTGTTTCGATTTTGAGGAAAAAACTAGTGTTTCAGATTGCAAACAGTTTGAAATATTATTTCAGATGAGCTTGGTTCGTTGCGTGAATTTCATTCCATTCCTCAGTTTGCGAAAGACGGTTTGTATTGAGTATAAGTGGTGCTAATGAAATTCTGTTTTTGTGATGGAAGGGTGTTTGTCTAAGAAACATACACATGATCTAAATAAATTTTTATTTAAGCTCATTGTAGTCTTTCTTGTAGTTATTAAAGTTTAATCTCTTAACTCTCAATTGTTAAAAAAACGTTTAGATGAAAGTGCATTTAAGTTGTGAAATATATATTACTAACGCTGCATGTTTACTATAAACACGGCTATTTGAGTTACCGTCTTACCAAGTTATTTGAAAGCTTTTATCTTGCAAGTAAGATTACTCAAATGTAACGTGCCGATTTCATTCATACTTCACATAGACAGAGACTACAGAAAACTGGCATTTTTTAATACCGAGAATGTGGGGTGTAAAATCAAGCATTGTGAATCGGAATGAGTGGATAAGCATTGTGTAAAAATGCAACTATGAAACAAAACTATGTAAACTTTGAGTATACATTATTTTAAAAGGGTCGAATGAAGACTACATTATTCCAGTATTGATTTGCGAGACCGCGAGACCAACGCGAGAAGTCTCGCGCGAGACCGCGAGACGAGACTTCCAAAATTTTGCAAGACGCGAGACGAGAACTTAGGTCTGCGAGACGAGACGAGACGCGAGACGAGAACAGCTTTTGATTTTGCGAGACGAGACGAGACTTGTTTCAGTTCTCGTCTCGTTTGGTCTCGCGCCCATGCCTAATTTTTATAGAGGTATAACTTGTACTTGAGAATAAAATGATCACATAGGCTAATCATTATACTTGTATAATGCAGTACACGCCCATATAAACTCACTTCCCACGGATAGACCCTACTTTTGTTTTTTTACAGAAAGAGATCCCCACAATTTCCCCCAGTTAAGTCGAACACGGAGTCCAATATTTCGATATTAGCCTAATGTCCCTTCGGTGTCCATTATTCAGAAGTTTCACCAGGCCCCTCTGCCAGGGCCGGATTAAAGAGGGGGCTTAGGGGTGTTGTAGCCCCGGGCCTTCAGGTGGACAAGTGCCTCTACTCTAATCAGAATCTCAACTGGCTATCTAAAAAGAATAATGAAGATACAATCATCATCATAAAATAAAATATGACCAAAAATATGAGACTTAATCCCTTCACTTTCCTACTGTACTTTCACAGAAAAGTATTAGGCGAAGTCACCAGGGAGCACATATTTTTTTTTTTCTAGCCCAGAGCCTCCAGAAGAGTAAATCCGGTCCTGCCCTCTGCCGTAGTATTCTGGCTACGGGTATGATTAAAATGAATTCTTCAGAAAATATGAGGAAATATTAGTAAGTGTAGATAAATTATTAATAAGAGGCAACAACATATAGCTTTCCTTTGATTGTTTTAAATGGAAATGGTATAAACTATTAAAAACCTTCTATTAAGCCATATATATATATATATATATATATATATATATATATATATATATATATATATATATATATATATATATATATATATATATATATATATATATTAAAACTCAGTTATAAACAATTGCAATGTCATAACACTTTTAAGTGCTCCTAGAGGTATGACTAATTCTGAGCCTTGAATGTTTCGTTTAAAGCTTACTTACAATAAAATTTAACGCTCGAAGTGAATTTCAAAACTAGAGTTTGATCGTTTTCTTCGAAATATTTGTAACAATTGTGGAAGAAAAAAATGCTATAAAAATAAAATTAGCATTGCATTCTACATTCTGTAACACAAGCTTAAAATATCTCACGCAATCTAGTCAAAACAATAAACAGAAGAAAGAACGATAGGAAATAAATGCACTTTAAAAAAAAAGAAAAAAAGAAAGAAAAGAGACAATTCCCTTCTAAAATTTTCCGTTTATGTGCCTCAGGAGACTGCAACACTGGAACCACTTGGAAACAGGAAGAAAGAAGAAAAGAGAAGAACAAAAAAAAAAAAAGCATGAAACCGAAAGAATGACAGTGATGGTTTGCATCAGCTTACTTAAAAGTTAAACAAATCTTGGAAGTACTTCCTTCAAGGGCTTTCTAAAGCATCATAAGAAGCACAAAATTGTCTGCATACTAGTTTTTTTATTTAGTTGTTCCAGGAAAAATTAACGTCTCATTTACGTATTTCCTCTTTATTGATAGGGAAAAATCTTAAAACTTTCAATACTTTGTTTTCTTCAACTGTTACCATATACTCATACATTTATGATTGGGCATTTTTCTCTTAATCAAATTTTCTCATTAGCATCTAATATGCGTTAAATATTTAAGGTTTTCATTTTGTTACTAGTGTTATTGTGCATTGTTGATGCAAATGGCATTCCCACAAATTTGAAGCCCGAATTATATGAGCATATCTCTAATGTGAAACATACGTTAGGTTTTACGAAAGTAGGAATATTGCTCATATAATTCGAAATTCTCACGATAAGTGCTTTATTTATAAACGGAGGGGGTGGGGCAGAGATGGAGTGGGTCATGGGTCAAGTGGGTAAAGATCTGTGAGTGAGTCAGTGGATCGTGAGTCAACACCCGGACGTGACCCACGGCGATCCACTAGGACCCACCGACCGACTCTGCTCAGTGCATTGTAGACATAAAACTTTTAATAGATTTAAGATTTAAAGGGTAAAGTCATCAAGTTGAGGTCTCAAATCTAGTGAATTAAAAGTTTACTTTGTTCTAACGTCCATTTTCAGCACCGAGGCTATATGAGACGTTCATCTACAGTCTAATATGGAATTTGAACCATCGCAATGCGCTTAAGTTTCTCCCAATAGAAATCGAACCCGAACCACTTGCACCAAAAGGCACAAACTCTAGACACAATGTAGACTAGCAGAGAGAGCTATGAGGTTGATTTGAGACAGAGATGCTCTCAGGCGCAATTATGCCTATGAGATTGTTTGGGAGGATATAATTTTCATTGAAAATAGTCAAATCAAACTGGATTAAGGTAAATCTGGACATAAAATGGAAATTAGGGGGCACAATGGTAAACTGGAGAACGATAAATTTCGGGAAAACAAAGGTAAATTTGGAGGTGGAATGGTAAATTGGGAAGAGAATGATAAATTTGTGGGAAAGAGTGGTGAATTTGAGGAGGAATTGTAAAATTGGGGGAAGAATGATAAATATATGGAAAGAAAGGTAAATTTGGGGAGAGAATGATAAATCCGGGGTCTAAAATGGTAAATTAGAGGGCAGAATTGTAAACTTGGGGTGGAAATATGAAGGGGTAAAATGGTAAACTAGGGGGCAGAGCGATAAATTTGGAGGAAAGAATGGTAAACTTGGGAAGAGATAGGTAAATTTTGGGAGGAATGGTAAATTGACGGAAGAGTGGTAAAGTTGAGAAAAGAAAGGCTAATTTGGGGGAGGAATGATAAATTGGAAGGATAATGTTAAGTTTGGTAGTGACCAAACTCTGGGGAAATAAGCATCCCGATATGTGACATAGTCCTATGAAAACTTGGCAAAGATAAGTGACATAAAGGAACCACAGTGCACGTTGGGTAAGATTAACATGTACGTGGGGAATCATTATTTTCTATAAACATGTCACACAAGTATGTCATGAGACGGAGGTTGTTCATGAGTTAACTCAAAAAAAAAAAAAAAAAAAAAAAGTTTCTACGAAACACAATTTGGTTTTGGATAAAAACTGTGACCTGCATGGGTGACATTGAAGAATTATGAAAACAAAAAGTAGTGGGTTGGCCTACACAACCACACAAGAAATACCTAGATCCACTTCCATGGACAACGGGTTCTCTTGTGTGCTGACTGGTAGAAAGTAGTCTGTATTCCCATCAAAAATATTTCGGTTGAGGAGTTCAGAGCAAAGATGCAACGTCAGATTACAACTACAAACAGAAAACGTCATTTAAATGATAGATTTCGATTACTGTAATCTCTCTCTCACCTATTCTATAGTCTATGACTTTCTCTCCGAGCTCTTTGCTCTTCCTCATTCTTGAAAGTTTTATCTACTTGTGTACACCATGCTTAACACCATCACTTCATATGCCTTTTTCTGTGTACGACACATTAGCTCTGTTCGTGTTCTACTGCTGTTTTCGTCCCTTTCAGCATATGAAAAGTAAACTTGTGTGCAAGTGTACCAACAACAATGTGGCATAAATTTGGGAGTTCTCACATGTTTTCTTAAAATTATGCCAATTGTATGGTGCCCTGGTTTTAACCCCTTTCTGCACTGGATATGCCTATCATAGTCCTACCTCAACACTCCAGCAATCTGCTGTTAATTTTACAACTATAGTATGTTTCATACATAGTGGTTTTCTTTTAAATTAAGGCGTGTACGAATAAGAATGTGATATACTGCATATTTTCAATGAATAGTAGACCTATATACTGATGAAAAAATGTTAAATTCTACACAAAATCAATGAAGGGACCTGCTCTATCTCCACACATAAATTTTGCCTCGTGTCGTTGGTAGACTTAGTTTACTTGCACTTATTTTTCCTCCTCTTGAGCGTATAAGTGATGACAGAGTGGTATTAAATTCTTCTTTATTTCATCATTGTCTGAGAGGTCATATCTTTTTGTTTAGTATATAACTACTTCCAGCCTCACTCCCACAAGAAGACATATGTTAATACACAGTCATCACAGAAATCATCACAGGACCACATGCCAATGTTTTTTATAAAAAGAATGTGACTAGTGCAAGAAGTATTTGTGTGTGCCTGTATTCGTGCTAAATTTGTCATTATGAACAGATTTAAGAGGACATGAAAGTTAAATGAGAAGTAAGATTTAAAAAAAAAAAAAAAAGTTTTTTTTTTTCTCTTTTGGACTTTTGGCATTCTCCTACTTCGTATTATTATAATATGTTGACAAGTACAAAACAAAAAATCCATTCACCACAAAGAGTGAGTGTCTGGAGAGAATTATGGAGGCTTTGCTACGCATATAAAACAAGATATCTTTCCAAGAGTGTTTGCCAAAAATCGTAATATTTCCGTTAAATGTTTCTTCTTATTTTCTCTCTCACTCCCTAAATAGTTAATTATTATTTGGTTTGATGAAGAGCCACTAGTAATAAGTTTTAAAGAAAGAAGTACTAGTATGTTGGTTCTCAAACTACTGTTCACAGTGGCCACAATAAAAAACTGAAAATGTCTAGTGCTCATCATTATTTACTTAGTATGGTGAGTGCAAAAGGATTCCATACTGCATCTCCTGGAGAGTATGCATTGTCTTTCGAGGCACATGGGGGCGTGCACTGTCGTGCAATAAGAGAAAAACATGTTTGTTGAGCATTGTTTAATCCTAACGGATTAATGCAATTCAAGGAATTCAGGGAGTTTTGTAATCCATTTCAGGGAGTTGAGCTCTGTAACGATTTATCTCGACGGAGAATGACATAATGGATCGTTTCCACTAAAGACCACCATACTAGTAGCAACACCTTCTGCGGATGGAGACTGATTTTGGAAACCATCCTGGATCTTTATCACGAACAAATCATTATCCTACCGTTTACGTGTGGCGTAGCAGGTCAATTTTTCATCAAAAGAGAAAAATCCAATACAGGAAACTCCCAACTATTCCTTACTCTTAGATAAATATACACCTCCAAACTGCGATCCTTGTTGGGCGTATCAGCTTAAGGGTCTTCACTACAGCGAGATTAAACTACCGCTAATTTTAGAGTTTTTCTGTAATATCTTCAAAGCAAATAAAAATATTCGAAAAGCAGAAACGTAGTAAACTAGACAATACAATTTTGCATGTGATACCTTTACCACAATTTACATATCTGTTTTTGGTTTGCTGCTATTTACAGAACCCGCAAAAAACGCTAAATCTATCTACAGTTGCAAATCAAAAGCAGATAGATTAGTTGTGATAACGGTATCACATGCAAAATCGTATTGTCTAGTTCACTACGTTTCTGCTTTTCGAATATCTTTATTTGTTTTGAAAATATTACAGAAAACTCTAAAATTAGCGGTAATTTAATTTCGCTGTAGTGTAAACCCTTAAGTGGCATCTATAAGTATATATGAGTATGATAAGTGATACGTGACTAAAAGGTAAGAAAACTATTGCGTCTTTAACAGCTTTCAGTTTATACTGATGCACGGGTCTTTTTTCTTTTTTTCAAATACATTCGTACATTAAGTAGCTTCAGTAGCGAAACAACAGTACGACTTGTTCTTCTTTCCCCGCTTATGTAAGGTCGACAATTTCTGACAATTCGTTTCCATATCTTCTTATGGTATAACCATATCACATTGTTTTCCTGTACTTTCTTTGAAATCTCAGTTATCTTAACACTGTCTTTTTATTCTTTGTGTTTCTAATCTTATCTATCCTGGTGATACTGCACATGCCATCTTAGCATTTTATATCTAGTTTCTTCAGTTGAGTTGTATCTTCTTGGCTTGTTGCATTTCTAATTCATTCAACATTTGTGGGTATCATACGATCTTACAGGCTTATCTTCAAGAATCTTTTCTATGTTCAGCATTTTTTTTATTTTATCGAATAATAATTGTTTCCAAGACCTTTCACATAGTGCATAAACTTGGGTGCCCAGTAAGTGTGACGTCATAAACTGCGCACCCAAACGGTCTATATGAAAACGTTTGGAACAATTATTAGTTTATTTTAATAGCATTTTGTGGTTCATTTTCTATGTTTTTCAAATTCTTCATTGCCTTTACGTCATTCACTGTAGTTTCGAATTCTCAAAAGTTCATAGCTTTTATTCACTAACTCTAATCTTTAAAAAAAATTCTTTTATCGAAAGACATTGCGGAATTTGAATTTAAAATAATAATAACAATTGATGTTAGGACACTAAGGCAAAGATGTGTAAAGTAGGACAAACGTAAATACTTATACTTAGGAAAACGGTATAGGTGGGGTAGGAAGAAAACGTCCATAGGAAGGAAGAGACAAGTCAAAGGGGAACAGAATTAGTGCTGTTTCCGAAAACGAGACGAGATGAGAAATAAGGTTATCTTGTCTCGACTCGTAAATTTTTCTAGAACTCTCATCTGGGCTTGATTCTCCAAAAATGAATTCTCGTCTCGGTTCTCGGAGTCGGAAGGGTTTTCTCGTCTCGTCTCGTAATGTTTCTCTTCTTGTTTTAAATATTTATGTGCTATTTTTTTGCCATGGTTTTTCCTTCATTTCATCTAAAAGCTATCAGAATCCTTCCATGTCACAAGAGGTCCACAAAGTGCATGATACAACATGCAACCATATTTATTAATGGAATATGTTATATAATGACTTGCATATCTTTAAACTTTGATAAATACTCTTCATTATGTTCGTATAATTACTTTATCAATTTATAGTTTTTTTTTAATATTATGAAGTCATCTAACACTAAAAGAGTGTTTTCAGATTTAAGACTTGTCTGAACTCACGAAATTTCTCGTCTCGAAAAGAAGGCAAAAATTGTAATGTTTCTTGCCTCGTCTCGAATTTGAAAATGTACTTCTCATCTCGACTCACGTTTCGTTTTCGAGGTAAGACTAGAAATTTCTCGTCTCATCTGCAACACTACAAGTAAATAAAACATTTGATTAACTTTCGATATTTAGGTGTGTTAATAATGGAGGATATGCAATATGAAGGGAAACTATAGCACGGATGAGAATGGTACAGGAGTCTTGAGAAAGAAGGAAAGTATATTTTGTGGGTTACCAAATAATGAACAGCTTCTTTCTTTTTACAAGAGCTTTCAAGCGATATACCACTTGACCCCTCTTTCCATTTGACAATTTTGAGTTGAACCCCGTCTGGGACCCTGCGGGGGACCCTGGGGCGAAACTTTTTACTTCAATCTGTTGTCCTTTGAACATCATGTGACACTTGTTTTACAGTTTTTTCCGTCTGGCTGCCAGTTTCAGATTTATAGGGGTGGCCATATTGTTTTCAATGCAAATTTTGATGACATTTTGTCCCGCCGCCATTTTGCATAGGGTAATCGTAGAGAATCGGGACTTGTTGTAGCTTCTTTCTTTTTACAGGAGCTTTCAAGCGATATACCACTTGACCCATCTTTCCATTTGACAATTTTCAGTTGGACCCCGTCTGGACCCTGCGGGGGACCCTAGAATGAAACTTTTTACTTCGCTCTGTTGTCCTTTGCAACTCATGAGATACGTGTTTTTCAGTTGGTACACATCTCGGACCGTTTTCGATTTAAAGGCCTGGTACGGACTAACGGAATCACCCTATATATATATATATATATATATATATATATATATATATATATATATATATATATATATAGAACTGTAGCTACGGGGGAGTGAGCGGGGCCGTTACCCCGAGCGCTGAAGAAAGATGGTGCCGAACAAGCAAGCAGAAATAAAAAAGTGTTGGAATGTTGGAAGAGAATAAATGACGCGGGGCCCCTTAAAAGTATCAACGCCCTATTAAATGAATATTGGTGTCTGTTTGCAAATAAATAGATTTACTAAAAATTTTCTTGCTCGCTCAAATCACAACCCAAAACATTTCAATAACACTCACAACAAGTTTTAACTTGTTACTTTATAATTGCCAGTTAATTATACAGTGACAGCTTTGTCTTAAAAGTTTCCTGACACAGGGTAACTCTGTTATAATCAGAGGTGCAACAAAATGTAAGAGGGGAAACCGTCTTCAAATATGATGTTTTCAGTCTAAAGTGAAGAAATTTTTAAAATTGGACGAGCCATTTGGGCTGTACACCCTTTATGCGCCCAAAGTTAAATGAAAATACAACGTTGCCCATTTACATGTGCCCACAACATAAGTGAATGAAGTTACTGTTTAAAATGGGGGCTGGCAATCGACACGTTAGCGTAAAAGTCAGTAACTTCATTCACTTATGTTGTGGGTCCAGGTGAATGACAACGTTGCATTTTTATTTAACATTTGGCGCATAAAGAGTGTACAGTCCAAACGGCTCGTACAATTTTAAAAACTCCTTCACTTTAGATTGACAACATCATATTTGGAGATGTTTTTTCTCTTCCTTTACATTGATAATAACAGTTACCCTATGTAAGAGGACTTTTGAGTCACCCTATATATATATATATATATATATATATATATATATATATATATATATATATATATATATATATATATATATATATATATATATATTCCTTTTAGCATTCTACTTAAATAATTCCTGGTTAGACAATTCCGTGCCATTACTACAAGACATTTAAACAACAACAAGAAGAAAAAAAGCGATGAATGAAAGAGTGGGCTAACAACAACTATACGGAAATACCAGACAAAAGAGAAGAAAAGATAGCCGAAAAGAATATTCATCTCTTTAAATATATAGGTAGCCAAGGTTAACTCTGGTCGTATTTAAGTTTAACCTTGTCCCAAAGAACACAATAGTTCAATAATAAGAAAAGAGTGTACGACATGTATAACATCTCAAGAGGAGACAACTGGTCCAAACAATGTTGACACTTCCGTTTTGCTCATGGATAAATTGACATTATTTATGCATTTGATTGCTTAAAAAAATGTTCCACACATTTCTTCTTTTTATAAGTTTGTTTTCCTTAAAAGGTTGTGGTTTAGTACATAAACATAACTTCCAATGGCCTTGAGAATGATAGTTTGTCTCCTGGATACAACCCAACTTAAATATACTCATTTACAAAGACGAAGGTGTATATAACACCCAAATTGTCTATTTTTTTACCTTTGTATGAAAATATATTCAAAAAAGAACCCCACAAATTAAACTTTTGGGGGGGGGGCACATTCCTAATATTTTGCTAACTAGGTAGGAATCTCTAAATGATCTACGTATGATCTAAAGCGAGCAACAAAGATACTTGTATGCATTCTTACAAGTTACTGACTGCGTGACTAGATCAAATAATGATCTGTTAATGAAGAGAGGCAGAAACTCTTTTCAAAACAATTTCAAACTAAAGACTGAATGCCGATACTTCAAAGATGTTGTAAGACAATATTCTTTCTTTATTTCACCCCTGAGTCTTATCCATTCACATCAGTATTGGTTAATATAGTAACTCGCCTTTTGATTTTGATACCAATTCTGATGATTATTGTGTTTTCTATTTGGTCTAGGAATTAATTCGTGCGGTTTTACAAAAGATGGCGTAACTAGCTTATTGTCCCATAGTTTCGTTGATCCAAACATGCGTTGAAAACTACTGTCATTGAGCATCTTGTTTAGTATATGTCAGTTGCTTGAAGCGGAAACAACAACATTTTTTCTTCAACTGAAAATGGCGCATTTTGTGCCTGATAAAGTGTTTTTGCGGGGAGTTATTCTTCATTGCTTTAACATGAAGAAAAGTGCTACCGCAAGTCATCATATTTTAGTGGAAGTGTTTGGTGACCATGCTCTAGCTGAGCGAACGTGTCAGAAGTGGTTTGCACGGTTTAAAGGTGGTGATTTCAGCTTGGAAGACCAAAAGCAATTTGGACAGCCAAAAGAATTTGAAGATGAAGAATTGAGAGCATTGCTTGATCAGGATTCGTGTCAAACGCAGGACGAACTTGCAGAAGCATTTGGAGTTGAGCAAACAACAGTTTCCAAACGTCTCAAAGCCATAGGAATGATTCAAAAGATGTCTTATTGGGTTTCACATGAATTGAAAAGAAAGACGTTGAAAGAAGAAAAACCGTTTGCGAATTGCTGCTTCAAAGACAGAAAAGGAAAGGATTTTTGCATCGAATTGTAACTGGTGATGAGAAGTGGATTCATTACGAGAATCCTAAACGAAAAAAGGCCTGGGTGAAGCAAGGTGAACCAGATCCTTCACAACCGAAACGAAATATTCATTGTGCAAAGGTTATGCTGCATATATGGTGGGATTTGAAACGTGTGGTGTACTATGAACTTTTGAAACTTGGTGAAACTATTAATGGACACCGCTATCGACTACAATTAATGCGTTTGAAGCAAGCTCTGGCCTGAAAACGACCAGAATGGAATAACAGGCATAATAAACTTATTTATCAAGATGATAACGCTCGACCACACGTCGCAAAACCGGTCAAAACCTATTTGGAAAATGTCGGATGGAAAGTGTTACTCTACCCGCCATATTCACCAGACACTGCTCCGTCTGACTACTACTTGATCGATTGCATGAATAACGATTTGATTGGACAGCGGTTCACTTCTTCAGAAAATATCGAAAAATGGATCTTTGATTAGATTGCGTCAAAAGATGAGGAATTCTTTCGACACGGAATCCGTAAATTGCCTGAAAGATGGGAGAAAGTAGTGGCTAGCGATGGACAATATTTTTGTTAACGTATTCATTTACTTTGTTTTTGAAATAAAGCTTCAATTTTTATTAAAAACCGCACGAATTAATTCCTAGACCAAATAGTTAGTGAATATGATTTCCTTGAGTTTCCTAGGAATATCTCCATCTTCTTTCGTTTCATCGATTCATCAAAATCATAGGATCTCACACTTTTTTTTCACTTTTTAACTTTAAACGCCACTAATCACCGTCCAAATCCAGGGGTAGCTTTAGGATTTTAATTTTGGGTAGGCCCGCTCCCTCGCTCATGGATACATAGGCTTATACGCTGAGAAAAATCTATTCTCCGGACAGCGGTATACAGTATTGTATACAAATATACGAAATCATCTTGCTTACTACAGAAATCAGTATGGAGTATACGTTATCGGTATGCTGCATAGGCACTGCCCTTAGATATTACATCATGCCGTTGCAGGATGTCTGATATCTAACAGTCTTCCTTATATTACATACATATATGCATATTACCTTCGTCAGCTATATGTTATATACGTCCATTTGTATGTGAGATCCTGACCGCCTAAATTGTTTCATACGAAAGTATGTACAGATGAAACACTTACACAGAAAGTATTATAAAACATGTTTTCAGTTATACGTTTGCTGTACGTTAAGTCCAAAAAACTACAGGATTTACAAATGTAACATGCGATTTTAAGTAGAACACATACCATTTTTTTTCTCAGTGTATGTATTTGATTCAGGAGCGGTTTAAGGGCGGAGCCAATGGAGTCCAGGCTCAGGGGGCTTCCAAAAATCCCTCTCTTGAATACTAAAATATAGCAATCAACTTATATGATAGGCTTCAGACTCATGCTATTTTTCCCGCTCCCTACGGTCGCGGTATCACTAGAGTTAAGTCTTCTTCCACCAGCGTCTTCACGATATTTATTGTGTAAGGTTGACCATTTAGCTTGTATTTGGCATTTATGTGTTACATTGCAGTATATGAGCATTTAACTGTTAATAATGAATGTAATTAAACTAATTATTGTAAACTTTGAGCACATTAAAATATCACAGTATAGTTCTCCGTGTTTTGATAAGCCTATTAGGCTATGGAAGACAGCAAAGAAAATTTATGCGCTGGAATTATTCGTAACATAGGGCCCCCTTGAAATAGTCGGCTCCAGGGCCCCAAAAGTCTTAATCCGCCCATGATTTGATTGATTAATGACAGTAGAAAATTACTTTTACAGTAGTGGTTGATACTATTTGTTAATTATCTACCATTAATATAAATAGTCGAAAATATATTTAGTCTTTATTGTATCTGTTAGCGTTTATATATTTTTCAGAATTTTTGGATAGGCCCGTGCCTACAGGCAAAAACCACATACTGTGCAAAGCCCCATATATCATTCTTCAATAATCTAGTTCTAGTGAAATACCTGCCTTTCGTTTCGTAAATGCAGTGGGTATGTTCTAAATAATTGTTTCTCATCTTATAGCTGTGCAAAATATACGCATTGAAGAATTTTAAAAAGTGACGAAGAACGAGGATAATTAAATTATTTTGCATTTCTTTTTCTCTGGAAATAAATATAAGCAAAGATTAATGAAATACACGTACTTTTTTTTTTTTAACGAATTTTAAAACATAATGCAGTGACTCAAAGGTGCGTGGGATCAGTAGCATGATTCCAGCTCGTGCCAAGTGGACTTTGTGGTTGACAACAGGTACGTTCGCAGGAATTTATTTCGGGTGGAGTGTAAAGCTTTCGAGGGGTACAAATTTAATATCAGAATAAATTATATTAAAATTACACTAAATTTAAGAAAACTCGGGATTTCGGGGGTGCCTGAAACTTAGGACTCACCCTCTGTCTAAGTTCATGGTGAACAAACATCGTACACGTGAATTTTTCTATGAATTCTTTCGTTTCCTCTCTCTTTCTTCATTTCATTATTTCGTTCATTATCATTATCACCGTCTTCTTTGTCTCGTAGAATCTTGTTGGACGTTAAATTTAATAATAATAATAATAATAATAATAATAATAATAATAATAATAATAATAATAATAATAATAATAATAATAATAATAATAATAATAATAATAATAATGGTCATTTTTGAACTAAGTAAGGGACATTTTATGGAATGTTAGTGTCGCTTTCTAGGCAATCATATCCGGTCCCTGGTCATCACGAGTATATCCTATTTGATCAATTGGCATTTCTTAAAGACTTCCGTGAACAGGATAAACTAAAAATTACAGGATGTGACCACGAACTGACCTCAAACAACTTATACATAAACAACTGCATTCTAACTCTTAGACGCTATGATAAAAAAAAAAAGACGCTATGTCATTTGAGTTTCTGATTCTTACAAAGGCTCCTTCTTTCCTTGAGGAAGTCATAACTTGTCAAAAAAAATATTTATTATTCAAAGAACATGCAAACGGAGGTGGAATCATAAGCTACATCAATGAAAAACAAGAAAAGGTGTGTCCATTTTTACGTCAAGAAATATGTTTTTTTTTTCCTCCTAATGCGCAAACAGTGGTGTATGTTTATAGCACGTTCGGCCCTCTACGTTAGCAAAAACAATCTGCATTTATATGGGTTTCATTTTTATCACACTGGATGGCGGTGTCTATGATAGACAGTAGCATGAAAATTCTCCCACGGCCATCTTGTAAGCATTTACTTAAAAGAAAAAAGTTTATAGTGCATTCGAGACCTTGCACTTTTGACATCAACGCATATTTCGTTTTTCTTTTTCTTTCTTTTTTTTTCTGAATCAGATCTTAAATGTGTTTGTGCTCGTTTCGATCTGAACAAAGACACGATTTTATCGACGAAGCGCCATACATATGTAAACTAAATAAGACTTTGTGCATTTTTTTTTAATGTTTTAGCAGATCACTCTTTGGCGAAAATAGAATTCTTAGCCACTAATGTTGAGATTAACCACATAGGATGTTCATTCTATAGATTATAGCAGTGGTTCTCAACCGATGTGTCGCGACACACTATTGTATTACGCAGTTCCCTAAGTGCATGGCTATTCCATGCGTTGGCAACGCGTTTATACGGCTAAATGTGAATGGCTAATCACAATACGCTGCAAACGCGAAAACAATATAAACGCGCAGAATAAGTCGGCTCGAGCGTATTTGGTGCGTTTCGGAACAATAGACAGCCTGATGTTTCGGAATGAGTAAAAGATGTTTCAAAGAATTAAAAAAGGAATGACGTGTTGCCAGGCAAGGGGATTTTTAGCAAGAAACAGTTGTTTGCAAGATGCTTTGTGCAGAATATTAGAACACTGCTATTATAAAGTATGTGTGAGTACAACAAAAAATTCACAAACATACAAGTAAATACCGAAAAATTAGATAATTACAGAAAAATCTATGTAACATAATAGGGTTATTTCTCGTGATTCGCATGAACGATAATAAGTGTGTGGCAGTAAGACCTGGAAATACTGACTGGCTCACAGTATACGAGTAATTTATAACTCTGGCGAAAGTAAAATTACCGAATAGCCACCTAGGTCGCGTTCCCTGCGGGGAATAACGCATCAAAACGCATCGTCGAGTAGCCACATAGGATATTCATTCTACAGAGTATAGCATACGTGATAAATTCCAGTAATTGCAAAATTAAAGATGAAAAGAATACCGATAATTTTGAAGAGTGCAGGAAAACAGATGAAAAAGTCCAAAGTATCATTTGATTAATTTGTTGGCTCTGATGTTCTTGCTTATTTTTCTTTGATTTCACACGTTTTCCGAGCGCCGCTCATGAATTTCGTGGGCCACTAGACAAAGTTCTGTGCGGATTCCCCAAACTTTCTGAGAGCATCCCCCGTTCATCTGAAGCTAAGCGTAACCAAAGGTCATCTGCACTGTTACTAATTTCGTTTTTATCAAACTAATCAAATAACAATTCAAAAGATGTTAAACTTCTGTTATCAATGGGCTAAACTTTATTCTTGTCACTAAAAAGCGTCATATATATACAGTATATCTATCTATCTATATCTATATCTATATCTATATCTATCTATCTATCTATCTATCTATCTATCTATCTATCTATATATATATATATATATATATATATATATATATATATATATATATATATATATATATATATATATATATATATATATATAGGGTGTTTCAAAACAACACCGACAACGTAGGCTCCCGAAAACTTGAAGAAATCAACTTTAGAGGTCCTTAGCTCCAAAATTATGGGGCTTACCTTAGTCGGGTCAAGACTTTACTTAGGAAATAGTATGTGTCTTATCCAAAAAAAAAAAAAAAAACATGTTTCAGAATCCTAAGGCACTCACGCAACAATTTTTACAGAGGCAATTTGGCTACGGGCATATAATTTGAAGTACTCACCAACTACCTCTTTAAAAATTGTCGCGGAAGTGATGCAGGATTAGGAAACATAGATATTTGGATAGGGCACCTTGACCCGATTACGGTAGGTTCCATAGTATTGGAACTATGGACCTTTAAAGTTCGTTTTTTTTTTTTTTTTTTTAATGTTCTCGGCAACCTATAACTCCGAAAGGAAGATTTGTACACCACCCAGGTTGGTCTATACTTTTCGTCTTATCTTGGTGTCAGGAATCACCTCCCAAACCTTGTCGGTATTGTTTTGAAACACTCCGTATATATACTCATGGGCCCCCGAAAGGCCGCCCAAGTTCCCATCGTCAGGATTACCTCCCTTATGGACAGCCCTGTTCCATGTCCAAAGGCTCACAACCTCCCATGCCATGTAGAAGAGCAGAATAACATTCGAGAGTCTTAGATTCGTATTGTAATAAAGTATATACATATATATTGCATAATTTAAGAAGTGAGATCTACGTTTGTATGTAATACGGTAAGTAATGAAAGATATATATAATTTCTATACATAAAAGAAGTCCTGACTAACTGACTCACTGATCGACGCCAAGCCCAATATCTGGAATAGGCAGAATCTGGAATCAATTTTTCGAGTATCGAATTCTAATTGGGCTCAAAAGTTGCGTATTCGCGTGCCAATCAAAGGAAAATAACGAAAAAAAAATCACACTTTTATGGCATCTTCAATAAATCTTGATCCCACGGACTCCAGTGAGCTGATAGATTGGAGAAAATGTAAACTGTCTCCCCCTCCAATGCTCGAAAGCTTGACAACAGAAACTTACGTATGATATCACTTATGTATGACAAATCTGGTCATGAGTTTGAATTCTTAAATTTTCCATGTCATACTCAAGAAGTTGAAAGATGTGTCAAACTTGTCACAGAGTCTGTAGGATAAATGCGCGGACAAGAAAACAGAGATGGCTACATTAAAGCAACTTTGTTCTCAAGACTTACAATGTCAAAATATGATAAAAATTTTGAATTTAAGACAATATTCTTGACTAAATCAACATAATTTTTTAGCACATCCTAATTGGTAGGATGGTTGGGTAAGGTGTTTGTGGAATTCGAATTCTCGTGATGAGTTCTGGGCCATTTCATGAAGAAAAAAAAAGTTAAGAAATTGGCCAAGAGGTGCAAAATCATTATGAAAATAAAATGTATAAAATCACTAACATTAACAAATTATTAATAAACATGTCCTCACACAACTAAAATAAAGTTCTTAGACGTTATAGAAATAATAAAAAAAAACATAATCTGTATATTTCTTGCGTAAAGGTATTTTTTTTATTATTTTTTTTAAAACTTTAGGCCGTTTGAGCGAACTGAAGATCCAAAGCGTGATTCCCCCCCCCCCCCCTTCTCGTTATTTTTCCATTAATTAGCACGTGAATACGCAACTTTTGAACTCTATTAGAATTCGATACTCGAAAATCTGCTTTTTCGCTCCACCCTAATCTGGAATCTCTGCAGGTTAGAAACATGACATTTAATATATGTGTTTCTCGTCTAAAATAATTTAATATAGACTATATTTCAGCGTTTTTTACTCCTAAGAAGGGAAGAAAAATGTGGGAAGAAAAAGAACATTTTTTATTTAAGTTCAACGTTCTTTGGATTCACTTTCTTCATCATGGTTGCCAGTAAAGTTGTGATTTATTCTCAAGAGTCTACTGCTATCAGAATCTCTGATCAACAATTGCACCTCAATGTCCTCTGTACTCATACTGAGTTTTGTAGCCATTCTAGCGTTCCTTTCAAAATAACTCAATATGATCTCTAAAATATGGTTTTAATTTCTTATCTTTCGAGGTTTTTTTCGATTCTTTTTTTCGAAAACCTAATTTCAAGCACATGCAGTGATTTAACGAATCGAAATTATCGTGACAGTTCTGGGAGAATAGAAAACACTAGCAGCAGTGAAATGTAATTGAAGCAAACTCAAAGTATGCATTCCACACAAGATGAACAACCTGCATATACCCCATCCTCATCACGATTAGAGATATTTTAACGTGCTAAAGGGTGAAACAATTCTCCATTCTGAGAGTTTGTGGGCATTTAAACCTAATATAACTTTTCTTCCCTTTTACCCATATCAGTGCTAGCTAATTTTTCCTGAAAATTAGTCTGCATTGAAAATATTATTCAAATTATCTTACTATAACAAATATTGATCCCAGTTGCTTCTCCCGGATCTTGAATGATAGACATCCTTGGCAATGCCTCTGTCCTTCCTTTTCTTATTTTTTTCTATTAAATCGATGATACTCTCGGTATAGACTACAAAAGAATTCAAAATACTTCTCATTTTCATTTCCCTCTATATTATACACCCACTCCAAAAGAAAAACAAATACTTACATTGGCCTTAATGGAATTTTCTCCAGTTGACTCTAGAAAGGCATTCCATCCAGGTATTGTTTCAGAACCTTTCGACAGCAACGGGACAGCAACTAATGTGTCTTGTCCATGATTAGGCTTTTCAGCATCTAAAAGAAAGACATTTCATTTATTTATTTTTAGTTTTATAGAACAAAAACATAAGCAGTATAATGACAGCATTAATGATATTTTAGAGTTTACATACACTCTAAACAATTACGGTCACATTTACTGACCGATTACCGACAATTCTGATGATTGCCAACCGATTACTCTAAATTTTACGGTATCACTGTAAAATTTATGGTTATAGGCCATAAAAAGGCCGTATTTATGCCCTATTACCATAACTTTAGCACTAATACCGTAAATTTTAGGGAAATCGGTTGGCAGCCAGAATTGAAGGTAATCGGTCAGTAAATAAGACCGTATAGACCTATAGGCACTGGCGCAAATCTCGGGTATGAGGGGACATGTCCTCTCCAATCTTGGAACTGGAGAGGGACTGCCCCCCAATAATCCGATTTGAAATGTGGTTTTAAGGTAGAAATGTTATGATTTATGTCCGATTGCCACAAAGGAAAGTGAGATGAAATTGATGTCCCCCAGAATAAGCCTAAAATCTGCCCATCTCCCAATGTTGAAGACAACTCTGCTCCCCTGATTCTTCATAGCATTGTTTAAAACACAAAGATTATGGAAACGGGCTTTTTTTCCTCCCCCCCCCCACCCGCTAATGTTGAAGAAAGATTTACGTCACTGTTCTATACAGACATATGTCTCGAAGAGGGGAAATTATTCTTAGTGATGGGTAAAAATCCAGAATTTTTTTAAAGATACCGGAAAAGTTTCCACAAGAAAATTTCGAAGATTGAGGCTTTTTATTTTAGATCATAAAATTGTATTTTTTTTTTTTTTTTTTTAGTAAGAGTAGCGAGACATTTAAGTAACAAAAGCATTTATTTATTTATTTGTATTTAACTACATGTATTTCTATTATTTTGTTTTATAATGATTGAATTTAGGAAGAGTGGCATCAAATATGATAACAATTAGCATTTTTATGTAAGTTATCTATTATATTAACATTAGGTTATAAAATACAGAATTAAAATTACTTAATTTTATAACCTACTCATTTCTAATGTTTTAGGAAATATAATTCTTGTTTAAAACACTTAAAATGTTCACGGTCATGCCTGAAAACTATATCAAGTGCATCAAAATGATATAGCTAGATGTAGTACACGTATTAACTGTTTTGAGTTTTATTTTATTTTTATCTTTTAAGGAACTAAACTATTCTTATATGTTTTTGTTAATACTGTAATGCGACCCAGGAGCGTCATTTCGGACTTCGCTTGGGGAAGAGGGGGAAAGGGCATCACCGACATAAGACATTCGCGCTTTGTACTAGTATATTAGCAGACAATCGGTTAAAGTATATGTATTCCTCAAACTCTTGGGGGGGGGGATTTGCCCTCTCCTGGCCCCTAAATGACGCCCCTGATGCGAACATGAACAAAGGTACTTACAATCTCATTTGGAAGTTGCTAGATAATGATTATATAGCTTTTATATAAAATGTTAAAGAAGAATACAGGACTGGCATATTATATATAGACTCTTACTAATTCAATAACGCGCGCTAACAGACCATTTGAAAGTACGCTGCATATGTAGGAAAACAAGCATTAGAACTTCCGACTGAACGACAGTAGCTTATAGTTTGTTTAGCTGGGTATCAAACTGACGTCACGTCTACAAAAACAGCATTCGTTTGGATTAGCAGGTGTGAGGATCGATTCTACAGTTATGCACTTTATTAGAAACTCTTAATGCTGATAAGAATGCTATGATCACTTTAAGTAAAGAAACAATACTTAAAATTTCCCACTTGCAGACAGCGCGAGATGTGTGATAAGTTTAGCAATAAGGTAGGACAGCTGTGCGCCAAGTGGTGTCAACATAAACCAAACTGAGACACGTTCCACGAACAAAATTCTGTACATGTCAAACAAATTTGAAAAGCAGATTGATGATGAGATAATCACTGTTTATAAAGATGTCTGCCTTGTTTAGCATGCGAAAAATCACGTCATTTTCAATTTTCGAATTATTAAGGAGGCTTCATTAATTACTAACTGAACTGGAGATATAGTTTAGAATCTAGGCGGAATAGTTCTCCAATAAGAGCATCAAAAAGCGCAAACTAGATGGGAGAAGCGTATTCTTTCAGCGAATGAAAGATTGGAGTTTACTCAAAAGCGCAAAACTTTTCGACCGACCCTCGTACCAGAAGCTAGTTAGTTATTAATACTTGCTTAAATAAATAATTTTGTTGGAAGTGAGTCAAGTTAAAATCCCAACCCGTATTCTTATGAATTTAAGAAAATGATGATGATAAGGAAAAATTAGGGAACATCTTCATATCTCCTTAAACCTGTTTTTGTACTTTTTTTTTTTTTTTTTTTTTTTTTTTTTGTCACTAACAGCTAAAGAACGACCTACTAACAATAATGTATTCTGAATTCCGTAAAACTTTTATTTATTATTATTTGCAAGTCAGGGAGAGGAGAAGAGCTTTAACATATGTGGTTTACATTTCCGATTTCTATAACTTGTTTGATGATCTTGTCTAACTAAAGCTTAACCTCTTGAATCTCCTTATTCCGTCTATTTTCTCCCCTACACTGCTAACCTTCACAAAGCAAAGAAAGCACATACACACCTGTGGCCCAGACAGTCCTCAATCTCCAACACCCACCCCCTTCTAATCCAATCTTACTATTTTTCATCTTTCAAGAGAAATGAAGTATGTCAGACAGTATTTTGAAATCGGAACGACAGTGCTTCTATATCTTTTCTTAAGGATACACACATAAATTTAAAAAAGAAAAAAATGTATTTCTTGATTATTACCTGCTACTTTGAAGATGAAAGAGATTCCATCCTTATTGGCATCATAAGAGCGGTCGAAGGTGATGTTGATAACAAAGGCCTGTCCTCTTCGAACCACCAACCGTGGGTCTTTTTCCCTTTCCATAAGGTCATAGCGATCTGTGTGGTGGGTCGGACCATTTTCTGATAGACACAGATCAACATTCTTCACCTGCAATGCTTTTACCTCAGCCGTTGAGTCATCTGTGAACAAAAATGAAAGAGAAAAAATGTAATAATAGTAATACATAAGGCTACAGTAAATAATAGTAATATATCTCGGTAACTCAGGTTTTCGGTTAACATTGACTATGGTTCTTGTCTTTAATCCGCCCCCTTGCTGCTTTTAGTAGCTAGCTCGTATACCATTGGTACACGTAGTCCAATTCTCCGTAATAATAAATTGAACGTATTTGCAGTAGTTCGGCAACTGTAAGTAACGTTACCCGCGAGACGAGAAATGTCTTTTCTCATCTCTTTCGGTAAATTTTGTAGAAGTCTCGTCTCGTCTCGATTCGTGAAGAATTCTTTCTCGTCTCGTTTTGTTTATTTATGTACAGTCACGAACATTAATAAATGGAGGTTGGAACCATAAGAAATAATGGCTTCAGCCTCCATTTATTAAAGTTCGTGACTGTACAAAATGTTTGCTCTATTATTTCTTAATTTCATCTAGAAGTTATCAGAAACGCGTATAACAGCATTTAAATTATATTTATTATTGGCTAAAATATCCATTCTTCGCATGAGTCAGATAAAATATCTATGGAAACAAAGCGAACAACGAAAGAAACAAAATATCGGTCATTTTCTACTATTTTTACATATCCCAGTAAACTTCCCCTGAGGCCCCTGGTTCGAATTTTAAAAGAACGCCTCTGGTAGTCAGCCGATGAGGGTTGTATTTGGAAGCCAACATATGTGGGAGTAACACCATTCACCTCAGCGACTGCGAAAATATGGATTTGACACTAATATCGGTCATTCTGGATTATTTTTTACATGTCTCAGTATCCTCCCCGGTGACCCCCGGCCCGCAGCCGAATGGGGTGAATTTGGAAGTTAATGCGATCGGAGTTTCATCATTGTTCTTAGCGACCGCGAAAACTATGAATTCGACACTAATATCAGTCATTTTCTACCACTTTTACATGTCCCAGTAAACGCCCCCAACCTGAAACACCCCTGGTTTGAATTTTGAAAAAAAAAAAAAATAACGCTTTGTCTTGGTCTGGAGCCTGGACTAAGATACCCGTGATCAAAATTTGATAACTCTCGGCCCACCCGTCTGGCCCCTACGCCGCACATAGACAGACAGACAGACACAGACACACAGACACACACACACACAAACAAACAAACTTTATTTTATTTATATTAGGTTGAAGTACATTGTGCAATGACTTGCGTATTTTTAAATGATGATAAATTTTCTTCATTTTGTTTGTAGAATCACTTCATCAATTTATATAGCTTGCATGCAACAAAACATGCAAGCTAAAACAGCGTTTGAAATCTAAGACGTGGGAGAGCTACTGTTGCTTACAGGACTCGTAAAATTTCTCGTCTCGAAACGGAGACTAAAATTATCTTGTTTCTCATCTCAAAGACGGGAATAGCGTTCTCATGTTTTTCGCCTCGTCTCAAATTTAAAAATGTACTTTTCGTCTCGAGAACGAGACAAGATGAGAAATTTTTCATCTCGTGAGCAACATTAAATGTAGGTTCGAGTGTTATATAGCCTCGGTGCTGAAAAGGGATGCTAAACTTTAATAAATGAGTAAAAAAGAAATAAATAAATAAATAAAATAATAATAATAATAATAATAATAATAATAATAATAATAATAATAATAATAATAATAGTCTTTAATCCTTTATATTACATCCTACTAAATATTAGAAAGTTGGGTTTCGTTTAATATATTTATAATAACCTATATATTAGTTTGTCTAAAATACAATATTTCTTCATTGTATATGAAAACTGGCTAGACAGTATAAAGGAGTGAAAAATTGGTTAATTAGATCGTATAGTATCTAGAAAACAAAATAAAACATAAATTCCCAACAAAGTGGTCCTAAATTGACTTTTTCTAAAAGTCGAAGTCTATGTAAAGAACTTTTTTCTAGTCCGAAAGGACAGACTCGTCCATGATTTCATTTTTTCAAATCTATAATCCCGACGAATGACTTTTCCCAAAGTCGATCCTCATATTGAGATTTATCTGATATCCTTACGTACGAGTCCTCGAAGTCCTTATGAACTCCTCGTAACTAAATATCAGTCTCCCTCAACTAGAAAATTGTATAGTTTTCCACTTAAAATCAATTTATTTCACCCCCAAAACGATAATTAAAACCAGTTCTTCAAAATACTTAGATACCCTACTATCAACAAGACGATGTATTAAGTTTTCTCAAAGTCGAGATATAATTAAAATGCTTTATCGTTCCCGAAAACGATTGATTCACCCCTGTATTATCGTATTCACTCCTGTATCAAAATTCTTGTTATTTTTTTAAAGTTACCCTTAATTAAGTTTTCTCTAACTTGTAAATCGTATTATCGTATTTGAACACTGTTTATAATAAATTCCTTACCAAATAAAGGTATCTCATTGAATAATTGACTTTAAAATAAGAAAAACTAATTCAAGATGGAGTATTTCAAGATGATCGAAGAAAAAGGCATGCGTATTATCAGGTTTATCCCTGTATCATGGAGTTTTTTGCTTTCATATGTATTATCTTTGTCATTGTAATTTTGTTTGTGTGTTTCCACACTTATAGATTGGAGTGCTAGAATAATTTATTAATCATAATTTATTGATTTTTCTAATGTTAAGTCATATGACACAAGACGCGAATCAAGCTTCAACAAGAAGCAGGCGGAAAAAGACTGTAAGACTCCCAATAAACATACCAAGTTAATAAAAACTATGAGAATAATTATATAATATCAGTTGTATGATATATTCGCCAAGTAAAATACAATCAAAGCTGTCAGAAGATCGATCCAGAATAATTAATAATTTATTTACATTTGTAGCATCACTGTGGCATGGAAACAAGACATTAGAGAAATAATGATGTTATCTTGTTTTCACAAGAAGTCACGACAGTGTAGCAGACACATAGGATGTTGAACCAAGAAAAGGTCGGAAGAAGAACGTTATAATGTGCTCAACAGTACGATGTCAGTTTTAATTAGTGCGATATGACACATATGTGATGATAATATTCCTAACCATAAGAGCTGGCACTAAAATATATTACTTTTTAAGTTGTTTTATTATGATTCTTTAGTGCATGCGTTCAGTGATGACAACAGGATGATTCAACTAAAATAATAACTTAAAAATTTTATGAAAGGCTGCGACTGCTTTTAGTGAGAAATGCTTAACTAGTCGATGGAAAAAGTATTTTTCTTAATATATCTTTATACTGGATTACTAAATACGAGACTTGTTCTTAGTGTAATGTAATGTTTTTACTGTAAATAATATCGAGATTAAAGTGAACAATTATTCTTGTATATTCGAACATTTACTCGTTAATTGAATAATTATTCAAACAATTACTAGTTAATCGAATAACTATTCAAATAATTACTCGTTAATTCAAGCGGCCTCCGTGGTTCAGTGGTAGAGCGTTCATCTCTGGTGCATCGGGTCCTTGGTTCGATCCCAGCTCGTGCCAAGTGAACTTTGTGGTGGACAAACACCGTGTGCGCCGGTTTTCTCAGGGTTATCCTGTTTCTTCCCACTTTCTTCATTCCACCATTTTCATTCATTTCTCATCATCACCGTCTCCTTTAGTCCAGCCTGCATAACCGTTGCACGTAAAACTTAAAGATTTCATTTTTCATTTTTTCGTTAATTGAACAATTTTTAACATTTACTCGTTAGTTGAACAATTATTCGAATAATTCCTTGTTAATTGAACAGTTATTCGATCAATATGTTGTTAATTGAATGATTATCCTTTATTCGATTACCTGTTCGAATGATTAATCGTTAATTGAATAAAATGTATGTATAATCATTCAAATAATTAGTTCATTCGAAGAATAATATTATCCTGGGACATTGGTACAGCTCTAATCTTTAATATTAGGTGTGTTCCTACTTTGATGTCAGTCCATGTGAGTTTATGGTAGACAATATAGTGTCCGGGGATTCCTCGGGGCTCTCCCACATTCTCATTCCACCAATAGTTCCTTAAGCATTTCCTTGTCCATCATTTCGGTAGGAAGTAAAATGATTAGATGTATAAGATTTGCAGACGATATGGCGATTGTTGCAGAATCGAAAAATATAATCAATAGGATGTTAGGCTTCAGGAAGGGCTTTGAAGAATATGGAATGAAAATAGATGTTAGAAAGACAAAAGCTATGGTGATTGGAACGAAGCGGTCTGTGTGAAATATAAAAGTGGGAGAGGTGAAAATAGAACAAGTGAATAGTTTTCGATATCTGGGTAGTATTCTTAGTAATGACATGAAGTGCAAACGTAAAATAAAAGCAAGAATAGGAATGGCGAAAGAAGCCTTTAGGAGGAAGAAAAGTTTGTTTTGTGGGACCTTAAATAAAGAGTTGAGAAAAAGACCTATAAAATGCTTGGTGTGGAGTGTTTTATTGTATGGGGCGGCAACATGGACATTACGTAAAAGTGATAATAAACGACTGGAAGACTTCGAAATGTGGGTGTGGAGAAGAATGGAAAGAATCAGTTGGGTCGAGCGGAAGATGAATGAGAGGGTGTTAGAAATCATTGGGGAGAAAGCATCGTAGGTATTATTGAGAAGAGGAAGAGAACCTAGTTCAGACGTGGCCTGAGAAGAAAATGTATCATGAGAGAGGGTATGGTGGAAGGAAAGAGAGGTAGAGGGTGAAGGAGGCTACAATGGACGATATAAAAACAGAAAGATTGTACGTGAAGACGAAGAGGTTAGTGAAAGACCGTGGAGCATGGAAACTTTTCAGCTGCGGCAAATGACCTGCCAATAATGGCAGAATACCTATAATGATGATGATGATGATGTCCGTCATAATGATACGTTTCTTTTAGCGTAAAGGGTATAATCGTAGGACACGTAAAATTAACACACTTCGTTTCACTTCAATATATTAGCTAAATATATAAATATGAAATCCCCAGTCAGGTTTGTTGGACTGGATTAGTACTAAAATAATTCTGCGCCCCTACAGAATCGAACACGGTTCATACACACTAGGCCTCCCAGTGTTTCCAAAATTGTGGTTTTAAGGGGCGGTAGGAGACAATTTCTGTAATTATTTTTGCTACATTGAAATGGATTTTGTTTACTTTATATGATCACATCATTAGAAAAAGGCTAACCTATTAGGAATGAATTTTGGAACGAACTACCTAATGAAGGTTGAGTTTTTATAATGTCACATTGAGTAGAGGCCCTGTCCTAAGGTGATAAGGGTTCAAAATTTATGCCTAATAGAATATCTTATGGTTTTTTTATCATTACATTTTAATTGAAACTAGGGCGCAACAGATGGTTCAAATAATTCCCACAAATCTATTATTTTCCCCGTGGAAAGAGTGGGATTTCAGCTAGTACTAGACATATGCTATATGGAAAAATAAGATAACTAGTTATTTTTCCTTAATGTAATTGATTTTTTCCCTCGAATTTTAAAAGTACGACTTACTTTTTAGAGTAATTTATTTCCGGCCCAACACAGTATTGGAAATTTTGCATAATAGAGTAGAAGATATTCATATGCACAAATTCAATATTGAAAATGCAGGGAGGATAAAAAAGATATAGAACAGAAAAAGACTGCATTTAGTAGTTTTTTTTTTTTAAAAATAAATTAGAGTTTTATATGTTTTAAAAGAATCAGAACGTCTTTCATAAGAACAAATTATGTTCACAGAAGCCGTGAAGAAGACAGTAATGATAAAAGAAACATTACAGATAAGAAGAAAGAAAGATGCTTTCATTTGAGGGATAAAAGCCAGACACAATGATATAATGAGGTTCTACCACCATAATCTGACATATGTTGAAAGTAGCTATGACGTCAGAATACTACATATTTCTCAGCTCTTCTGCTATTATCCATTTAAGAGGATAATATGACCTCCGAAACGCTGGAAAGCAAACGACAAAAGAATCTTAACTCTTTCTTTGGTGTCACCACAGATTATTTCCACTTGTTTTACTATTTGCCAGAGGCACGTATTCAACCCTTCTCTGAAAAGAGGAAGCTTGAACCCTTCACCGAAACTAAAATAGTGTGTATAAATGTCATTTACTTAATTCTACCACTTTAGGAACATGAAATTTCGGCGCCGCAGAAAGGAACAGGAACTCCTGTAATAGACAAGAACCGGAACAAAAAATTCATAGGGGACAATCGTGGTCAACCATGAATAAGTGATATTTGGCGGGTGAGTGTGTAAAGTGCGTTAAGTCAAAAGTTAGTGTTTTAGAGAAGTCGCATTTGAAAGTTCTGATATAAGTCCAAAAATCCAGTTTTGGGTTTCAGACATAAATTAAAAAATATATATATATATAGTTTTATTAACATGAAGAGCTACAACAGCTAATCATTTTCCCAAAACTGGATTTTAGATTTATGTCTGAACTTTCAAATGCGATTTCTCTAAAAACACTAATTTTTGACTTAACACACTTTACACACCCACCCTCTAATTATGCATTCAATCAGTGGTATAAAGTTTCTGTACAATAAGATGATGCTAACTTACACATAAAATATTTAATTCTGCAAATAGTATCTAACAGTGGTCTACACTGAATTTCGTCAAGGGCGGTTCAAGAGCTCGTATCGTTTCAGGAATTTTACAATATCTTGTTGGGGATTAAAACCGGAAATTCCCTCTTTTGCGTATTCCACTGTATCTATTCGTCACAATATATTCTCAGTAAGGAATGGTCTATAAAAAACAACTAAATAGAAACAAATACACATACCGCTGTAAACTATTACAAATATACATGTTGATAGTAACAAACTACTATGGTAATATAATAATAGAAATAATAAACTGACGAATATTTTCCCCTCTTTCCCTTTAATTTTTGAATACTTTTTACAATCATAGAAATGCAAAGAGTGAACTGAACGTTACATGCATTTGCGTCAATCCCATTAGAAACAGTCTCAAAAATAGCCTCCAAAGATTAATTGATACGACGCCAAGATCTGTATTGAAAATTTAAAAAAGAAAAGAGAAGAGAGACATAAACCTTTGTGCGAAACGTATTGGAAAGTTAATCTTTGTTCATTTCTCTGTCTCTTTTTTCCTTTCTCTCTGCCACATACATATTACTTTAAAGGCAACCAATGCTCAGTACATCTACGGTGAATTTTCATGTTTGTTTAGAATTCCTTTACACACACACACTTCCTTTGATCCATAGGTGAAAGCTTTTTTTTTTTTATGCCTGAATTCCTTACTGTAAGATTTTTTAAAGTTACCTACGAGACAATAGTTGAGGGCAGGGTTCAAATCAACGAGGGGGATGAGGGAGATTTGCTCCTCTCGTGAAAGAAGAATTTCTGCCATGCAGGCAATATTTACCTCATTTCATATATATATATATATGTATATTTCATCACAGAGTGTTAAAAAATGTAAATATTCCTTCATAAATACAATTACGTGATATGTTGCTTGATTACACAAATGAAAATACATTTTTTTTTTAAATCAAACCACAAATAATTTCAATGTCTTCTGCAGAATGTGAAAGATGTTTTAGTGTAATGAATTACACTATTACTAAACTCCAAATTGTAATAGAAACAACAGTAGGGAGCTACTGGTATTGGTAATGTTTCTTTGTGATTAGTAATGAGTTATGCTTAAAAGACTTTCCTACCGAACATGACAACATTCAGCAATAGTTGCTCCTCACAGAGAATCGTTTACAGAAAGTTCGTCGTATGACAAAATCATCTGAGCTATTCTTGAGAAAATCGTCCCAAAAGACTCCAGGTTAAACTACCTGTTCTGGATTTCTCTCAGAGAAATGACATACCACAGTACACGGTTTGTTATTAAAATATTGATGTATGAAATCGTTGGAGGCGTTCCTGAGAAAATTGGGATTTCTCACTTCCACCTTTCAGTAAACTACACTTATTTTCGAGAATAGGAAACAAAACCTAGAGAATCTTATAAAAATCTTTAGTTTAAACTTCGGTACAGATACTTTGAACGGTATGATCTACAAGAGAGTGTACATACATTGGAGTGAACAGACGGACGGTTACTGTGTTCAAAACTCACTTTCTTTTGGCATGTAGGAGTTATGAAATGTGTAAATCCGTTGAAATCTCCAATTCAAATATTTTCCATGATCACCATACTTCCTTCTATTACGTTCAAAAGTAAAAACGGTCAATATGTTTCAGATTGCTTTCTTTTATCTTTTTAGGTGTTGAGTTTTTGAGTTTGAATTTTTGCGTTTGAGCACCATCCCTTCCTCCCCAAAAATACATAGCAGAGTATTTCATTTGGTAGCCTCTGTCTCCTGCTTTCTAAAAAAAAAAAAAAAAAAAAAAAAAAAAAAAAAAAAAAAATCGATTACGCCTCCCACCATATTTTTGTCCTTTCGCTCTAAAGAGAATGCTTTGTTTGTTTAGTTTAACGTCTCACGGTCATGAACTGAGGGTAAGTGGAACGGACATGGTAATGAATGAAATGATGGAATGAAGAAAATGGAAGGACATGGGAGAAACCCAGAGAAAACTAATGTACACAGTATATTTGTTCACCAGAAACTTACTTGGCGTGAGATGAAATCGAACCAGGGATCCCACACACTAGAGGTGAGCACTTTAGCACTGAACCATCGCGTTCCCAAAAGAAAACGCATTCTTTGCTATTATAATTAATTATTTTAAATTGTTATTCATGTTAAGTTCTCCACAGATAGCGTTCTTAAAGGAATCATTGTTGCGTAGTTGATGTTCGATTGCGCCATCTTCAATGAAAAATTATGCCTCCCGCAAAAAATCTCACGGATGCATCCAAAGCTCTAACATTCGCCTGTAGGCAAGGGCGCCAATTTCTCTGTAAATTTGGGGGAAGCATTCAGTTGCAGAAGGTATATATATGAGGATTTTAAGACAAATTGCATTCAGATTATGCGAAATATTGTATATTCATAAATATAATAGGGGGCCCACTTGAGCTTTGGGGAGGCCGGGCCCCCACGCCCCCCCCCCCCAGGATCGGCGCTATATTAAGCTTTATCAGTGCCTAAGGTATAATATGAACAGTTGAAAGTTACTTTGGAAGTATAAGCACATTTTCATCCAAGAAATTTTGTTCATTATAAAAATTCAAAATATGAGAGAGAGATGCAATTGGATATTATTGCAAAGAAAGTGTCCTGCACAAACAAGAGTACATGTAATCCCATATAGTTTACATTTGCTCCGTGGAGGAAGGCTTGACCCTCCTAGAAGTTTGCCAGTTCTAAACATACGCAACCGTCAAGATGGATTACAATATTTTGATATCTTTGTGGGGGGAAAAAGTACTACATAACTTCATTTATTCTTTTATGAGAATTAAAAAAAGAGATGTTCCGAAACATTGTTTCAGTTTTCGAACACTAAGCGCCAAGTAGGTGATAAATATTTTATTGTGATCTCTACGTGGAATTAGCATTATATACTCTCTCTCTTTTCACAATGAAGCTAAGCAAAACCCTCGTGACGTGTCTACTCACTCACGTGTGCTTGGTTTACTTGAAAGCAGATCGACACACAGCAAATAAGGCCTTCAACAGGTGCTGACAAACAGAGTTGGGAATATTTTCCCTATTTCGTATTAGGCCCCTATTTGAAAGGTAAAATTCTTTCTTGCCTGACTGTGTCCGGAGAAAATATAGGCCAAAAGTATCAAAGGCGAATGAGAGGATAATTGGATACAATCAAAATAGGAACAGTTCAGAATTGGCATTAGTCTCTTTCTCACCAATCGCCACACCCTTAGCCTCTATTTTCATTGTAAACAATAGGTAATCATTTAAATTAATCTAAAAGTTTTTATGTCGAGAGTTTGCTAGCATCATAACGGAAACAGACTAGAATTAGTTTTAAAATGATCCCCATAAATCATCACACACAGTTCTAAACGCCAACTACACCAAACTTTCTTTTTTTAAAAAATAGAGCTTTCGGAGGGGTAGGTATTAAATGTAAGGATAAATTGTTATATAAAAATGGATTACCAAAGTAGTGTCTTAATCTGAGAAAAAGGATTAACAATATTAAGATTGCATTACATAATGTAGTAACTGAAGCAGGTCATATCATATTACGCCATGAGAAGTAATACCTCAAACACTATGCATATTAGTAAAAGATAAAGGGGCACCCAATCCGGGATAGGGAGCCCAAGGACTGCTCGATACTTCCTAGACTTTGGCACATATACAAGGTGATGAGGTCATCACCGCGCTCCATCGGATCGGAAGGCGAGAAGTCTTACATATAAAGGCAAATCATTAAATAAAAATGTTCTAGCTAAGTAGGAGTTTAATATGTGACAAAGGATAGACAAACGATACAAAACAGAAAATATTTGGAACTTCTGCAAAAAATATTTGGACCTGCTGCATATGACAAGTAATATCTCTATTAGTAAAAGGTAACGAGTTGAGACATATCATAGTGACCCCAAAGACTGCTAGATATAAGTGAGACTGTTCTATTTCTAAACTTCGGTATATTGGAACTTGATATTGTCAGTAACACTTTCAGCCCCCAGGTTCCTTCAGGTAAACATTTTATAGAGTCTCTGAGTCACATTTAGACGAGAGTAGAAGGAGGAAGAATTTTCCACCCTCGTCGAACCCGGGATACTCCATTAGTAAGCAGACACCTTACCGACTACGCTATCAGGCTTTAATTTATAATCTCTAAGTAAGTATTATAATATTTTTTTCATACTTCGACATTTGCACTATCATAAGATTGAAATATGAGAGAGAGAGAGAGAGAGAGAGAGAACGAATCTATGGCATCCTCGATAGGCATTAAAATATAAATAACTAACGATTGTAGAGTACTGTAAATTCTATCACCTAACTTTTGATAACGTGTTTTATTCATCTGCCAATTAGAAATCATTTAATGTTTAAAGAGTTCTATTTTTAGATGTTTAAGATAGCAAAAATTATGGGAGTATTTAAAATGTTGTCATTACACGCTGGAAGAAACTTAGAGAATAAAAATTAAACGGACGGAACATGTAAACTTTGGAGACAGAATCTTGGCACATGCGTTCTGAGAATCAACCAAGGCGACCCCTGAACACTCATATACAAAGAAGAAAAAATGAAAAGAAAGAAATAAAAAAGAGGAGAGAATTAAGCGGAGCAAATCACCCGTGGGTTTGACCTTCAAAAGAGCACGATCTTGTAAAACTCTTTCCTTTTCCTCTCTCTCTCTCTCTCTCTCTCTCTCTCTGCACTCAATGCAAAGCGTCTCTTAAACATTGTTCAGCATCTACAGCGTACATACTTGCAATTGGTTTCTTTCTGCAATGCGTGCAGACATGGATAGTAGCTCAGATATATAAGGGTACTGTGTACAGCATATATCTAAGCTACATTTAAAAAGTTAAACTTGCTGGAGTTGTAATGAACGAAAAATTTGTCTGTCTTGACAGTCTTTTAATTGGAGTAAATCGATTATCAGTATTATAATTTTGGACCTACTAGACTGGAGTTCTGCTGTCTCTTAATTTAACTGCATTCCCAATTCTCTCATGACACTGGATCAAAGAAGTACTCACCAGAAATTAAATACTGGCTTACGCTCACCAACGGCATACGGAGTAAGCTAAACAGAGACGTAAACTGTATATTCAACCGGAATTTACGAAATACGCAAGTAATTTAGTTTCATTGGATTGTGATTTAGTGCCCCTGTCAGCAGCGACGCAATACGAAATGTGGGTCTATAGTTTAAGGTGGAATCCGAACCACTGCAATAAGTTAAAGTTTTTCAAGTTTTTTCGTACTGGGAATCAAAATTAGGACCCCGTGCACCAAAGATGCGCGTGCTATCTATTAGACAAATGGGGAGGCCTTTAACATTGTTATTAAACTGTTGTTAACAGTAATTCGCTTTTCTTTGAAAAGGGTTTGTTTTATCTATTGATGTTTCGTTTTCACTCACTACAATGGTCGTTTAAAGGTATTTTTCGTATCAGAGGTAACCACTCCAATTCTGAAATAATAATTTTGTCCTCTTCGAAAAAATCATTTGTTCAAATCTCTTCTGTGTAAAAGAAGTCCTCACTGGCTTACTGATTGATCAATGCCTAAGCCAACCCGCTTAAGTTACAAACTTCAAATATGGACAATACATAGGATTTGTGACATAAGATACCAACAACTAAGGCAGGAAATTTGGAAACTCGACGTGGAAGGAGTAGGATGCGAGTATTATAATTAGATGTCCATATCTCGGAATTCCTGAAGTTTAGGGACATGGAATTCGCTATTTTCATTTAAAATAATTAAATTTGTCTTCCAACATTTTTTAAAAAATATTTGACATAGAAAGAAAGAAAAAAAGTGGTTGGAAATTAGAGATGGACCGGGTGAAATGAAAGTTGCTGTTATTATAAATAAGATAACAATGTTTCGGGATTCCTTAAGGTTACAGACATGCAATTTGGTATTTGGACTTTTCATTTAATTAATTAAACATGGTTATAAAGTTTTTTTTTAATTGATCTATGACTGTGTGCACCAACGAAGTTAAACTGTTGAACGAGAGTCATAACCAAGCTCGGTGAAAATGTCTGTTGCACCAACGTTCAAGATCAAGTCTAGGTCAAATGGTAGATAAACTTGGTTTTAGCTTGAACGGTCGAATTTGGAGGTTTAAACTTCGTTGATCAAAGTCAGTCTATTTACATTCAATAATGTCTTTGTATTTTTGCATTAATGAAATTACAATACACTTCTCGTGTTCGGAATTGTTTTCTCTCGTGGTTTCATTATTTTTTCCATCACAATTACGTTCACTGAAATTAGACTACTCACAACTCCATGCACACAATCTCAAAAGTCGAAAAGACCAGCACGCGGTATGCTTTCTCCATTTGTTACTTTGTGTTAAACGAAGATTAGAAACAAAAGACAACAAATCAGAGTCGATTTTACAAATTGGCCGAAGTTTGCTTAAACGAGATGTACTGACTTCGACTTTCAATGATGCAACAAAAGTCCTGAAACTGCGTTTAAACTTGAAAGTTTAATGTTGAACGCGTTTGAGTGAACGCTCGTTTCAACTTCGTTGATGCACACGGCTGCTAGATGGGAAGATAAAGGATGGGGTAATTCACTAAGATGGCCATGTGACCTGTTCGACTTTTGTGCGAGACTACAAGTTCGAACGAATTCTATGTGAGAGGCATAGGAGAAGGAATGAAAAAAAATGACCGTCGTAACACGTAAATACATTTGCTGGTACTCTATAATGGGAGGACGGTGGCTCAGCGGCAAAGCACTTATCTCTGGTAAGTAGGGCCTTGGTTCGATCTCCGGACAAGTAAGTTTGTGGTGGATAACATCGTATTCGTGGGTTTTTTCGGGGTATTCCCGTTTCCTCCCATATTCTCATTCCACCAATTATGCCACAATCATTCACTTGTCGTAAATCACCCACCTTTCTTAACCTAAAGGATGTAATCGTGGAACGTTAAACTATCAAACGTCATTTGGGTACAGACAGGCCGGTAGCCAGCCCAAAAATGTAGAGGGGCGGCGGTAGACGTTAGGGGGGCGACCCAACCATATTATAGTTCATTTGCAAGCCTGCCGTGAAAATCTTAGGGAAGAGCAGTGAAAATTTAGGAGAGGGATGGCTCACTCTAGGTCCCCTTGGGTACAGAGAGATGCAATGAGACGAAAAGACAGAAATAGGAACACACAGAGAGAAAGAAAGAGAGATGATCTCATTTGGCCTTCCTGAAATCTGCTGTAAAGCACATGTAAAACTGCACGTAATCCTCTCTCTCTCATCTTCCCGATTCCGTCACGCAGAATTCCCTCTCACAAAATTGACAACAGTGACGCTGCTTCTATAAGAACGCTACATCTGCAATGGGAAGTTCCAATGTATCTTTTCTTTTCTCTTCTCCTGGGTCGGGCTTCCTGCAGCAGTAACGTAAACAGGAACGCATATAGTGAGGCACAGAGAGAGCATTGCACCACTTACTTCCCTGATAGGTTGATTGAATGCTGCTTTTATTTAGTGTGCAGCCCACATTCTTACTACTACATACAAAAAAACAATAGCTCCAAGTGCTACTGCTCTTGCTTATTTTGTTTGTAGACGTCATGTGTGCATGTGTGAAGGAAGGGAGAGAAGTGTGTGTGTATGTGTGTTTCTGCTTTTCTTTTGAGATACGATTAACTTCACCAAACAGCGCCCAAAATAACACCTCCTTCGTTCAAATTCGAGAGGGGGGCGAAGTTGCTGAGTGAGTTGTGAGATATGCTTCTGTGCATAGCCCATCCGTGTCTTTCTGTTTCTGTTTTGTGAGAGCGTTGTCTTCTTCTACAGAGAAATCTCCCCCTCCCCCCATTCCCAATTCTACTTTTCTTTTACTCTGCCCGATACCAAAGAAGCACGATAATCCATAATGTTTTTGCGCTTCCGTCTTCTACGAACTGAAACCAGATAAGAATACACAAGGACTTCTTCAGAATCATTCCATGTAAATATCACACACACCAAATTATCATCTTTGAAAATCACTGTAAAGTATCGTAAATATCAGAATCTGGAGTATAAAGCGTCATAGAATATAAAAACAGTGCTATGTAATTACAGTTGTAAACAATGTGCGAAATCCTCGTGGATGAGGGAAATTTTCCTCTCTTTAATATTTCTGGAATATATTTCCCCGTCAGGACCGTAACATGTGGGGGGTAGGGAGGGCAACTGACCCCGCCATGGAAGCTTCCTGCCATTCGAGGGGGGCCCACTTTAAGACAAAATTTTCTTACTCCATACACGATACAAACATGAAATTATAAATGAAGCATCAAACAGGTTCACTACATTACATATACAAACCTGGACACAAAAGGTAAATAAAACAAAAATGATTCGTGGGCCCATTTCAGTAAAAAAATGTCTGTTACTAGGGGCCCTAGAAATAATGTTTATTCGTGTGGTTTTGAGATTAGACAGTACTGTTCTCTTAACTAATTTATCATGTAATGAAGGGGCCCAGGGGCTTAACTAACGGCCCCGCAGACCTTGCTGTTAGACAGGCAGGCACCGAAGACAGGCTCTGGGGGGCCCATAACGAGTAAGAGAAAGATGGAAAGAGAGGGCCCAAGAATTAGATAAACAACTCTTTCTAGGGGGCCTTAATACGCGTATGAATGCTTGCTCCCCAGGAAAAAATCTAAGTTCCGGCGCTGTTCCCCGTATCACGGGGGTGAATTAAGTAACTTTGTTGTCAAATGTTTGTAAATTAATTACAGTAATTAATTCGTAATTAACATGTATTTCATAATATAATTAACGGGTGAATTAGTGGTTAGCGCGGCATCTCTAACCTTAATAGTTTCTTGCTGGTGTTGTTGAATTGGAGTTTTGCGTCCCATTCAGCAGCGAGGCTATATGAAAAATTGACCTACAGCTTAACTTGGGATTCGAACCACATGAGTTTTTACCAAGAATTGAACCCGGGTCACCCGTGACAAAGGCGCGTACGCTAATCATGAATCCAGAAGGTAACTCCTTCCTTAGAACATATAATTTGGATGTTCAAATAATATGTGAACTCTCTATGTGTAAGCGTTACAGTGCCGAGTGGTATATTTTCCCTCCTGCCTCCTTCTCGCCAAAGCTTGACTGTGATGCTCGCAACCTGGTTATAAGAGATTTCGACAGTCAATTTTTAGCTGCAAAATACGTTTTTCGAAAAGAGGTAAGTGTGTAACCAAGTCCTTTGTCCATCTCCTTCTTTTCCGTTCTACCACACCTTTCTGATAGATTGAAATTGGGTACTGCGAGACAAGTATTATTCTTCCTATCACCCTTTTTCCCCCTATAAATACCAAACCTAGGACATGTCGTGATATTGCTATAATATAACATACATATCACATAATAATATAACATACAGTACTTTCTACATTTGATGGCGTCATGCTCCTGAAAATTTGTTATTTCCTTTTGTTTTACAATTAGTTTAAAGGAAAAAGAAATAAAAGGCAAGGGCCACCGCACTAAACTATCTCAAACAAGAAATAAAAGACAAGAGCTACCGCACTAAACTATCTCAAGAAAAGACTAAACTATCTAAAAAAGAAATAAAAGGCAAGGGCTACCACACTAAACTATCTCAAGAAAAGTCTAAACTATCTCAAAAAAGAAATAAAAGACAAGGGCTACCGCACTAAACTATCTCAAGAAAAGACTAAACTATCTCAAAAAAGAAATAAAAGGCAAGGGCTACCACACTAAACTATCTCAAGAAAAGTCTAAACTATCTCAAAAAAGAAATAAAAGACAAGGGCTACCGCACTAAACTATCTCAAGAAAAGACTAAACTATCGCATAAAAGAAATAAAAGGCAAGAGCCACTGCACTAAACTTAGCATATTCGAAAAATGTATGTTTTCCATTTACATAACGCAGTTTCATGGTTTCCGGATCACTCCAGGAAGGTGGATGGGTCTGTTGGATCTGACTGCTTCAGGTTTACGAGTCACAAAATTCACGACCTGTTCTATCATTGATTTTGTGCAACCACTGAGAAAGAAACCATTAGTTACGATCCCAAGAAGATGAAATGGGAGAATGATACTTTATGAAGATGAAATTTAGAGATGTAGGTACGAAAAACTTTGGCAGAAATGACTATATGGTACATAGAAGATGCATTAGTAAATATGTTATTTCTACGGCGATGAACCTCAAGACTTGGAATTTACAATAACTGTTTATTATAACTGCCAAAGTCATTTTGACCTCGAAATGTTTATGAAGTTATTATTCCAGTTTTTACTCAGTTATAACTCATGTGTTCCAGGAAGCAGTCACGAGTTCCATAACGATTTCCCAGAATCCATTGGATTGCTTTTCTAGTCTTTCTTTTTTTTCTTTTAGAAAAGAAAAAGACTTCAAATTAAACGACCAAAAAATGTGGCCTACTTCGTATAATCGAAAGAGGCCAGCTATGAAGCAAGGAACACTTCAGATATACACAGAGCCATTCCGTTCAGGTTCGAAAAGAGTTTCGGTATCAAAAGACCTCCATTATACAAGGCACTTCTTTCACTACAACCATAAGCTTTGAATGACTTTTTTTTTCTTATATCTTGAGGAGTTTCTTTTCCTTCTACTTTACGGTTTCTGTGTTTCATTCCTTTACCACACATGAAGGTGCTGCTTGACACATATAAAAGATATGTAGTGTATAGTTCGGACACTTATGGTCAATTTTTATTACACTTCCTTGGGTCATGGGCGATTTTTTCACCTTTTAACCACTACTTCCAACGAGAGACTCAATTCCAAAGGCGTCATTTGGGGAGGACAAGAGGGGAAAATTGCCGAACTATGAATTTTCGAAATATATGCTTCTTAATAAATTGTATATTAATATACTAACAAAAAAGTGAAATTCATATTTTAGTAGACAACTTTACCCTCGCCAATTGGCAAAATCTGAAATGACGCTACTGCTCAATTCTCTTTAAATTTTCGTCTGCATCTTATGATTATTAGTGCAGAAAAATATTAGTGTGCAAATTGGCTCTGCTAAAATATTTTCCAAACATTGATCATATAAATACAGTGGCCAAAATCAGAACATATGCTCATTCGTGGCTAAGCGGTCAGCGTACGCGCCTTTGGCATGGGAGTCTGGGTTCGATTCCCGGTGGAGCTCATATGGTTCGAATTTCACGTTAATCAGTAGGCCCACGTTTCATATAGCCTCGCTGCTGAACGGGACGTTAAACTCAAAATCAGAACATCTGTTAGTTTCGTTAAGGTGGCATTTTGTCTAGTTACCAGTAAACTAATAGTGATTGTTACTATTAGTAACAATTACTACGAAGAGGTTGAATTGCTTTTAAGCATCATTCTTCGATATAAGCATTTATTTAACTTCTTTGGGTTTTACACTACTTTTACAAGAATCCATCATAGTTATATGTTCCTCTACACCAGCGTTTCCCAACCGGTGTGCCGCGGCACAGTGGTGTGCCGCGAATGGGTCGCTGGTGTGCCGCGAGGAAATCGGAACAAAATTATTAATTCTATAGCAATCAAATTGCAAGACATACAGAAAAAGGTATATTTGTATTTCAAATTACTACTATGAATCTAAAATTTAAAGTTTCATACTGTGTTACTTTTCTGTAGAACATTTTTCTGTACATTTCTAATTTTGAAAAAAAAGTATTTGTTATCATTGTTATGACCATTATTGCTTCTTTATTGTTGCAGACTATTTCGTAACTTGAAATTTTAAAATATTATTCAATCCTTCCGGCAAAGTAAACATGCATACGAATTACCTATATTTGTGTTTTAAAAGTAAAAGAGATTCGTTTGTTCGTTCGTTATTTAGTGTCCTCCTTCTTAATGAAAGGTTGGATACAGTTTTCGAAAAAAAAAAGTGTATTTTTAACAACTTGAGCCCTATATCTGATTGTAATTGTTTTCTATTTTAAAATTAAAATGAAAAATAAGCATAATGATTTACCACGGGGAAAAAACAGTGGTCTAGCTTTCTTCTCTGTGAGAAGGATGTCAATAATCAGAAAAAAATACTACAGTATTTTATATTTTCAAATAATAATAATAATAATAATAATAATAATAATAATAATATGTGTGCCGCCAGAATTCAAGTTACCCTGAAGTGTGCCGCAAGTTGAAAAAGGTTGGGAAACGCTGCTCTACACAGATAAAGAAGGGCTAATACGTGCACACAAACTACAATAATAAAGAAAATCCGTCAATTGGACACCTAAATCCTCCATTCATAACGATCTAAAGCCAAAGTGCAATTTGTCAACAAACACCATGACAACTTTCAAATATCTTAATTACGTAAGTTTTTCGCGCTGGTCTACTGACTATTGTAATCTGCCTCGGATTCAATTCTCGGTAAGAGAACCCTGAAATTTAGAACACCTTAAAGAGGTTCGGATCCCACCTTAAACTGTAGGACTACGTTTCATATAGCCATATTGGTAAACAGAGACGCCAAACTTCAGTCTGTGAACCAATTATCAAGCCCAACTTACATTTATCTCCGATGGTAATAAGTTATTCCATTAATCCCAGGGATCTGTAAATAATTTCAATACATTGAAGTTTCTCGTATTCTCAGTCTTAATATGAGCCCCCTTTCACACAAAGTAATTTCAAAGATCTTGAATAACTTTACTCGATGTTGCATATATCCTGCCCATGAAAGAATGAACCTCAGGAAAGATTCGAAACAGGAATGCCGGCAGGATTTTTTTTTTCCAACAGGGAAAGGACAAAGACCAAAAAACGCACAAGTATAGATGTGAACACACACACTCACTCACACACTTTGATACACGCATACTTGATCTTGATAATACTTCATGCAAGACAACAATTATTTACACTTATCACAGTGGCGGATCTAGCCTGGGGCCGGGGAGCCTAGGCCCCCTCAGTTTTTTGAGAGAGAAAATAATTTAAGCTATTATTTATATATTTTTGAAAGTTTAAAGTAAACTTATGATATACGTATCTTAGTCTGGGTTCTGGCTGCCTCCCCCTTAGTTTTCACCTTTTAGATCCGCCACTGGAATTATGCACATTGCATAACTTCATTAACCACAATAAATGTGTCATAGCACTATAGTATTTAATATAAATATACAGTATTATATACTGAGTAAGCAAATCTAATATATTTTGACTATTTTCGAGAATCCAAGGATGAGCAAATATTCCATAAACCCCCCTACTTTACATTATAGGACGGCTTGATCGAATTATTTGGAGGAACACTTCAGCCTAAATGCAATAATTTTTACAATGCTAATTCTATCCAGAAGTAGCGCATTTGGAGATGTTATCGTTCGCAACATACGATCAGATCAACCCAATCCTCTTTTGGTTGCAAGCAGTGTTGTATGTGGGACAAAAAAAAAAAAAATCTCGCCTCGTCTCGAAAATGAGACAAGAAATACCTTTTTAAATCGAAAACGAGACGAGAAATTTCACGAGTCTTGTGGGCATTCCTAGTTCACCCAAGTCAAATATCTCAGACACTGTTTCCAGTTTTTGATTCACGGTTTTAAAAAAAAAAAACAAAAAAAACTATAAATTGATAACGTGATTGTTCGAATATAATGAAGAGTATTATTCAATGTTTAGCGATATACAAATCATTACTCAATATGTATATTGTAATGGTGTTGTATACAAACAACTTCACGCTTATGTTTACAAACACTACCACATGGTTTGGCAAGAGGATTCTACGCACCAGATGGATCCACTCTCACCTGCAGACGACGGACTTCTGGCTCCTCTCACGAAGCAGACGACGAGCAGCGCCACAACCGTCTGAGGACCTCTATAAATTGGATGAACAACGACAAATCTGTACCAGTTCTCTGGTGCCCCTCCTATTGTTTGCATCGGAACATTAGAAGTAACTTAACCCCAGGCCTCTAGTCTGCTTCGGGACTCTTGGCTTTTCCTATCTCATGGTCTAGCCTGCTTTGGAGCTTTGTCGGGAATCCCAACCTCAGCCGCTTAGCCTGCTTTGGGGCTCTGTAGCCACCTAACCAACCCACTGCTTGCATCGGAGCTTTCGGTCCCTAACGCCATTCTGCTTAGCCTGCTTTGGGGCTCTGTACAGACCCTGTCTGCGACCTCCTGTTCAAAGACTACCTATAGCTAACCCTGCAAACTTAGAGAAATTATCTGTATAGTATTTTTGTAAAAATACTGTTTATAGTGGAATTTTTATAATAAAAAACCGGTAGTGGGAGTCGATTGTGGACGTTCTTTTTTTATCAACGCTCTACCTGCAACCTATATGGGACAGTTTTACAATATACGTCAATAATAAATAAGATTTGAAGTGTTGTTCTTACTTTCGTGGATCTCTCATAACTCGGAAGGATTCTGATAACTTCTAGCTGGACTTAAGAAAAAAAATACGGCACTACTTTTGTACGTAACTTTACAGAAAAAGACGAGATCTCTACAACATTTACAAGATTTACATTTACAAGATTTACAACATTTACAACATTTACGAGATGAAAAACCTTATTTATCATCTCGTCTTGTCTCATGAGCAACACTAATAATTGTTAGGATTTTCCATCTACTTTCCGTTTTCCTTCTGAGCACGGAAATGTTGTAAGCAAAGTGCAATGCAGTTCAATTTACTTTGCGCCAATTCTTTTTCATTATTATTATTATTTAAAATGCACTCTAAAATTAGCAATAAGAATCATCTACTTATAAGAAAGAAACGCTCAAGGTCGCAACGAGTCATGCACTAACAGAGACAGACACCTGCAGCCTTGAAGTTAAAATGTTGCAGTCGTATCAGGTTAAGAATTATTGCACTGTTTCACGATGATGCTGCTCTAACAAAACATCTTAAGAAAGCGTGTTGTTCGAATAAACTTTAGTTATTCATTGTTAGAAATTTACAGGAAGCGTCAGATATTTGAAACAACATTTTAGCAATGTTTTTACAATGTTTAATTTGAGTTTATGTGTTTTACGATCATGAAACATCCGAGGCACGAGCGGAGTTTGAACCCAATGCGGTTTGATGGATGTGCTGACAATCATGTAATAGGTTAACTCTCATGTTATGGGCCGTTTCCCACCACATTACCTGGCCTCCAAGACAGCTGGATGCAGGACCAACATCACCGGTCGCCCTCCATCAATATTAAAATCAGAAAATCAATCGAAATTAAAATAACGATCAATTATTTCAGGGTGTTGTTAGGGACTAGTACGATCTAAGTAATAGGGTATTCACCATAAATATGTGTAGAAAACTAAAATAATTGATAAGAAGGGTATTTTCAAAAGTTTCCAGACCTGACATTGAAATATCCCGCCACAGATAATAAGTAGTTAATGGCAAACAGTACTAGCTATCGATGAAATAATGCATCAGTTTCACTGTCCATTCGTTGTAGACAGCCATGATTCAGTCGCTAAGTGCGTTGAGCTCGCTTATTGCGAGACAATGCTCCAGCCCACATGGCTGTTATTGCCAAGCCTAAGTCTGGGGTGTAAAAAATGGGTTCTGAATCTCCTCAAAGTCAAAGTCTTTCATTGCAGCCGTGGAACATTGTCATGCATTATGTGAGATCAACGCGCAGCAGTGACGTAACTAGGGGGGGGGGACGGGTTTTGCTTCCCGGGCGCCAGGTTAGGGGACTTAAAACTGGACAAATATTTATTTCCAGTATAAGGCGTTCTTGATACCCCAAGTGGTAAAACTGGGGGGTCAGTGCTCCCCAACTGTACTTGGACATTGGAAAAGAGTATTAAATATGTCCATTATTTCATTTCTAAAAAAAAATTCTCTTTCTGCTTTTTTATTAGTGAAAATATTTATACTGTGTTAAACATAATTTATGATGGTGTTGGCAAGTGATGGATCGTATTTGATTTATTATTCTTAATCAGGGAAGCTTCCCGCTGTTCGAGGGGGCCCCTTTAAGACAATTTTTTTTTTACTCCACATACGATACAAACATGAAATTATAAATGAAGCATTAAACAGGTTCACTACATTACTTAAACAAAATAGCACACAAAAGGTTAATAAAACAAAAATGAGTCGTGGACCCATTTCAGCAAAAAGTGTCTACTATTAGGGCCCTAGGAATAATATTTATTCGTATGGCTATGAAACGGGACCAGAGACGTAACTAACGGCCCCGCCGACCTTGCCGTGCGGGAGGGCCCACAGACTCCGGGGGACCACAAAGAGTAAAAGAAAGATGGAAAGAAGGGGCTTATTTTCAAATTTTCGGGGGCCCAAACAACTTTTTCTAGGGGTCGAAATATTAATGCTTGCCTCCAGAAAAAATCTAAGTTACGGCGCTGCTAATACCTCGTTTGCATATAATGCTATCACATTGACTTAGAAAGAGTGAGTAATAGAGACATTTCCTTCCTTTTTCAAAAGCAAGAGTTTACAGTATTTATTACAGTTGGAATATATAGTTTTAATTTTTGGACTGGGTTAGGCAGGCTAGGATTGGAAACGGAACTGACATTACAATTCACATTTTGAATAAAGATTAGGAAATCATTGACTCCCTCACCAGCAGAAGCAAACTTCTTGTGTTTTCATTTAACTTACATCGATTTAAAAGATTTGTAAAAATGTCTGAGCATAGTACTCGAGACAACAGCTTATTTGTTTGTCATAATTAAATATTCTATTCTAAAGCAACAGACTGTTGATTCATTCTATGCATATACACATCCGGATTTAATTTTTTAGAAACATGATTTGCAGTTATTATGATAAAGCTGTGAGAATATGTCAAGCATGTTACTCTGATTATTTGGCAATCAAATACTAATTAGTTCGGTGTTTTATCTTGTATTAAAAATTATGTACTGCAATTTTAAAATCAAGCTTCACCACTTGAGGATAAAACGCAATCGAGGAATTACTGTGTAATGCCAATATTAGGTGTAGTCGTGGAGTGTTTTGGCTTGGATTGTCGGTGTGGGGCGCTAAGACAATTTCTTGTCCCGGGCAACAACTAGCCTAGTTATGTCGCTGACGCATAGTGTCTGATTCAAATGACTGTGTAAAACGAATTGACACAATCAGACAGTTAAACTGATACATTTTTTCACCCATTATACACCATGAATTGCCAGAGTGAAGTAAACAGTTCATTATCAGTGCCGCGATATTTTAGTATCAGACCGGGAACTTGAAGTACAATCAGTTTAACTAATGACCAATGTGGATATACACAGTACGAGTATAACGGGTGGGCCACATTTATATTTGGAATGTTGCGAGCAATAACAGTCATACATGTTTTTCATAAAGCTTAACAGTAAGTGTAAACATGGGAGTTATTGATACATGTTTTCTTTCATTGCTCCAGGGAATCATTGTGATGTAGACCGCCGTTGAAATTTCGTTCGTCGTGGGGGGCGTTCTTCAGTGGTGGAAGCTTCGTCATCACAGCACTACGGCGTTTCAAACAACATTTTTAAGAAATGGGTAACACAATCCGGAAAGGTCATATTGCGTGCTATTTACAACTTTCGTTCGACCGCAAATGCGAACAAAACACCGTCCCCTGGGAGACCACGATCATCGCGTAGCGCAATAAAAACATTGAACGTATGTCCAATGCCATGGACCAAAGTCCAAAAGAAATCAACGTCGGATTTCAGATTTATGTAAAATGAGAGAAAAAATCTTGAGGAGCGATATTGCATCAATTTTTTTCCAGAAACTTGGCTATACCCAAGCGGAAACCATTCAATCGAATCGGTACATTAAATTTTGAACGAGAATTTGGTATGAGGAGAGTGTCCGCGAAATTTGATTCAGGTTTTCATTATCAAAAACAACATTCCTGTGTGTCGTCAGGCTCCCTACTCACCCGACATGGCTCCATGTAACTTTTGGTTATTTCAGAAGCTGAAAATGCTACTAAAAGGAACTCTATTTGAGTCAAGAGAAGACATCATGCGGAATACGATGGTATAGTTGCTCACCATTCCAAAAACTGCGTTCCAGAAGTGTTTTCATGGCGGGAGCGCTGGAAGAAGTGTATGCATTACCAAGCAGACTACTTTGTAGGGGATTAGTGTTTTGGATTTCCAAATCAATAGATGTATTTGTGCCGACCAAAGGTTCGATACTTTTTGAACATACCTTATACACCTTATATTTGGACAACATTAATGTAGTTAAACAGGAATTGAAGTTTAAGCTATATTATGATAGCCATATTTCATTTTTTGGGCCATATTTCATTAACTATACCGCTTACTATCGTCTTGCTAGTGTCATAATGAACAGGTTGAAGAGGATATACATTAGTCTTTGTTTCATACTAATACAAGGAGCAGTTATTTTAAAGCATCAATTTTTGTTTTCACAAAATAAGAAAAAAAAATCTCGAAAACTACGTATGAAGCTTTACACTCGTCTACATTATCTCATATAGCCCCTATGAGATCTAACGATTGGTATTGTATATGTCATATTTGGATATGATTTTCCGTTAAACACTATAATATTGTATACTACTACTACTACTACTATACTGAGAGAAAAACGTATGAGGTGCACGTAAAAACGTAGGTGACATGTGTAAATCCTGTAGTGTTTGGACTATATAACTGAATAAGTATATTTTATACGTACTTTCCGCGTAAGTGTTCCGAATTATCTTACTTTTTGTACAAACGAAAAAACTGTATATAGGAAGTCATGATCTCTCATACAGACGGACGGACGTAACATATAGCTGACGTATGTAACATATATATATGTATGTAATATACAGAAGACTGTTAACATACATCCTGCAACGGCATGATGTAATATCTAAGCGGGAAATGTATGTAGCATATGGATAACGTATGCTCTATACTGATTTCCGTTGTAAACTTACGGATTCCGTATATTTATACAATATACCGCTGTCCGGATAACGCATTCTTCTTAGTGTACTGCTACTGCTACTACTACTACTACTACTACTACTACTACTACTACTACTACTACTACTAATAATAATAATAATAATAATAATAATAATACGTAAATTGTGAAATGTGTTTAGACATGTTGAATGTAAGAGAGTAATGATTAATGCCAAACACAAACCTGAAAAACAAAACAAAATTAGAAATTACAAAATAAGAGAATATGTAAATCTTTTTCCTTTCCTTTTTTACCTTGGGTCTCCAGTTCAAACTAGCACTGTTTTCTTTTTAAGAGGAACTATTACGAGATACACCCATTTCTATTTTTGCCTTCAATATGTTTACATTTGAGATTCCAAAATTCTTAGCTTGTCTCCAAGGACAAAACGGAAAAATAAATAGATGCATTCCAAACACTGAGCTTTAGGAAAGAATAAATATTGTATAACCTATATATTCTTCACCTGTCTAATTATAAAGCATTTACTCTGTACAATGGGTATATTCCGATTGGATACTTAATCTTTCTTTTATAAAATTACATGTAAATTGAATGTCTGTAAGACATCTATTAACTCAAGGAGTTTTCTGTAAACTTTTATGTCGTATAAAGTCTACTTAATAAGAAATAATTAATATTCATGCGGTGATTTCTTCCAAGCTATAATGTATTTCTTTTAGAACAACATCTGAAAAATTAATATTCATGCTATTTCTGCTTCATGTACTTTCACAGAAACATTTTCCTGCAGTATTTTTTGTTTCGAAAGCATTATACACTTATAGAAGATCATGGCAATTAAGCTATTCACTAAGGATACACCTGTCTTGTTTTGCAAGCAAAAATTAATTGTTGTACACTTATACGTACTGTAAGCTGCAAGACTTACACACACTGACTGGATTAGGCGCAGGCAAGAAAACTGTCCCACCTTGTAGCTGATTGCCACATGCGCGTGCTTTTTATGTGCGTGGTGTAGGGTTCCATTCCCCCTGGGGGTATTTGAGATGAAGAGATAGGGATTTTGATCGAGTTCGCGCGGGCTCAGGTTCGTTCTATTATAATTAAAGAAAGATATTTAGACCCTGTCTCCCCTACAGGTTATGATTCTTCTTCCAAATGACGACCAACATATATCATTGGGTTCAGGAAAAAGTTGAGACTTGAGGTAGTCCCGTATTGTTTGGATGACTCTACCGAGAATAGGGGGAAGGCTGAGCCACAATCTCAAAAGTTAACTTGAGAGTTCTCAATCCTAGGTGGTGACTAAGCACGTACCACTCGATCTGGAATAAAGTATGGTAGTATTTAATATGAGTACTCAATACCTCGACATGTTCACAGTATCTCTGCACGAGTTTGAATGTTATGACGTAGATAGGATTGGGACCCCTTTTAGTTTCCATGTGTTCCTCGGGTTGGGTTGGTCTCTACCGGGCTATGGTTAGAACGTGGATTCGATAGCTGTTACTTGTCCTAGCGGAATATAAACTAGCCTTAACGCTCGATTACTATACATTGAAGATGCTACTACACTCCTACGCTATAAGAGAGCCCCCTCGACTAATAGGTATAACTGTAGACACTCAGTACTTCGGACCGGTAGTAGCGAAAAAGCCGTATCCCATTATCCTACTTAAAGGTTTAGGGTGGCGGGAGGTCTGTAGATGATTTCTGGTAAATTTCACTGCAGGTCGGTTGCACCAGTAACAGATTGGATTGGGGTTTGCACTGATATGGGCTCGCGTTCGACTACTGTGTTCGAGATGATTGAGTCCGAGAGTTAGTTTCGTGACTTTGGACATAGGGTCATTTAGGGAGATCTCGACATTCAGGAGATCTCGACACTCAGGAGATCTCGACACTTTTAAGGCCTGGCAAAGCTAGTGATCATACACGCACGCGAGAAGAAACATTCAGTACGTGGAAGGTTGGGTCGATTTTCAGTGCCAAGTTGCATATGCAGAGAAGATAATTTTGCGTGTTGCAAAGAAAGCAGAAACCTATAAAATAGGTACATAAAGCTTTATTTAAGAAAAAAATCCATGTTATAAGTTTCAGTAAGTCAAAAATAAGGTATAGCGGTAATATAGATAGCAAAGGATTGGTATCATGATAGAGTATACCCTCTGTATGGATGTGTGTCAGGCTGACACATATTACTTGTTACAGTGACAACTTGTGCCAGCTATCGTTGATCAATTTCATTTAGGAGATAATCGACTGTGATTGTGTGTGATCCAGAGTGATTTCGACATGTAGTTCCTTTGTTATAAGGAAAGTCATCAGACAAAAGGACTACCGTCTGGTTCATCTTAGTGTGTGCATCATAGATTTAGGTTACATAACAAACACGCTTTCTCAGCTTCTGGGTCTTTTAGTCCGGTATAAGCCTAATGGTAAAGTACCTTTGGTTTTAGATTAGCACAGTACATGTGTCAAAGATCCTGATATATTAAAGAAAGCCTCTAATGCTCCCACTACATAATATTCAAAATTGTCAATCCTTAATGTATCTTTCTTCAACAGTTTGAAAAACAATTTCAACTTATCTTATGGTAACTTTGTTCGTAGGAACCCTGGCAAAATGTAGTGAAAGAAGACTATGAGAAAGTCAGTTTCACTTGGAAGAAATCAGCCTCTGCTGGATTCTTTGCATATGGATTCCGAAAATGATTGTATTAAATTGTGATTTTCGATTATTGATTATTATGCGTAGTGAAATATTAAAATACAATATGTTGCAAAACAGGTTGAAAACAAAGTTTGTTATTAACGAGCTTAAATAGTTTCAGTGTTATTGTGTTTCAACTTAGTTGTAATGAATTGCAGCAAAGTTTGCAGATAAATCATAAGCAGATAGTAGAAACCTTACATCTAGTATTTCACTTCGTTTTATATTTATTGTAAAGAACATTGTTTTCAAAGAGGTGAAGGATCTCATTGTTTATATAGTGTCGACATCTCCCATAGTAAGTGTCGATTTCTCCCGCAAAACTTCCAAAATCTACTGAAACGCACCATTGCGTTTATGTGTTCTTGTATTTGCAAGTACTGCTTTCACGGGCAAGATTTTGTGTTATATAGCTAGGGCAAAGGTATTGTCAAATATTAAAGCTTTTGAAGAATAAAATTATCGTAACTTTCAGAGTAGTGTCGAGTTTTTCTTGACGTGTTGAAATGTCCCTAAATGACCTTATGTGGAATACGCTAGGGGAACCCGAGTGTAGTTTTCTCTTATGGTGTAGAGAAGGGTTGGAGATGTACTAAGCGGTCAGAAAATATAAGTAACACCGGATTTTGGCATAAAAAAAAGTGTGTTTAAGTGGGGGCAGGAAGTGAGTAATTATAGCGCCCTGGCCTACCTAGGTTTCTTATTATCTAGTCTGCCCTTCCGCTACATTAGGCAAGACAGTCGAGAGTCTACTGTATTAAAAAGTTAGGTTTTAAACATTTTGGTTACCTATTTCTTCTGTAGTACATCTTATATTTTTAAAAGATCAAAATAAGTTGTAAAATTCAATGAAGAGGCTGGACCACAGCGGCAGAATCGACAGAAGAATGTATTCATTATCTTCTGGATATTTCATCTTCACTGGCGGGTCACCTTTATTCAGAAACTTCCATGCACCTTAAGCAAAAACATCTTCGTCTCCTTGTAGAAATTTTATGTTTTAAATCAATAATTTGTATCTTACTCTCCCCCCTAGTTTTCCTTCCACCGTGCCTTATATCACGTCCTTCATGTCAGCCTGTCTCAACTAATTTACCTTCCTCTTTTTTTCTTTTTAATTACATATACAATAATTCTTTTCTTGATTTTCTCATTCGTTTTCCGTTCCTCCCAACTATCTTTTCCATTCTTTACCACATCTACATTTCAAAATCCTTCTATCTTTTTTTCATAGCTTTTCCGTAGTGTTCCTTTTCCCACGCACAAAAAATTAAGTCGTTTTTTTCTTTTATTTGAAGCATGAACTACTGCTATATAAATCATTGAAATTTTGAAATATTAAAAACGTAAATTTTGGCATTAGATCCAATACAATTACGTACTATTGTATATACAATGAAGTATTTATATTATTTTTTGTACTTGTGATTTGGCAGGTGTGAATAAGGGATATCTGAACACTACGTGTAGTGAACTGAATATACATAGTTCATCCTTCATCATATTGTATAATAAATATTCCGAATCAATGAATGAATAATTGTTAGTGACGTTTTCGAAGTTAATGAATGAATGAATTTATAGTACTGTGTACGTACGATTCTGCGCCTTTTTCTTCCCTCCTTCCTACGTATTTCTCGTGCCCAAGGCCACTGTCCAACCTTCGTAGATAAGGTATGTGAGAGAACAAGTAAATGGGAGTATTTGTTAAGACAGGCGTCAAGGATTAGTAAAAAGAACATCCGTTGTCTTTTTCTTCGTAAATGACACATACTAACGACTTATTTCCGAGAAAAAATGCATCATTTTTACGCTTCGTTATTCTTATGTAATTTATCTGTGAAATCTCTTTATATGGTAACCAGTAGAAGTGCCCATTCTTCGCACGGATAGAATAAGGTTTAAATAAATTTAAAGCTGAAAATTTGAATATTATAGTAATTGCCTCCATTTGCTCATTTCAAAACTAAATTCGTGGCGCAACAGCACTTAGTGGGCCAAGGTATAGCCTACCAGTCGACTTTTGGCACTCAAGCGTTTGGGGTGATGGCGTAGCCACCCATAGTACATCGGCTCCCCACGCCATGTTTATACTGGCTTTCTAGACTAGAATTTGCTACTTCTTTTTCAAATAGCTCTCAATTGTCCTCACGACACTGAGTGGATGCCGTAATACTAATCTGATGAATACGGACGGTCATCCATCATTCCTCTCGCCAGTTTCGGCACCGCCTGACTTAGATTATCTCACGGGAAGTGAGTGGTATTCCAATGCGGCCAGGGAATTGTCTATTTCTTCCATTAGAGAGGAATTTTGAAAATGTTGCAACGGATGATATTTTATTTTTAATGCAGGGTATACACATGGAAGTTCAATTAGGGTAATTGGCTACAATAACGCCACCATTCTTAGTTTTTTGAGGATTTCACATTTAATATTTGACGGGGAAAATAAATGTTGCATTGTTTATTAGTTTGGTGTTTACTGACTACAACATAGTGCAAAGAACCTGAGAAGAATTTATGTATTTGGTCTAGGAATTAATTCGTGCGGGTGGACAAGAGATGGCGCAACGAACGGAGCGTCCCACAGTTCCGTGTATCCACACATGTGTTGCAAACCCCTGTCATCGCGTATCGTTCGTAGTATAGGGCAGTGGATTAAAGCGTCAACAACACCAGTTTGTAGTTAAGTGAACATGGCGCAATTTGTGCCTGATAAAGTGTTTTTGCGGGGTGTCCTGCTGCATTACTTTAACATGCAGAAAAGTGCGACTGAAAGTCATCGTATTTTGGTGGAAGTGTATGGTGACCATGCTCTAGCTGAGCGAACGTGTCAGAAGTGGTTTGCACGGTTTAGAAGTGGTGATTTCGGCTTGGCAGACCAAGAGCGAGCTGGACAGCCAAAAAAAATTCAAGACGAAGAATTGACAGCATTGCTCGAGCAGGATTCGTGTCAAACGCAGGAACAACTTGCAGCAGCATTAGGCGTTGATCAAACAACAGTCTCCAAACGCTTGAAAGCCATGTGAATGATTCAAAAGATGTCACATTGGGTTCCACATGAATTGAAAGACAGAGACGTTGAAAGACGAAAAACCATTTGCGAATTGCTGCTTCAACGACAGCGCAGAAAGGGGTTTCTGCATCGAATTATTACGGGTGATGAGAAGTGGATCCATTACGAGAACCCTAAACGAAAAAAGGCCTGGGTGAAACCAGGTGAACCAGGTCCATCGCAACCAAAACGAGATATTCACTGTGCAAAGTTTATGCTGTGCATATGGTGGGATATGAAAGGTGTGGCGTACTATGAGCTGCTGCAACCGGGTGAAACTATGAATGGAGAACGTTATCGACGACAATTAATGCGTTTGAAGCAAGCTCTGGCCAGAACACGACCAGAATGGGAGAACAGACATGATAAACTTATTGTTCAACATGATAACGCTCGCCCACATGTCGCAAAACCGGTCAAAACCTATTTAGAAAATGTCGGATGGGAAGTTTTACCCCACCCGCCGTATTCACCAGACGTTGCTCCTTCGGACTACTACTTGTTCGATTGCATGAACAACGATTTGATTGGACAGCGGTTTACTTCTTCAGAAGATATCGAAACATGGGTCTCTGACTGGATCGCTTCCAAGGATGAGGACTTCTTTCGCCACGGAATCCGTACATTGCCTGACAGATGGGCGAAAGTGGTGGCTAGCGATGGACAATATTTTTCTTAAGGTATTTATGTATTTTGTGTTTGTACTACAGCTTCAATGTGTGCGTACCAACCGCACGAATTAATTCCTAGACCAAATAGTATAAGTAATACACGAAAATGTCGCCCAAAGTGAAATGGCGTTATTGCATACACTATGGATACAATAGGGCCAGGATATCATTATTCATATTACCATGAAACCAATGAACTGAGATAGTTGGAACAAGTACAATTAGGTGGAACAAGAAGAGCAGTGTCCAGTAAGAGGCAATAGTCATCACAAGTTTCGTGATACCACCCCTTACAGGCTCCACATTGCAACCAATCAATAGTTTTACCAGTATCATCGTAGTAGTACCCTTTCGCAAGTGACGCAATAGTAGGGTCTACGAGCTATCTTTGCGATGACATGTTTTCGAACTTTTACCTTCGCCGTTCTTTTTATAATTACCCTCTTTCTTTCGTCCACCCGGTTGCAAAGTTGACCCATTATTCTTCACGTTAGGACATTCGTTAAGACTTAACAGACTTCTACTCACTACCATTGCTTGGACGTTTTTGATCTATTCCTTCCATTAAAAGATCAGTTAAGTTTTGTAGTTGGAATAAGTTCAGTGAAATAGCTGTTACAGTAGAATGTAGAGTGAGAAGGCTGAGACGGAGCATTAGCTATAGGATCACAAATACATGCTGATGTTGACGGCTGGGGACTGTTGATATCTTCAGTGGATGGCTGGGTATTGTTGTCCAATGCAGTTCCAGTAGGAGCTAATGTCGGAAACACTGAAGAGATGGTACTTGGTGCAAAGGTTGTTTCTGGGAGCACTAAAGGATTGAATGGGTATATGCCAGTAGCTTGACATGCAGATATTGCATTCTGAGGTGTGGTAGCTTTAACCCAGATAGTAACGCCATTGTGTCCATCGCGTTTGGCGTTATTGCAGCCATACTACACAATGAACATGCCATCGTTCCACTGCTCTCTACCAACACATTGACTCATGTAAGTACAGTTGATACACTCGTTATTGACCATTGTGTTTTATAAAAAATAATAAAAAAATACCTTTAAATTCCTACACATTACGCGCCTGTAGTGACATTAATATAAAGGACTTCAGAAACTTTACCTACGTTTTCTGTTCTCAATTTTCTGGTATGAATTGATAACACAAAAACTACACAACACACACGTTACACCACAGGAAATCAACTCACGCGCGAAAACAACAGATGTGCCTCTTATGCATTGACACATTGCAGACTGCTGCCACGTGCTTAGTTTCTGTGCTGTAAACAGTTGAAAAACAAACGGCGTTATTGTATCCCTGGCGTTATTGTAGCCAGTTACCCCATATTAAAAATAAATTTTTAAAAAGGAACTCTTTAATCCCAGGAGCTGCCAAAAGGCAGAATACTTAATAATAATAATAATAATAATAATAATAATAATAATAATAATAATAATAATAATAATAATAATAATAATAATAATAATAATAATAATAATAATAATAATAAACATAAAATTAAGCGAAATCCTCACATTGGACCCTTTCTGAATAAATAATCGAAATTTTTTAAATTATAAAAAATGACCCCTTTCTCTCATTTACGATTGGAATTTTCGAAACGCTACAACACGTATTCCCTTTTGTTTTTAATTAAGAATTTAAATACCGAATTTAACAACTAAAACTTAAAGGAATCCTCGCATTTGGCTTTCCCTGTATAAACAAACTGAAATTTGAATATTTTGGAAATTGGGCACCTTTTCCCATTTAACACAAAATAAAACTTTCGAAAATACTGAAGCACTTGTTCAATTTTTTATAACGAAAAATTTACAATTTGCAGAATTTAATCTCTCCCCCTGTTTTTAGAGATTCCTGAGATACTTTATTCTTTACAAGAAAATTGAAAGTTATCCCATTTATACCCAAATGGGCATATTATGTATATATTCTGTTACTATAATTTCCATATAACTTACTATTAGTTACTCTAAAAAAGTAAATTAATTTTATTTTTTTGTTTATTTTATTGAAAGGACATGTTTACATATTACATACGTAATTACACTTAGCGCTGGCGCGGTGGCTAAGTGGTAGGACGTTCACCTCCGGTGCTTTAGGTCTCTGGTTCGATCCCAGCTCGCGCCGTGTGGACCTTGTGGGGGCAAACACTGTGCTCGTGGGTTTTCGGGGTTCTCCCCTATCCTGCCACTTTCTTCATCCCACCGTTTCATTTATTTCTCATTATCACCGTCTCCTTTAGCTTAACCGGCATAACCGTTGGACGTAAAACTTAAAGTTTTCATTTTTTTCATTTGTAATGACAGTTAGATACGACCAGGGGCACACCCATGCGGAGCATCCACTGGGACCACCCTTCCCCAGCCCCAAAAAACTGTAACTAGACATACATTTGTCCACTTTCTTAATAAAACTATATATATATATATATATATATATATATATATATATATATACACTGGCGTCTCTGGCATGTAAAATTTGGGGGGGACATCAAGGAAGGTGATTTAAATGGTACTACCAAGCCAAACCTGTTTATTATCTTCGATTCCATTTGTTAGCTTTCTACCTACCTTCACGGACTCCTGAGGTATATCAAGAAGTCTGTTATAATCCTTTTAATCCTTTCATGGCCTGAATATTATATTCCAAATAGCATAATTATTATTTATATATTATTCTGTCGTTAGTAAATACATTAGAATTAAATATTGAATATTTTGTACTTCAAAATATTGATGGGGACGCGTCCCCCTCGTCCCCCCTGCCAGAGACGCCCATGTATATATATATATATATATATATATATATATATATATATATATATATATATATATATATATATATATATATATATATATGTGTGTGTGTGTGTGTGTGTGTGTGTGTGTGTGTGTTTAGCAGAAAAATGATTGATGCAGCATAGAATTTGATCTTACTTCTTTCCTTACGAAAACAATCTAGTTTTACATTTTTTCTGAAAATATAGATTGCAGCATTTTACAATTTCTTATCGTCTTTTGGAGTGTAGAAGAACACCAGTTCAATACTATATACAGTGGCGTATTTACGATTTTGTTTCGGGAGGGACTTTGCTAACTTTCGGGAGGGCCTTGCCTGAAAATGTGAAAATTCTGCAAGATATTTCATATACTTTACTATAGTACGTAAGATTTCGGGGGGGGTGTTAAGCCCGGAAGGGCCCCTAAATACGCCACTGACTATATATATAGACGTAGTGGTTTGTAGTAGGGACGTACGCGGGCGGTGGATAATGGAGGTCCGGACCCCCCAGAATCACGACTTTGTTTTGTCAATTTAGTCTTTTTTAGGAGTGACTTTACAAATTCTAGTATAATTTATCCTCATATTAAATTTGAACCTCTCTGAAAATCTTTAGATACCTGAGATAAATTTCTGGTACGTCCTGTCCTGCTTTGTAGTATTGGACCAAATTGTTAACCTTTCTCAACAAAAATTTCTGGATGCGTGCCTGGATATGATTTTATATTTTACGTTACCTTCAAAAATGTACTCTGCTTTTACGTACACTATAAGTATTCTATTCTCTCTATCGCGTTAAATATTATAGAGATCTCTGTGAATCTAAATAATAAACAAGATTTAAATACAGGGTGAGTTAAATGTCAATTTATATAGTACTTTTCCCTTTCCTCATTTAAGATAACTGTGTACGTCTGGGTGAGTAAAGGAAGATGATGATCAAGACGAAAATGTGGATGTGATTTTCCTGACTAGCAGACGCACTTACAGAGGCGCAGCAGAGGAATTTGATAACTGACACCAAGACAGAAAGCCAATCACACACAACGCAGTGGAAATATTGATGCTAGTGTGTGCGACAAATAACGTGGCGGAAGAACGAAGATATAAGAGCATCAGCCACTGTATTAGCAGTTGCATGCAAGAGAGCCCAATGGGGAATATTTGGTGTTTGAGGCGTACATTTAAACAGGAAGTACAACTGGCTTTTGACCAATCCTGAATATGCTCACATTTTTTTTCTTTCTATTGTAGAATACCGGTAAATCTCAATTATAACAACAAAAGTGTACTGCTGTATTACCGTTTGTCAAACATGACGTCACACAACCAAAGGCAAAGTTAACTCCACATACTCCTCGAATTTGTATAAATTCAAATTGCCTTTGAAATTATATGGTGATAACTTCTTCTCATTGGTATGTTTGTTTTTCGTGTCTAACGCATGTAAATTTTAACAAGAACACAATCATTCTAATTATTTATTTATTTATTTTGAAACTTGATACAAACCCTTAAAATTACATTAAATTTTCACTTTCAATTTGAAACGTACTCACTAAATTTAAACAATGAAAACATACATGTGCAAGTTTCTGGTACTTTCAGAATTTAATTTTTCTTACTGCCGTTCTTTCACATCTCTACAGCATCATTTCAATGGTCACCATAATAATATAACCCAAAACAGAAGTGCTACACTACAACCCCGTGACGTAAGCAAGGGATATAAATCAAGCATGTCCTGAAAGAATATGAGGTTGAGTGCTTAAACCCATCCTTGATAAATGGGAACCGCGGTGGTTTAGTGGTAGAGCGTTCACCTCTGGTGCATGGAGTCCTTGGTTCGATCTCAGCCCGCGCAAAGTGAGCTTTGTGGTGGAGAAATGCCATGTGCGTGGGTTTTCTCCGAGTTCTCCCGTTTCCTCTCACTTTCTTCATTCCACCAGTTCATTCATTTCTCATTACCATCGACTCCTTTAGCCTGGCCAGCATAATCGTGTGACTTAAAACTTAAAGATTCCATTTGAAGTTCTACGTACGCGACTGCTACTATCCCTTGACCCTACCTATTTCGTAGCCCATTATATTATATTTGAAACCAGTTGCAAGCGACAATTCAATTTGAATATCTGTAGACTAATGTAGCTCAAAGTAGGTTAAATACAGAAGTGGCCTTTTTCTCTGTGAATAACATAATCCATGAAACGAGTTACAGTTTTTTTTTTTAATTCAGTGTTTCACTGATTCTTTGAACGCACCGTGACGCAATTGACCTATTTTTTTTAATTCCCATTTTAAAGACATACACATGTTCCAGGAAACTTGTGTTAAGAGCGAAAAGTCATGTGTTGCTTTAAGTAGAGCGCCACTAAAAAAGAAAACAATTGACATACGAGTAGAAATGCTGTAAAAACATGAAATGTGTTCATTGAAATTAAAGAATATGCATTAGTTTTTATTTCACATATACTGTATATATAAAGGTAGTTTATCTCATGAAAAGTATCCAAATGTGAAAGTGCTCAAAACAGGGGCGTCATTTAGGGGGGCAGGAGGGGGCAATTCCCCCCCCAAGAGTTTGAGAAATACATATATTTTAATAGATTGCCAACTAATATACTAGTACAAAACGTGAAAGTCTTATGTCGGTGGTGCTCTTGCCCCCCCCCCCAAGCGAAGTCTGAAATGACGCCTCTGGCTCAAAAATAACATAAAACACATCATGTGAAGAAGTCTAAACTCTAATTCATAAGTAACGAGATAAAACACAGATTAAAATCAAAGTAAATTAGATGCATTAAATATGAATCATATGAGTCGTTCAGTTCCGAAACGGCTTTTGTCTATTTACAAAAAAAAAATCCAGAAATCCAAGAAAAACTATAGGATCGATGCGTTTTATAGAACTGAAAATATCTGAGGATGTTCAAGTTTTTCACATGAACACACTGAAGTATTCCCAGTTTTACAAAACATGCAGATCCTACATTTTTCAATTTTCTGGGGTTTTCTGTAAATGGACAAGAGCTGTTTTGGAACTAAACGACTCATATGCTACACTCCTTTCTCTAAAATCATGCTAGTACGCTCGTATATTCGTTTGACGAGTTCGGATGAATAAAATCAGGCTCAAAAAATTGTAAAATACGTGTACCCGAGCTGCGAATACGCACCAACAAATTGTCAACTATGCCTTAGCAAAAATGCAGACGAAATTGCAGCATCGTAGCATGTTTTGCTACTTATATTAACGGGACTCTCTTAGTATTAATCTTTTCCTGAATATTTACTGCATAATTTTTAATATTCTCTATTATTTGTTATTGCATTGAAATATTATTGCATTATTTATATTAATGAGCTATTCTCAACACTTTGTGTGCTAATACGTTCATGTTGTATGAGTGGTCGATTTTCTGTAAAGTGTGAATCACGTATAGCCTATATATGTGGTTCCATTAAAATGTTTTTGATCGAGTTTCCTCCATACTTGTACGGGGCTAGGAATCTCGAATTATTCCTTAACTTCGTAGTTCTATGTTTGTCACTAGATAGTGAGTATTCCCAACTGTAGGAACATGTCACTAAACGTAGATACACTTATGTCCAAAATTATTTTCGCATGTCTATAAATATGTTGTTGTAGGAACATAATTTGATAACGAACTCGTCCGGTATTTCTTGTAATGTTAGTATGTGTATAATCGGTAAAAACATGTATGTGGCAAATTTCATGTCAAAAGAGCAGTAAATAAGAACAATAAAACGAAAATAGAACTTTCTCGTTCATTTAGCAACATTTTGTTTTATTCATTCTAATTTTCGTATTTATAATTCTTTTCCTATGTAATTTACCAGAAATATACCCGATGATACACATAGTATTAGTATGAAAAGTACCCTGCAAAATCATTGTCAAATTATATTCTTACAAGAAGACAGTTATAGATATGCGACAATTATTTTGAACATGAGTGTACATTTAGACGCTGAGCATGGGGACTTAGGTTGAATTTCGTAAATTTGTAGAAATGTAAGGATTTTTTTTTAAAAAAAACTTAGTGAATTAAAGCAAGAAGCAATTAACCATTATACCGGTCACATTAATTGGTAAAGGAAGAAAATTATACATTTAGTGAGAAAGAAAAGATCCGAGAATCATTTATGGTTGTTACAACTACATTAACAATCATACATTCTCTACATGTGTATGATTATATTTAGTTATCCTACACCTGGGTTACATCGTTTTTTTTTTTTTTTTTTTAAGAAAATGAAATTTCTAGTTTAGCGTCCCATTATTATGTTCTTTAGCTGATCCACCATGGTCCCCCCAGTTACGTCATAAACTGAAATAGACAATCTTCTCTACGACTGAAGGATATAAAATGATAATTAATAGAAGAAAAGAAAACCGAATGACGAGATACTTGAAAGCATATTTGCCTGTTACAATATCTGAAAGAGTGGTTTTATTTTTAAACCTTCTAACCATCCTCAACAGACAAGACAATGTTAATTGGGTAAGTTTGTCTTTTTAAGAGTTTGTTTTTAATTCAGTCACCCTTACAAGTGTAGTTTACGCATAAACACCCTCACAAGAATAGTTGAATAGAATTCCACATCAAGAGCAATTACCTACTTCCTTCTCCGCTTTCTTTTATTATATAGTTTCTCTCCCCTTCCTTTCGTTCCCTTGTCTTTCTTTTGCCTTCTTTCTCTGTGTTCAACAAAGTTAAGAACACAAAAATAGCCGAAGATCACGTCAACAGACCCTTCTCTCGACTCTAACGGAGACACCAACTGTCTTTTCAGTGACGCTTATATGTTCCTCCAACGCCCCTGCTTTCGTCCCGTGACTTCTGTTAGTCAAGTTAGTACGTCGAAATGGTGGGGAGAAAAAGAGTTGTGAGGCAATTAATACTCTGTTTATAGGAATGAAGTAAACATTCCCAAAACATTGTCTGGTGTACGTGTAAGAGAAGTGTTTAGAAGGAATTTCTTTCTCTTTCGACTTTTTCATTTTTTTAAATTTAAAATTAAAATATAGTCGTCTCTATTATATTTGTAAAAAAAATCTAATCACTGACAAACTTATTGTTTTTGATAAATTGTTAAATTACACTCAACTGTAACGTAACGAATACTATTGATATTAATGTAAACAGTGTATTAAAGGATTTTCAATCTTTAAGTAGATTTTCACAGTAAAATTACATCGAATCACTAAAAATTATACTGAAAATCACTGTATGATCCCCTCGCTAATCTCATCCCCACTTTTTGTATTTTAATGAAATACTTAAAGACAATGAAGAACATAAAATATGTAAAAAATAAGCCCAGATAGTATCTACTAAATACTATTATATTTCTTAATAATTGCTTTCAACATCTTTCGTATATTGTAGGTATAATATTGGGTTCTCAACAATTATGACATCACGTCATAATTTGTGCACTCAAATATATGGTTTAAAACATATAAGATTCGCAAAGTTATTATTTAGCTTGCTTAATAGCATTTTGTAAAGACTACCTGATCCACTTTTCACATATTTTATATCCATCATTATTATTTAAGTAAGTCATTAAAATTCAAAAAGTGAGTCTGATCTTATTGATGGGCCTAGACAATAGCATGTCAGTATAATTGCCACTGTTTCGATGTAATGTTACTGTGAAATCTTGCTTAAACATTGAAAATATCTTGTTAGTAAATTATCAGTATTCGTTTTGGAAGGAACAGATAATGGATATTGGGTAACGGATGCACAGTAATTTTTCTTTACTTCAAAATAAAACTGGAAATATATTCGAATCTTAAGAGCTGTGAATTTGACTGATTTTTGTCAGGATTCTCCTGAGTGATAAATAGGCGAATAGCAGGATGGTACCTTTAATATTACGACCTGATCGACTTCCTTCCAAATATTCCTTTTTCTTTGTCATAAAGTTATTAATATTTCCAGTGTAAAATTGCTTTAGGCCATATTTTGTATGTCCTTAATAAATAAATAAAATATAACCTCTACAATTACGTCTGCATTACTAAATAAAGTCAGTTTAAATGTCAGAACTGAAAACATGACTGAATCCATGGCTGTCATTTTTAGATGTTTAAATCTCAAAACTGGAAACAAAACTTAATCCGTGATTGTCATTTTTAGATGTTTAAATGTCAAAACTGGAAACAAAACTTAATCCGTGATTGTCATTTTTAGATGTTTAAATGTCAAAACTGGAAACAAAACTTAATCCGTGATTGTCATTTTTAGATGTTTAAATGTCAAAACTGGAAACAAAACTTAATCCGTGATTGTCATTTTTAGATGTTTAAATGTCAAAACTGGAAACAAAACTTAATCCGTGATTGTCATTTTTAGATGTTTAAATGTCAAAACTGGAAACAAAACTAAATTCGTGATTGTCATTTTTAGATGTTTAAATGTCAAAACTGGAAACAAAACTTAATCCGTGATTGTCATTTTTAGATGTTTAAATGTCAAAACTGGAAACAAAACTTAATCCGTGATTGTCATTTTTAGATGTTTAAATCTCAAAACTGGAAACATGACTGAATTCGTGATTGTCATTTTTAGATGCAGACAGGATTATTTTATTATTATTATTATTATTATTATTATTATTATTATTATTATTATTATTATTATTATTATTATTATTATTATTATTATTATTATTATTGATTCACAATAAATTGACACATTTTGTTCTTGGAAGATGGCAGAAATAATTATATACTGTCACGGAAGTGATTATTTAAAAAGATTTTTTAACAGTAACTGAAAAATTTGCAAAAAATTGCTTTCTTTAAAAAATGTCGTTACTTTGAAGATAGAAATACCTTAAGAGATAGAAAGCCTTTTTAATTTGTTCTTTTCAGATGAGAAACACAACGTAACTTTAAGATATTATAAATGATGATTGTATCGTACTTCTGTTTCTAAAGATATTACCATGTATATCAGGGATGCAAATAACTGCTCGTCCACTCGCCCGGGGCGAGTGGTTTATCGGCTCGGGCGAGTATTTAATATTATACCGAAGATAAGTAAATGATTTCTATTGTGGGATGTGGGCTAGTTAGTAGCCTTTTGCTTGGGCGAGTAACATTTTGTTGCTTATTTGCATCCCTGATATATAGTGTTTCGTATCTTCTAGACATTAATGCCTTATTTTATAGTTTTACAGTGTAAATCAAGAGAAAATGGAAAATGGCGAGTAAGTTACTTTGAATGACAATGAGAAAACGTAACAATATTAACTTCTCAGAACAGTTCTGACTTATTAAGAAGAAGTAAAAGCAACGAATAATTATACGAGATCAATAAAACTAATTAAAAGTCCAGATTGTATCTAAAGCTATACCAATGATATGGGTTGATTCACATTTCATATTCTGCCATCTCCTAGTAAACTTATCTCCTAGTCAATTTTCTATCTTGACATAACCTTGAATGTGAACAACCAACAGCAATTACAATAAGCAATGAAAAACAACGCTATTTCTTATCCAGGATTAATGAGAAGAGTAATTCCGGATGCAATAGTAATCTAATAAACCATTAAGTGTTATAATGAAGAAAGAGAGAGATAGAAAAGACACTCGAATTACAAATGATATCATGCAATGCTTTGTGGGTAAATGAGAAAATGAGTTTAAAATGATTTCAGACGCCATGTTTCAGGCAGTTCTTTATGAAGATAATTGTTCTTTGAAGGCAGAGAGTTCTAAACATTCAAACTTAAACTCCTATCAAAAAGGTTTAATTTTAAAAGAAGAAAAAAATGCATTCAAATATCCAAAGAGCTGACATAACATCTGTTTTTATTTTATTAGAAGGTCGCGGTCACACCGACTTCACGCTGCCAAATAAACCCGCCATTTGTTTCTACAGGGAAAACCAAAAAGATAACAACTTGTGATAATTTTAAAACAATTTAACTGAAATTATAATAATAGGTTATTCGTAATCATCCCTAGCTCTGCTGAACTACCTGATAACAGGAATAATAATGAAAATCCGGCAAAATAAGAAATCATCATCATCTTCGGCGATCCCAGACGTCCCGAACTTACTCGTAATCTGTTCTGCTGTCCCCAAGGATATTTCAGAAATGAGTAAGTACATAGTTATGAATATACATGGTGACGATAGTTGGAGGATTAGGAGTTCCATTCCCGGTGGAGATCCGGTAAATTGCTAGTGACTTTTGTTATTATCTTTCGAGCTTAATGACACCTAAGAAGTGGACCTACAATTTGTCGTATCAATACTGTATAATTTAATATTCCTACCGTAAATTGAGCCCGCACAAAAGGTGAGATCGCTTAGAGTGGGTGAGGGTGAGATGCCTATGCGTCGAAGATGCCTAGAAATGCACTGCTTGGAATTTACTCCACGAGGTGGCAGGGAAATGAGTGCAGCAGAGAGAGGATTGTATGTCTGTTACGGCGCCAAAACCAGAAGGTGGTTGAGGTAGTGTGTGAACGAAGAGAAGGAAAAGGTGCGGTAAGTACCCTTTGTTATAGCTAAAAATAGTTGGTGAAGTGCATATAAATCGTGGTTAATAAGTAGCTATTAAAGTTATTATTCTGAAACCGAGCAGGAAACATGAAGGCAGGTTATGCCATAAACTGACATGAGTCAAGTACGGTTTGAGACACGTGGCGTACGATAAGGAATTAGACATTTTGAACCGCTAAATGGTATAGATGCCTAGAAAGGTACGGTGAAAGATGCCTATAATGTTTCTCAGTTACATACTGTAGTACAAGATGACCATGACAGTAGAAAGTGCAGGAGAAATATGTGTATACCTGCAGATTGATACAATTGTAAAAGCTAAGATAACAGTTGCTTTTCTCGTTCGATATGTACGATTATACTGGCGTTGTAGTGTCTAAATATGCCCCGTTTTTTTCTTTGCAGACAATGGCACGGACATATGGAACGTCTCAACGAGCGGAATGGTCAGAAGAAAGCTTGCAATCGGCAATTGGCAGACCGGGAAGATATTACTCATTTTTGATGGTCATGCTTCCCACTGTACAAACCCAGATATGCTCCGTATAGAATCAGAACATGATATTCTAGTGCTGTGTCTGACAAGCCACTCAACGCATTGGCTTCAGTCTCTTGATCACGGTTTCTTTAAACCCTTGAATCATGATTTTTATAAGGCAGTGCTAAATTGGATGCAAAGTCATCCAGGACGAAAGATGAGCCGCAATCAATTTGGACTGTTTCTATAAGAAGCTTGGCAGAAGTCTGCAGCAATTGGGAATGCAACGTCAGGATTTGATGCCTGTGGAATATTTCCTTTTAATCCTTCACGACTTTCTGATGTTGCCTTCTTGATATCTGACAGAATTGGCTGTAACGGTTCAGGAGCAGAAGAAACCAACTCCTCCTGTATTCATGCTGAAATGGATCCGCAGCCGGTACCTTCTCGCCTTCCTCAGTACGGACGAAGAACTACAAACACACTTATGCCTACGAAGACCTTGCCTGACCAGCTTTCACGTCAAGATACGTCAACAGTGTCTGCTTCTTCTGACCGATCTTCGACCAGTGTAGAATTGGCCGCTGCAATTCAAATGTCTCCGCAAGTGTCTTTCAATGATATTTGTCCTGTACCAGTTCTCGTACCAAGAAAAGTCCGACATAAACGACAGGCGTTTGTATTGAATTTGGATGTTCCAAACAATCTGCGAAACAATCTTCCACCAAAACCACCAACATCAGGGGAAAAAGGAAAAGTACTTGTGCTGCACAATCAGATAACTATTGCAGTGTTTGTGGGTTGTATTATCTTGATTCAGATGGTCCTAAAGTCGATTGGAAAATGTGCATTGCCTGTCGGAAATGGTTTCATGCTACATGTTCTGAAGATTCCGCCAAGTGTTCTAGTTGTTTGTAATCATAGAGGCTAAGGAAATTCTAGACCCTACTTGTTTTTTTGGGATAAGATCGTGCTCATGTGACACTATGTTCCAAAATAATGCACCATGTTACGTTTGCAAATGCCTATTTGTAAGTTATAGTCTTCTGAACATTTCTAATAACTAACGGTCGGTTTCACATTCCTAATATTATATTCATTGTGCAAAAATTTATTGTACTGGTGTTGTCTTAATGTTCATTTAACCTATTATAGCTATATCAACATTACTTTGTTTTCATCGTAAAGGTACAATTTTCTTTGTGTTCGATTATTTTATCTACAGTGTGTTAACTGCTGTATTATTTCAACGCATTCCATATAATTAGTTTTTTTGTGTGTACAATAGACTAAGCCGCATTCAGTATTATATGGATCAGTGTTCGAAGTGGAGAAAAAGCAGAGGCGGTATATTTTATTACAATTTTGACTTGACATACCGGCTATCTAAATGTTGAAATACAGTGAGGGTATGTTGTCTAAAAGATTACATTTCTATTTGTATTGTGACTCAAAACCATGGAAGAGCTTCTCCGTAGTTACGGGGAAAGGGAACATGGAGATACTTTGCTCCCCGCCCCCAACTATCTGAGAAAAAAAAACCTTGCGTTGTTTTATAGAGAATTGTAAGTCTCTATAATACACGAAAACGTTCAAAAACCAAGTTTTTATATGAACAATTTTTAAACAGTTTCTCGTGGGACAACTCCCGGACCCTAATTCGATTCAAGGATATTCCAGACATCCGGGAGGTCAGCCTTCTCCACAGCAGACAACCCCTAAATTTGCCCATGCTCAAGTTTTCAGATTTGAATGCACCCAAAGTTTCCTTCGTACCTGTGCATATAGAAAAACCAAATCCACTACTCCCCGTATGTTCTTTAAATTTGGCCTCCTAGCTCGCACTGAGCTTTAGTAAGATAATCAAGAAATGCAGCGAAATTCATGTGATGAGGATTAACTTCCTGATAAATGAATTTATTTGAGAAGCATGTAAGAGAGTTGCTTTCTAGTTTTACTAAAACTTCCCCATATTAAAAATGTTTAACTTCCATTAACGAACATCAGATTCAATTAAAAGCAATCCCCACAAAGATCTTAATTTTAGGGATACACTGCACAAAGCTAACCGCGCACGTACTCACAATGTTATCCAATTATTAGAAAGACGCAAATATACTTTTTTTTTATGAAAGCAACAGATTTTTTGATTTCATCAACTTAATATTCTCTTGGTTCAGTTACATATTTCTTTACCACTGTAGGTACAAAACAAAATGAAAATGAAATGAAATGAAATCTTTAAGTTTAACGTCCCACGGTTATGCCGGTTAGGCTAAAGGAGACGGTGATTATGAGAAATGAGTGAAATGGTGGAATGAAGAAAGTGGGAGGAAACGGGAGAACCCCGAGAAAACCCACGAGCACGGTGTTTGTCCACCACAAAGTCCACACGGCGCGAGCTGGGATCAAACCAGGGGACCCCAAGCACCGGAGGTGAACGCTCTACCACTGAGCCACCGCGCCCCCAGGTACAAAACAAGTCCCAACGAACTCTCAACAATAATTTCCGATTTCCGTTTAAACGAGTCACCTCAATACACTACTTTGGGTAGGAGCAAGGGCTGAACTTTGTAAACGCCTCATTTTAAAAACAAAAAGTAAGAAAAATAACAAAAATGTCGGTGATGGCAACTTAGAAATTATTTCTACATAAGAAATTAAATTTTTGACATGCAAAGCTATTTGTCAATTACTGTGTACAAAAATGGATTTATTAAAGGTATATTAGAATCCACTTTCCAGTGATGGTATGTCTTCGTCACTGAAAAACCAGAGGCGGTATGGCATGCCACCGCATACCGTCTTACTTCGACCACTGGTATGAATGAAAAGAAACTGTTTTTTTTTTTTTTTTTAGTTTAACGTTCCACGGTTATGTCATTTCGGCAGAAGGAGACGGATGATTAATGAAAGTGGATGATCGTGGAATTATTTTTTATGTGTTCTCCCAATGGATAACGAATCCAAAAATACGAATGAAAAGATGACTCTTCTGACAATCAGTGCATTCCAACTCGAACCAGATTATGAGAAACTTGAATTGTTAATAGAGCTTAGTACAAATTTTGTAAAATATATCATTGTTGCTTTTCATAAATTATATTTGTCCGACGAAAGGATTTGTCTTTTTCCTTGCGTCCTCTTCTAAAAGAGTTTGCCCGTCACTGGGTTAGCCCATTTGTCAGTTACATACCTATAACCATGGAGGTAAAAGTGGATCTGAAAAGGTAGGGGGACGCTTGACGTCACGCGTCCCCCCGTGCCTATCTTTCCCCATTGTATTTTTTTTAGATAGTGGGGGGACGCCACAGATATTTTCTGGAAGTGGAGCGACGATGTCCCCCGCGTTCCCCCTCACTTTTACACCTCCCTATAACCTGAACATATCGTTGTCAAATAGACACATTATTATTCATGTAAATAACAGGAGTTTTTTTTTTCAGCCAAACGGCAGATTCTTTGCAAAGGTTTCACCCCTCTATCATGGGTGAGATACCAGAGCATGTTCGGCTTTTACCTCCCTTTATACAGATAATCATTAAGTTGGAATTTACAGGATTAGTGAATAATTGGTGGAATGTAAATTGAAAAGTGTATACTTTTCGTTGAAATTTAACGATATCATTTGAAATGTTTTACATAAAAATGTATATAGTAAAATTATAGCAGACTACACTTTTCCGTTTAAATGACGTTTATGATCCCATGTTGGTAGCTGTAGTACGTGTGGTATGTTGTATACGTACTCTCTATTCTTTTCCTGAAATCCAGATCAGCTTCTGACAGAGTGGGTGATGATGCGAGCGAGGTAGGCTGCTTAATGTCGCTAAATTCTCCGTTGTTTAATAAGCAGAGCTCCTCCAGCTCATGTACCAACGCTAGGAAAAACGAGCGGGAGAGAGAAATCCAATGACGCACCTGGGTGCCTCTGTCGTATAAGGAAGAGATGGATTCCATGTTACTTACAACAGGTTTTGTTGAGTCGCGATGCCATATTCGGAAGGAAGTCCCTCCTCATCATGAACTTATCCAGCACATGGCAATGGTTCAAGAATCCGATTGCAAAAGAAATTAAAGCACAGCATGAAATCATGTTAAGAGTGTATTTGAAGTAAATAGGGCTATAAAGTAAAGTGTAAATCAATATGAACTTTTTCTGTAGTAACATTTCACGCCATTTGGCACTGGTCTCTGTAACTATTACTACTACAATTACTACTAGCCGTCCCATTTGGTCTTGTGGCGAGTGTGCACCCTATTGGGTAGAGGGTCCTGGGTTCAATTCCCGTTGCGAGACCATTGAAATTCAAACACTTCTTCTTTACATTGTAGGTCAGTATCTCATATAGCGTCAGTGTTAAAAAGGACAATAAAAACTACAGTCCAACCAGCTCCTTCTCCTCCTTTTACTACTATTCCTACTACAATTACTACTACTACTACTACTACTACTACTACTACTACTACTACTACTACTACTAATAATAATAATAATAATAATAATAATAATAATAATATTATTATTATTATTATTATTATTATTATTATTAATAATAATAATAATAATAATAATAATAATAATAATAATAATATGGAATGGGGTTGCGGGTACTTAAAGAGAATCTACCACTGTTTCATTTATCTGTCACAAGTAATGCTATTTGTTGCCATATGATGCTTCAGATCAATTAACATGTCTACTTTGTCTTGAGAGATCTGGGTTCGAATATACCGGCCAATTACACCCATATATTATAGTAATTAACTTATTTATTTTGATCAATAAGATAGTTCCAGGTGCAGCTGTGAAGTCATTTTATACTGGATAAAATCGATAAAATTAGCAATGTGACGTGAGAAGGAACTTTGAAAGGAACGAAAAATAAAAAACGCATTGGACGGTGTCACTCCAGCATTCGCCTCGTTTAACTGAGAGAAAATTCTCGGAAACCTCAGCCAGGACAGATGACTGAGTAACTCAATTTAGGCCATGAAAAGAGTCTATACTGGATAGTATTTTCGTGACGAGACATAGTTCTTTCAATAGAAATATAATTCCAAGACGAGACAAATTTCACCACATTTTTATCGAGACAAGATATACACGGTGGCCCAAAAACCTACTTTTGGGCCACCCTGTATATCTTTTGTCGTAGGCAATCCTGATGTAGACCGAATCAGACTTTTATGGTGATTTTTAAGCATTATACTTCAGAATCACTACTATTACGAGAGCAACTACATGAACACCTAAATCATAGCTATTTAGAAGTATACGTATGTATTACATTACAATCTTCAGAACTCTTTATCATCTTTCATTATAATTTTTGAACTTTTTTTTTTTTTTTAGCACACAGAGACTTGTTGTTTGTGTAAGGAACTTCGATAATATAGTAAATAAATATGTAATTATCCTTTTTCTTGGATTGGATTTGAGTTTAGTGTTCTGTTGAGTGGCGAGGCTATACGAAACATTGGACCTACAGCATAACGCGGAATCCCGCTGAGAACCGAACCCGGGTTTCCCACGACAAAGGCGCGTATCCTATCCATATAGATGTAATTATCTTAGAGAAACCCAGGGTTTGGATTGGATTCACGAAACATGCTTTCTCAACGTCATCTCTAAGTAAATTTAACGCCGTACATGAATGATTATTATCTTTAAGGTTGAGACTAGCTTAAATCCCCTTTCCAAATCTGACTCCATCAGAATCCTCTCGAGTCCTTTAAATGATTTTTTTCCAAAGTTCTCCCTACACTAGTTTTCCAAAAATCGAGACCTAATTAGGCATAAATTACTTTTTCATACTGCATTTTAGATTTATCTCTTTTGATAAACCTAAAATTGTTCAGCCCAGGGGGCGGCTTTCGGATTTTAATTTTGGATAGGCCTACTCCCTCGCTCATGGATACATATACACATTTGATTGATTAATGACAGTAGGAAATTGCTTTTACAGTAGTAGTTGATGATATTTGTTAAATAATTATCTACCATTCATATAAATAGTGGAAATATATTTAAGCTTTATTATATATTTCAGCGTTTATATATTTTTCAAAATTTTTGGGTAGACCCGTGCCTATCTGGCCTACCCGTTAAAGCCGCCATTGGTTCAGCTTGTCTAAAAGATAAAATTTACAACCAAACATTCAACCAAGAGCTGTTTAGCTTACACGACTAAAATTGTGAGCTTTCTTTTCTTCCGCTAATCTAATCAGTAGTATATAAATTGAATTTGTAAACTAATCTACGGCACATAAACATATTACGTTATTCACAGAAGCAAGTGTCGAAACATTTAGTCATTGACAGTAACAGGAAGACATTGTGACGTCACAAATCCATGAATGAGCCTTAATATGTTGCGTGATCCATATATCGTAGTAAATAACGAAAAAGAAGAGAAAAACGGAAATGAATTTGACCTACCATTTTTCGACTAAACGATTTTTATCTCAGGAAGTTAACATTACATCACGGAGAGCATCTGAAGGAGTTGAGCAAAGAAAAAAGATACATCTATTTGCTTATATCATTTTTAAGACTTGACAAAAAAAAAAAAAAAAAAAAAAAAAGTGAATAACGCAAAGATAATTAAAAGCGAGTCGTATGGTAATTAAATAAGCTAACTGATTTTCTTTCTTTCTTTTTTTTTATTACAGAATAGAAATCTATCAATGAAGTTTACAAAATCAATCAAGCCTAAAATGTCTGTACCATACAAACTACATTTTAATAAAAACTATTGGAGCGGACTACAAGGGTGGGAAGGTCGCATGAACCTAAACCCTGTTCGGCCTAAGCTCTAAACTGCAATAAACAAAGCTACGTGAAACTAAATCTCGCTGATTTGCTGTTGGCCTAACTACGCTTGTACTCCTCCGCAAAATAGTTCATATGATTTGATTATTACTTTCACTATGAAGCTTCGTATAAAACCGTTATATTATTATAAATGACAAAAATATAATACGGATTATCTAATAATGCTGCAATCGAGCGGGCTAATGAAACAATAGAAATAAATACTAAGCATGCGCAGTAATTATGGCGCCAATTCAATTGTGCACGCGTGTTCTGCTTGCAAGCCTGAAAGACGGCTGGCATGAATCCCAGTTCCGCGAGTGTTGTGGTGAAACACCAACAGGGTAAACCTTTACTCAATAAGCAACAATTGTTTACCAGTGAAATTCTTTTTTTTTTTTTTTTCTTTCTTTAAATCTTTCGAATTTCTTTCCTTCTTTTCTGCTGCTGCTGTAAGTATCTGGACAACACGAGAGAGTTGAGTTGATTGTTGAGTTGATTGTTGAGTTGATTTTAGTTTAACGTCCCGTTCAGCAGCCCGGGTCTCCCACGCCAAAGGCGCGTACGCTAACCGCTCAGCCACGAGGGAGCTCTACAACACGAGAGAGTATTGTCAAAATGCACTTGTATAATTTGCTCCTCCCCGTGGGGAGTGGGAGTGATACATTACTAGCCAATCGCATTTGTGACAAGCAGAAGTATACAAATATTTTGTTTATCG